>NC_081314.1:52124188-52455750 GCF_026419965.1 Kogia breviceps | reverse complement strand
TGCTCCTTTAGGATCCTGTATCACTGGCTCCTAGAACAGCAACTGGCACACAGAAGATATTCCATCTGACTGATTTAATACATAAATGGCTTGTTCTAATTCCTCATAAGGCTGGCAACAACACTGTTCAGTTTCTGAATTTAAATAATTAGATATAAGACAGGATGACACATAATTAAGCACTGGCACTAACTCAAAAGCAGCCTCAAAGTTAAAATAACATAGAAGATGTGAGGGACTGGATATATAGGCAGGAAAAAAAAAAAAAAACAACGAGTCCAACTAAAACGTTGTTTGTTTGCCTGTCTTCAACTTCAACTTTATACAGCATTTTCCAAATAGAGATTTACTTAATCTTTCTTAGCACCTAGATTATGACAGGTAAATAAATGCCAAAAAAACCTAAACAAACAAAAACCAAACTCCTATATAAATAAATGGTACTTTAGGAAGATTAATTATTGCTAAGAACAAATTAGAACAACTCCTCTTGTCTCTGACCCTCTGGTTTTCAGGAACCTCAAATATTCAAAATGAAGTCACAGAGCTGAAGGCCCACAAAGAAAGCCTCAGCTCTAAGCTTAAAGGAAACTGTTTATCAGGGAACAGACATTTTCCTCTTTAAAACAGTCTTCCTCAAAGTGATTTCTGTAGAATCCTGAGATATTAATAGATAATACGAAAGAAAGGGTCTAGTATCAAGTACTAGTTTAAACAAGATTCTTTACTTTTGAACTTCTAGGAATCTTTAAAAAAATAAGTATACACAAACACAGACAAACACACACACACACACATTATGTTATGTATAAAGAGACTATGACTTTGCCAAAGGGGGTATACAGTAGGCAGCATTCCCCAAACTGCTTTTGACCATAAACATCATAATTACCACCACTGTCATCCCCCACCATATTTTCCCACATCATCTATGGCCAAATACACTTTGGGAAATTAGGAACTCTTAGAACTGAGCCCATAAACTTAGAATTGTGTGTAAAAATCAAGAACTGATTTAACAAACTTAAGTAGGTTGGCCTTTTTTTCTCCTGAAAACCTTCAATCCTTCTTAGAGTATGACAGCTATTTAGACACAGAGGAAGAAAAAAGGAAAGACATATACAGCTTATGGTCATATAGCTGATGAGCATAAGACACAAAGGCCAGCAAGAATATCAAAGTTGCCTTATTTACTTTCTTCAAGGGCCAAGGTAAGTCCAGAACACTTCAAAGGCCCCTTGGAACATCACAGCATTAGAACAAACTCAAATTGTTTATACCATAGATAAAAGTTGCATGATGTTCAGTAAAATATGCTATGTGAAAATATGTATTCGTGTCCTAGGGTTTCTATGACACAAGTGCCACAAATGGGTGGCTTAAAACAACAGAAATTTATTCTCCCACATTTCTGAAGACAGAAGTCCAAAATTAAGGTATCAGCAGGGTTGATTCCTTCTGGAGGCTGTGAGGGAAAATCTATTCCATACCTCTCTCCTAGCTTCTGGTGACTGCTAGCAATTCTTGGCATTCCTAGGCTTGTAGATACATCACTCCAACTCTGTCTCTGTCTTCTCATGTCATTCCCCTTTCTGTGAGTCTGTGTCCAGATTTCTCTCTTCATATAAAGGACAACACATTGGCCCATTATAGTGGCATACCATAATCCAGTATGAAATTACCTTAACTTAATTACATCTACAAAGATCCTATTTCCAAATAAAGTTACATTCACAGGTTCTGGCTGAACATGATTTTGGCAGAACAGTATTCAACCCAGTACAAAAGGTAACATTTATGTCATGCATTTTAGAACTAGTTTCACCAAAATGATTATTTTTTGTAAAGTAATGTTATTTTTTGCTTAAAGAAGAAATTATTTAAAATCAAGCAAATGCACTGGGGAAGCTTGTTTTTAAGTATTTTAATAAAGGAAAGGCATCTATAATAATGTGGAAAATTATCCCTGAAATTGTTTTCAATGTTTTAATTTCCTATAAAAACATTCTCAAAAGAAACACATTTGTGAGAGCAAACACTTAGCAAAAAAGGATGAAAGCAAACCTAATCTTGAAAGTAAAACATTGTTCCATCTACATGGGTGCCTCTTTGGAAAAATATTGCATTTTATATTCTAGGTGACCTCAGAGATCTAGCACCTAAAGGCTCACCAAAGCAGAATGAAACAGAGTGTGATTTTATCTCACTCAGAGTAACACAGAAAATGAATGTAGCATAACCTCTTCACTTAGCTGCCACTGACATTTTATTAAGTGATTTTATTCCAGATGTTCACATATCTTTTCACTTAATTCTTTCCTTAAGTTATTATTAATTCTATTATTGAATGAGACTCCTCTGGGGAAACGGAGCCATGAGGGGGATTTCTGACTATGTGGCGCATGTGAATTGGAAAGGATCCTTCTAGCTGGCTAGTCCCAGCTCCTCTCCAGAAGAAAGTTGCTCGGCTTCAGAGATGTGCCCAGCCTTCACCCACATCACACTGCATGCATTAATACCTTACTGAAAATACAAACCCATATCCACAGTGGTCTCATGTTGACAGAGTGCATATTTTGAAAGCTTGAGGTATTCTATAATGAAACATGCCATGTGGAAACTTTGAAGCATATTCTGCCAAACATCTGAATAAAGAATTTGTCACCTGGTATGTAAGAGATCTCCTTACCACCACCATGAAAAACCAGGAAAAATGGGCCTACCTCAGCCCCTCAGAATTTTCCCAGCTTCAGAAATATGCTGAATAGGTGTGTGTGTGCTCTGGCCAGGTGTCAGGCCAGTGCCTCTGAGTTGGGAGAGCTGAGCTCAGGACATTGGGCCACCAGAGACCTCCCAGCTCCACGTAATATCAAACAGCGAAAGCTCTCCCAGAGGTCTCCATTGCAAAGGTAAGACCCAGCTTCACTCAACGACCAGCAAGCTTCAGTTCAGGACACTCTATGCCAAACAACTAGCAAGACAGGAACACAACCCCATCCATTATCAGAGAGGCTGCCTAAAATCATAATAAGGTCATGGACACCACAAAACACACCACTGAATGTGGTCCTGTCCACCAGAAAGACAAGATCCAGCCTTATCCACAAGAACACAGCCACTACTCCCCTCCACCAGAAAGCCTACATAACACAATGACCAACCTTAGCCACTGGGGGCAGACACCAAAAACAACAGGAGCTACGTACCTGCAGCCTGTGAAAAGGAGACCCCAAACACAGTAAGTTAAGCAAAATGAGAAGACAGAGAAATACACAGCAGATGAAGGAGCAAGGTAAAAACCCACCAAACTGAACAAATGAAGAGGAAATAGGCAGTCTACCTGAAAAAGAATTCAGAGTAATGATAGTAAAGATGATCCAAAATTAGGAAATAGATTGGAGAAAATACAAGAAACACTTAACAAGGACCTAGAAGAACTAAAGGGCAAACAAACAATGATGAACAACACAATAAATGAAATTAAAAGTTCTCTAGAAGGAATCAATAGCAGAATAACTGAGGCAAAAGAACGGATAAGTGACCTGGAAGATAAAATAGTGGAAATAACTACCACAGAGCACAATAAAGAAAATAGAATGAAAAGAATTGAGGACAGTCTCAGAGACCTCTGGGACAACATTAAACGTACCAACATTCGGATTACAGGGGTGCCAGAAGAAGAAGAGAAAAAGAAAGGGACTGAGACAATATTTGAGATGATTACAGTTGAAAATTTCCCTAATATGGGAAAGGAAACAGTCAATCAAGTCCAGGAAGCACAGAGAGTCCCATACAGGATAAACCCAAGGAGAAACATGCCGAAACACATATTGACAAAACAATCAAAAATTAAATACCAAGAAAAAAATATTAAAAGCAGCAAGGGAAAAGCAACAAATAACACACAAGGGAATCCTCATAAGGTTAACAGCTGATCTTTCAGCAGAAACTCTGCAAGCCAGAAGGGAGTGGCAGGACATATTTAAAACGATGAAAGGGAAAAACTTACGACCAAGATTACTCTACCCAGCAAGGATCTCATTCAGATTTGAAGGAGAAGTTAAAACCTTTACAGACAAGCAAAAGCTAAGAGAATTCAGCACCACCAAACCAGCTTTACAACAAATGCTAAAAGAACTTCTCTAGGCAGGAAACACAGAGAAGGAAAAGACCTACAATAACAAACCCAAGACAACTAAGAAAATGCTAATAGGAACATACATACTGATAATTACCTTAAACGTAAATGGATTAAATGATCCAACCAAAAGACACAGACTGGCTGAATGGATACAAAACCAAGACCTGTATATATGCTGTCTACAAGAGACTGACTTCAGACCTACCGACACTTACAGACTGAAAGTGAGCAGATGGAAAAAGATATTCCATGCAAATGGAAATCAAAAGAAAGCTGGAATAGCAATTCTCACATCAGACAAAATAGACTTTAAAATAAAGACTATTACAAGAGACCAAGAAGGACACTACATAATGATCAAGGGATCAATATAAGAAGATATAACAATTGTAAATATTTATGCACCCAACATACGAGCACCTCAATACTTAAGGCAAATGCTAACAGCCATAAAAGGGGAAATCAACAGTAACATAGTCATAGTAGGAGATTTTAACACCCCACTTTCACCAATGGACAGATCATCGAAAATGAAAATAAATAAGGAAACACAAGTTTTAAATGGTACATTAAACAAGATGGACTTAATTGATTTTTATACGACATTCCATCCAAAAACAGCAGAATACACTTTCTTTTCAAGTGCTCATAGAACATTCCCCAGGATAGAACATATCCTGGGTCACAAATCAAGCCTTGGTATATTTAAGAAAATTGAAATCACATGAAGTATCTTTTCTGACCACAATGCTATGAGACAAGATATCAGTTACAGGAAAAAATCTGTAAAAAATACAAACACATGAAGGCTAAACAATACACTACTAAATAACCAAGAGATCACTGAAGAAATTAAAGAGGAAATCAAAAAATACCTAGAAACAAATGACAATGAAAGCACGATGACCCAAAACCTATGGGATGCAGCAAAAGCAGTTCTAAGAGGGAAGTTTATAGCAATACAAGCCTACCTCAAGAAACAAGAAATATCTCAGATAAACAACATAACCTGACACACAATTAGAGAAAGAAGAACAACAACAACAAAAAAAACAAAGTTAGCAGAAGGAAAGAAATCATAAGGACCAGATCAGAAGTAAATGAAAAAGAAATGAAGGAAACAATAGCAAAGATCAATAAAAGTAAAACCAGTTCTTTGAGAAGATGAAGAATATTGATAAACCATTAGCCAGACTCATCAAGAAAAAAAGGGAGAAGACTCAAATCAATAGAATTAGAAGTGAAAAGGGAGAAGTAACAGTTGACATTGCAGAAATACAAAGGATCATGAGAGATTACCACAAGCAACTCTATGCCAATAAAATGGACAACCTGGAAGAAATGGACAAATTATTAGAAAAGCACAACCTTCTGAGACTGAACCAGGAAAAAATAAAAAGTATAACAGACCAATCACAAGCACTGAAATTGAAACTGTGATTAAAAATCTTCCAACAGACAAAAGCTTAGGACCAGTTGGCTTCACAGGTGAATTCTATCAAACATTTAGAGAAAAGCTAACACCTATCCTTCTCAAACTCTTCCAAAATATAGCAGAGGGAGGGACACTCCCAAACTCATTCTAAGAGGCCACCATCACCCTGATACCAAAACCAGACAAAGATTTCACAAAAGAGGAAAACTACAGGCCAATATCACTGATGAACATAGAAGCAAAAATCCTTAACAAAATACAAGCAAACAGAATCCAACAGCATATTAAAAGGATCATATACCATGATCAAGTGGGGATTATTCCAGGAATGTAAGGATTCTTCAATATATGCAAATCAATCAATGTGATACACCATATTAAAAAGTTGAAGGAGAAAAACCATATGATAATCTCAATAGATGTAGAAAAAGCTTTTGACAAAATTCAACACCCATTTATGATAAAAACCCTCCAGAAAGTAGGCACAGACGGAACTTACCTACTAACATAATAAAGGCCATATATGACAAACCCACAGCCAACATCGCTCTCAATGGTGAAAACCTGAAACCATTTCCTCTAAGATCAGGAAAAAGACAAGGTTGTCCACTCTCACTGCTATTATTCAACATAGTTTTGGACGTTTTAGCCACAGAAATCAGAGAAGAAAAAGAAATAAAAGGAATACAAATCGGAAAAGAAGAAGTAAAACTGTCACTGTTTGCAGATGACATGATATTCTACATAGAGAATCCTGAAGATGCTACCAGAAAGCTACTAGAGCTAATCAATGGATTTGGTAAACTAGCAGGATACAAAATTAATGCACAGAAATCTCTTGCATTCCTATACACTAATGATGAAATATCTGAAAGAGATATTAAGGAAACACCTCCATTTACCATTGCAACAAAAAGAATAAAATACCTAGGAATAAACCTACCTAAGGAGGCAAAAACCCATATGCAGAAAACTATAAGACACTGATGAAAGAAATTAAAGATGATACAACCAGATGGATAGATATACCATGTTCTTGGACTGGGAGAATCAGCATGTGAAAATGACCCAAAGCAGTCTAGGGATAGGAAGGATGGGAGGGAGACACAAGAGGGAAGAGATATGGGGGTATATGTATATGTATAGCTGATTCACTTTGTTATGAAGCAGAAACTAACACACCATTGTAAAGAAATTATACTCCAATAAAGATGTTTATATATATATATGTATATATATATATATAAAATTGAATGAAGGGTAGAAAGAAAAACAAATATGGGAAGACTGAAAAGCTTAGTTAACCCACACTCGCCTCCTTTAACAAAGGAATAAGTTGAGTGGTACGTGCATTTAATGATTCTGACTAGGTTGCTCTGATGGCCTTTTGGACTCAATAAATTGCCCACCCCACACCAAAAAACCCTCTTCTTTCTCAGAAAATCTTTTTAAAAATCAAATGAAAACCACTGGGAGAGAACTGAATCAAAATGAAATCTCTGTAATTTCTAATAAGAGAAGGATCACCATGTGATGAGTCAGAGGTTTAATCTCATTTAAATTAAAGACTGACTTTTTATTAAGAGAAAATTGTGAGTCCAGGTATAAATACTCAATTCCTCTGCTTCAAGCCCATAGTAATTAAAGAAACACACATACATATATTTACAATTTTATGTTATATATTTAATATTTAAAAACACAAAACTGGACTCAGGAACAAGATAGACCATCTTGAAACAGAAATACAAACAGTAATAGTAAACTGCTAGGTTCCTGGGTAGAAACAAGACATTTCAAAGTGAGAAGGGGGAATGACAGGAGCTCAAAACACTCCCCTTGTTTCAGGGGACCAGGTCCAGACTCAGGCTATGAAACCAGAGGTTGGGATCAGTTTCCCTGAGTTACGAAAGGAGTCTCGACAAAATGGTGACCACTGCCCAGGGCTGTGACTCCGTCAAGCTGCAATCAGGAAAGTGAGTGGGAGCCAAGACTCCTTCCCACTCTGACCCTGGGTCCAGGCATTCTTGGACTCAGAAACAAGACTTGTAACACACCAATACCTCTGCAGGTCTGGGGGCCCCACATGCCAATATGTGACCTGGTTCTGGATAGAGAGCTCCAGGGAGTTAGATAAAGGTAATGGCAAAAACTGGTAGGCAAGGTATATAAGCCCAGAGAAAAGGGCATTAAAAATAAAATAACAGCAACAACAACAATAAAACCCCTAATCAAAATGAGTCAGCAAACAAAAATTTCATACCATGTGAGGCGACTGCCACAAAAGGCAGCTGACATTCTAGACAACTTGAAAGAATTCATTTTGGAGGAATGTAAAACATAAAACTATTATCTGAATATTATTTATAAACAAGTATGTTCAAAATACTCATGGAAATAAAAAGAAATAATATATGTAATTCAAGTACAAAAATTATAAATAATCATTATAAACCAATAGATGGCTATGATGAAGAATGAGTTATAAATCTGCAAAGTAAATTACAGTTCCTAGAATAAGAGCTAACAAGGGACTAATCCTAAGCTGACCATAGTTAAAGAAATAATTATTCAAGTGAAAGATTGTACCAGAGAAATAAATGACTGAAAAGTATGAAAGATAATTTTGAGACATGCAGCATAGATTGAGAAGCTCCCTATTTTAGTCAGGATAGGATAGGCTAACACTGCAGTAACAAATATCCCCAAATATCAGTGGCTTAATAAAAGTTCATTTATCAATCATTCAAGGCCTTCTTCCATAATTGCGGAAGTGGAAGAAAAAGAGTAAAGTTGCAAAGGCCTTTTCCCTACCTCAGCATGGAAACAACACACATCACTTTCACTTACAATTTATAGTTTTCAACTGCAAGGAGCAAAAAGGCATAGTCACCCATATGCCCTTGAGGGAATAAATATTCAGATACTCTTGAGTACTAGTAATCACTCTGCTCCACACATTGCTAATAGATGTTCCAGAAGTAGTAAGTCAGGAGAACGATAAAGAAGCAATATTTTTTTAACAATTATAATGAGATGACTGAGAATTTTCAAGAATTGAAGAAAAATATATCCTCAGAAAGCAAAAACGAGGAGGAAACAGGATACATTAAAAATAAATTCACATTTAAATCCATAGTAATGAAACTAAAACACATTAAAGATAAAAACTTTAAAAGCCTCCTAAGGCAAAAGATAAACTATCTAATAAATGACAATTAGACTGACTGCATATACCTCAACAGCTACAATAGCAGCCAGAGTATTTCAAAATACGAAGAGTACATAACTATACACCTAAAATTACAAACCCAGCTAAACTAAACTTTAATAACAGTGATAGTGAAACAAAGACTGTTTCAAGCATGTGAAGACAAGGAGAGTTTTCCACCAAAAGGTACTCCCTGTAAGAATTAGTAATGCACATACTTCAGGAAGAAGAAAGGCCTAGAAGGAAGGAATGGAATGTATAAAAAAGTGCTGAATGTAATTATAAGATATATTGGAAATTCTGATTAAACACAGTGTAAAAAAGTTAATTTGGAGGGGGTTAAAAATATAAGTGGAAATAAAAATTCAGACATTAGAAAGATAGTAAGAAAAGACTATGGGGCTAGATCAGGGGGCAGAGTTCCTTGTCTTATTCTGGAGGAAAATAGAAATACTAAATAAATTCAGATTTTGGTAGAAAAAATATAAACTTAAATATATATATATTGCATTAAAGACTATTATGTATTAATATTCCCCCAAATCTTATTTTTAAGTTTCTATAACAACAATAAAACAAAATGTGGCCTGGTCACTTTAATAGTTTCCTTTGTATTTAATTGATATGATGTGTCTAAGGACTGTCTTGACTAAACGAAAAACGTGTTTAATGCTAGGTGCTAAAAAATAAAAGTGAAGTAAGACACTACTCTCAGGGACAATATTTACAAGGTTATATTACAAGGTGGCCAACAGAATAATGATAATAGTACACTGTGAGATCAAAGGAAGAAAACATAGCATTCAGTCATGGGAATCAGTTAATGTAGGTGGTGTCTGATTGAGACTGGAAGGGCAATGAAGATATATGGTAGAAGGCAGGATGAGGGGAAAAGGAGTCATTTCAGAAGGAGAAAAAAAATACCAGTCAAGGCAGCAGCATCAAGCGTGAGGGAGGGGAAGCAGTCTACCCTGGGCACAGGTAATTAGAGGGTCACTACCTGTAGATACTGTAAAAATTTTAACAAGGTTAGTTTTTTTATTATCCCCTGCATCTACAATTTTAAAAGTGTTAGTGACAAAATACCCTGAAAAAATATTTTGTTGGTCTGATTCCTAAACAATGCACAATTATGGTTGATTTTGAATAATATATGCAAGTTTCAAAATCACATACTTTTGTTATGTATCCTTTCATAAACTGTGGATTCCACACAGAAGTTTGGAGAACTTTCAAGCATACAACTAAATTCCACTAATACAGCTAATCCCTAACAGATGAGGACCAAACTACACACATCCAAGTGTAATTTTATAATAGTTCAAAATCATTTGAGCCTCCTTCAGGTGCAATTCATTCCTCCAAGATATGTGGTACTATATATTTCTACATTTAATCCTTAGATTCAAAATAACCAATAGTAGCACAGTCTTTGCAAAGAAAAAAAAAACAGAACTTGAATTACTTTAATTCTGTCCTTCTATGCAATGACTTGGAATTTCTATTTGTGTTTAAAACAGGGAAACAGTATAAACTCTAAGGTTTAATATTTAATATTGTGAACTATTTTTTATTTGCATTAAAATTAAAACATAATTTGTTTTAAAACTAAGTACAAACAAGAAAATAACTATATTGCTAATTAACCCATAATTCTTACAGAAAATAATCTTGTTATATATAAAAGAGGGTGTTAAAAAATACCAATGTGTGGGGCTTCCCTGGTGGCGCAGTGGTTGAGAGTCCGCCTGCCAATGCAGGGGACACGGGTTCGTGCCCCGGTCCGGGAAAATCCCACATGCCGCGGAGCGGCTGGGCCCGTGAGCCATGGCCGCTGAGCCTATGCATCCGGAGCCTGTGCTCCGCAATGGGGGAGGCCACAACAGTGAGAGGCCCGCAAACTGCAAAAAAAAAAAAAAAAAAATACCAATGTGCTCTGGTGTCAAATATATTAGGTATGCAAGTTTTGAAGACAGCAAGTCATAGTAGTGTGTATTTACCTCAAATAGTTTTAAAGTCAAGACTTTGCAATTCAAAATTCTGTTTCATAATTTATCTATGTAAAATTAAAAGAAAATAATCTTAATAAAATGAAAAGTGTCACATTTACTTTTTCTGTAATCTTCATAAATTTATAAAGAACCGTAGTTTCTCAAAACAGTGAGTAAACAGAGTTACAATGAAAATTCCCTAACAAGATCCCTGAAGATGCATTTGTAATGGTAGTCAAAGAAAAAGTAAGGAGCACCTGGGCCTCAATGGGAAACAGTCACAGTTGGAATTCTCTCCAATCTCCCCTGCTCCTGATTCTATCTCATCCTAGTTCAAGCTCCCTTTGCACTGTTGTAATAATTCGCTACCTGGCCTCTTTTCTTCCATCTCTTCACTTCCCTTACCCACCCACAATAATGGTGTTCTAACATAGGAGTGTCACTCCTTCCTACTGCCTACAGAGCCAGGACCTCATGACGTGATCACAAAAGAATTTTATAGGCAGCTGAACTACAGCGGCTCTAGGACCTATTCTCCACCCACAATGAACAGCTGACGGCAAGACCAAAAGAGCCATGCTTTCTCCTACATTTGAATTTTGGCTTCCACAGTTCACCCAACCAACAGTGCCCCTCCCCTTACTTTCTTGTGCTTAAATCTCACTTGCTCCTTAAGGCCTAATTCATACATTTTCTATGTAAAAGCCTTCACAATTTATCTAGTCATGATTAACTGCTCCTCCTCCTTCATTTTCACAGTCTGTTGCTTACTGCTTAAATGTGCTTAAATTCTTTGAGCCTCGGTAATCTATAAAATTGAGATACCAATCTCACAGAATCATGAGGGTAAAATGAGATGTGACAGTGCTTTTATAACTATACAACGTTAATGTTTCACTACTTCTACCTGTCTTCCAGAACCTAGATCTTAGACTGCTCAGCCTATAGAACTGGAAAGTAAATGTTTGTTAGTTTAGTCGATATTTTTGTTACAGCAGCTTAAAAGGATTAAGACATCCTCTTAATTCTAACTTGCAGGAAAGTTAATGCCTGTCTCCCTCAAGGCATGCATCAACTTCCCTTATATCCCTTTTCCCCCATCCCTTTCCCCTACACCAGTATGTACTATGTGTAGCCCAGGGGGAAAAAATCAACTTTCTAATGAGAAATAAATGTGATTCCTTAGACTACCCGGTTTCTCAAAATCTAATCATACAATATTGCCCTAATAAATTAAAAACTACAATTCTTAAATTCAAAGTTTTTATCTTAACACCTCTTTTCCTCTCTCTCAACCACAAGCTTTAGAAGCACAAAAGCCAAAACTAGGAAGCAGCTTCCTAAAATCAAAAATAAATATGAGGCTGCCAATCAAAATATTCCTGAATTTACCTGTTTGACTTGTCTGTGAAACAGTACTAACTCTTTGGCTTTTCTGAACTTTAGGGTTAAAGCAATATTGCTGCTTTATATTTGATCCTGAGTTCTATAAATTCTGAATAAAGATTGAGAGCAAAATATGTTAGTAATAATGACCATTCATTATCATGGGAAAAGAAAGTTAAATCCAGAAAGAAAACTACCTGCCCCCAAAATGAAAATTAAGTCTAGAGTCTTGAAATCAACAATTTGTCTCAATGTGCAAGTGGGATGGTGAGTGGAAGTGTGTGGCCTAGTACAAGAGCTCCTCCTCCTCTGAAGTTAAACAGAGAAGCATTCAAATTCACACATGACCAATGTGCTATATAAGCTTGAGCAAGCTGCTTCATTTCTCCAAGTCCCAATTCCTCCTTAGCACACCAAACAGCTGGGATAATAAGCACCTCAAAATTGGTGGAATCTTTAAACAAGTAATGTAATTCAAACACTTAGAGCTGTGTCCAACATAGGAGATGTGCTCAATAAATGATTATCATCATCATCGACAGTAATTTGGAATGATATTGAGAAATAATTCTCTTGCTTTATGGTTTTGTGAATTTTTTTTAATAACAACTTATTTTATTTTAAAAGGTAATTCTTTTTTCACTTTTCAAATGGAAGAATGATATTCAAACAGAAAAGTACACAAAATACTACCAATATACAGCCTGATAAATTTTAACACATCATGTAACTATTACCGGGATCAAGAAAAGAGAACATTGCTGACATCTCCTTAGTCCCCACTTTGTCCCACTTCCAAGTACTACCCCAAAGGTAACCACTAACCTAATTTCTTAGATCCTTTAATAATTTTGCCTGTATTTGAACTTTATATAAATGGAATCATACTGTACCTACTGTCCTGTGTATGGTTCTTTTATCCAACATTGTTTATGAGATTCATCCATATTGTTGTGTGTAAATGGATAAGTTTTAACGTGACATTTGCAATTATATACTCATAAAAGTTAAATGTTTCAAACCATAGTTTCTCTGGAAATATATTTATAGCCCTATGTTACTTACTCTTACCTACTTGGTAAATAAGCAACAAACAGAGTCCACTCAAATGTGAAGTACTAGCATTCTTTGGCTTTCACATAAAGTAATATCCTAAAAAGCATCTGTGGTACCATTTCTTGCTGGTTCTACTATTCAGTACCATGTACCCTGGGATCCATGGAAGGGGAGATGGAAGCTCATGAAACAGGAGAACACCACAAGGAGGTCCACACAAATGGTAATTACTGTTCAAGTACATCTGAACTGTCATGAACAATAAGACCTCTGGGTTTTGTTCTGACAGGCATAACAAGTACCTCCGATGTCACCAGTTCCAAAGCAGACTCTGACGTGGGACAGAGGAGACTGGTGACAGATGGGGAAAATTTAGCATGCAGCTTGGACAATCTTTGGGATGGAAGTTTTGTTATCTCTAACCTGCTGCCAAGTCCTGCACATTGCTTTATAACAGTCACCACTGGGAAACTCTGGAGCCTCAGCCAAAAACACAGACTTGAAAGAACCAGATTCCCTCACTATTGGTATCTGTAACATCGTACCCACACCAGGTTCTGCTGAAATAATGAAATAGTCACCAGTATGTATCTGAATGTTAAAAACCATTTTGACACACCAGACAATTTTTTTAGACTTTAGAGTTGTGGCTTATTAGATATAAAATTTGCCATTCGTAAACCAATTCTTCTATCGCCTACTGAGATATTTCAAATGCATTAGTCTTTATGCCAAGTATTACTCCAAATATAGGATCAGCTTTAAAGAACACCATAGACACTTGAAGTGCAATACCTAAAATATGTTCTCTAGTTGTTATGCATTTATCAATGTATCTGCTGTCCATTACGGTAACCACTGTCTACCTTGCTGCCACTTGGCCTCCACCACCTTGGGATCCAATTACTCTCATTGCATTTTGTTTTCCAATTGAGTGGCTGTAGTTCTCACTGTAAGTTCTGGCCTATAGAGAAGAGCAGACACAGAGCTGTTCAAGGATGCTAGGGCACCCCTCACAAATTTGAACATTTTTTACTTGTTCGCAGTGGGCCATCTTTTGGTCCAACCAAACAAACTGTTAAACCTTTCCTGGAGCTGCAACATTAAATGCAGAATCTCTGCTTAGAGAACCCATATCAATAAATTTGGACTGATCCAACCTGATGTTCCTTTCCTCCATTATCCCACACCCTTAGCATCCACTCTCACACTCATTCCCTGCATTTCTGATTGATATAAATTAGAAAACTCAAGTAGTTCTTTTGGAGTGTAGCACACTTCCTCATAGGTCACACTCTGTACCTCACATTGAGTCTAATTATAGGTCTAGAATCAAAGAGGAATGGTGGGGGTGGATTCTGAGGAGAATCAGCATTGTCTTGCATGGCAACTGCTTCAGGGGAGGCCATTACTGTTTCCTTAGACCAGGCAGGACTAATCCCTTCAGTCAGATCTCAGCAGAGAGATCTCTACTGCTGGGAGTGGGGAAGCAGTTACCATAATGGATGAGGAGGCAACTTCCACTAGCAAAAAAGACTCATCAGAATTTAGGGTCTCAATAACCCCGGCTTAATCAGGGTCTTCCCACACATCCTCATCTCAATTTACAGAATCCCAATCTTTCCAATCAATGCCCTCACTTTAATGGTGACACCGCTTGAGGCTTAAAGTTCAACTTGTGTTATAATTCAGCCAACCACAGGATGAGGTTCAGCCCTACAGTAACAGGAGATAAGGTTCTCCTTCAAGGCACACACAGAAGCTCTTAGGTCACTTATGCAACTAGTGCTTGAGCTGGGAATTTAAATTCCTGAGCTCATCCTTTTCTTTCACCACTTTGTACAGAGACACTAGAAGCAACCAACCAATGTCATGATATTTCTAAGTTTTCTAGTAATGTTCAAAAGTATCATATATAAAATCACATGGCTCCTTGCATTTTATAAATGGTTGATTAGGAGTATCCAATATAGATATTTTATCTATCCCTATAAACAGTTCACACTGCCAACTATCTGTGCTCTCTTCACTACTGGAAATAGAGTCATTAGAATCTTTTAAGTCTAATCAGATTAGAGAGCCAATTCCAAAAACAACAGAATGAATTCCAAAGACTCATCCTTAAAATTCTGCTCCTCTAGAACCAGTCTTGGTACTTAAATCTGCATTAATCAAGGTTCTCCAGAGAAAAAGAACCAATGGAAGATAGATAGATTTAATAGATAGATAGAAAGATTTATTGTAGAAATTGATGCATGTGATTATGGAGGCCCAGAAGTCCCACCCTCTGCCATCTACAAGATGGTGGTATAATTCAGTCCAAGTCCAAAGGCCCGAGAGCCAGATGATCTGATGGTATAAGGCCCATTCTGAGTCTAAAGGCCCAAGAACAGGAGTGTTGATGTCCTCTGAGGGCAGGAGAAGACTGATGTCCCAGTTCAAGTGAAAAGAGAAAAAGTTCACCCTTCCTCAGCCTTCTTTGTCTATTTAGGCCCTCAATGGATTGGATGATGCTTACCTGCACAGGTGAGGGAGATATTCTTTATCCAGTTGATTGATTCAAATGTTAAACTCTTCCAAAACCAATCTCAAGGACGCACCTAGAAGTAATGCTTTACTAACTATCTGGACATCCATTAGCCCAAACTGACACATGGAATTAACCATCATACATAGTATCAGCCATGCTTCAACACCAATATTTTATGTATAATTTACTATATGGCAGCCCAGTATTTTATGAAGATTTTTATGCATAATATATACCAGTATTATATGAATAGCTTACTATACGTTATACCAGTACTTTATAGATAGTTCACATTTCAGAGGACTCTAGAATTACTTCCACTACCCCAGGTTCTCTCTGAATCCTTAAGGCCAACTCAGATGAAGAATGAATCTTTAAAATGTCTCTTGAGCTTGCTGCATTCCTAACCCTAACCCCCTGGAGGCAGTTCAAAGGTCCTTGAAGTTACCTCAGTTCAGTGGCAACCAGTCAAAGCTGTCATGTGATGCTGGTAGCCCCCAGCATCCTCTGGAGATGGCCAGATTGACATAAATCCACTTCCTGCTAGAATAATCTAATTATGCCTAAAGGGTTCCACTGAAAAGCCTCTATCTACTCCAGGTCCCTGTCACTTTCCCTGTGGGTGAAGTCAGCTATCCAGTGACTTTCAAACATTCTCCGCAGGTGGCTTTGTAACACATGAAGAAGCTCTGAAATGTCAATCCTAAGGGACAAGTGTTCCTGTCACTGAAGAGATACATATAACCTCTGCACTTTCTGGATCTTTCAGACAAAAGGCAAAAGCTAGGAAGGCCACAATGAAATTATTCTTGCTACCCAAGGGCTGATATTTCCAAAGAGAAATATATGTATGTTAGGAGAGTTTGGGGGATGAATTTGCACTATAGTAGCTCACGCAAAGCCTCTCCTATGAATAAAAAGCCTTCAGTTTCTAAAGCCTGAAAATCTGATAACATTCAGAGCATATGGATATTCATTTAAATAAGAAAAAAAAACCTGGTGTGACATTTCTTTTAACCCACAATTTTGCAGCTGGAAGAAATCTTTTCCACTCTTAGCATAATGTGACAATCCAAGCAACCAAGTTTAAGGTCGGTAAATTCACCTCTTTTCTTCTATACCAAATTCCAAGATTTATTAAACAACTCTCATACTACTCAGCGTTTTATGAGCAAACCAGATTTGATCTTTAAAAATGGTAGAAGCATCTGGATTATTTCAACTGATTTTCCTACTGGCAGTTTCTTTAGTTCCTTTTTATATTCTTACTTTCTATCTAACTCCACACACAAAATATTCGGGGAAAAGTCTGAAGGATGCATGCATTTCAAATTTTTAATACTTTAAAACATGTTTGACTAAAAACACCTGGCCCATGAGTATTGGTGCATTGCCATACTAGATTTCAAAATGCTCCTTTACACCCAGCTGCTGAATTGACTTCACGAGTCCTGATTTCAATTCATATTTCTCAATCTCTATCCCTCTCAAAAATGCTCTTTCATACCCCAACAGCTGTTCTAAGAGCATAACTCCATTCTGGCCCAAACTCAGATCATTAAGATCAAAGACAGATAAAAGGAAGCATGACTTTGGCCCAGTGTTACATTCTTAATGATACACATTCAGGGTCTTTCATCTCAAGATCTCAAATGGGAATCTTCTTAATGGGGTTCCATAACCACAACAGGTCCAGGGGAATACCAAAGAGCCACAGGGCACTGTTGCAAAGTCCAGCTCAAAGTCATCAGGCCATGATTGACTCTGAATAGATGAGATAACATTAAAACTTTAGGTGAGAAGCACCTCCTCTGGAACAGAGTCACATTTTCTGGATACTAAAAATTGGTCTGAAATCCCAGGTCATCTCTTTTCTCCTAGTCCCACGTTTTCTGAAAATAAACTAGAAAAACTGATGCTAACTGCCCCCCTTAGTACCCAGGATTCTTGCTATAGGTAAGTCAAAAATGTGATTTTATCACACGTTTTATGAAGTCACCATAATGAAACATGTCCATTAATTTGTGTCATTGTGAGAAACAGAAGCTTACAGAATTATGGAAAAATACCAACAAGTGGGCAAATGTGGATTATGGTCCCTACTCAACTGTTTACTGATGATGTCTCGAGTAAGACATTTTTTCCCCTAGTGTATAAAGGATGGATGATCTTGTGGAATCCTTTTCATTCATTCCTCCAGTCAATCATTTATTCCTTCATTCAGCAAACATGCAGTAGAGCTACTGTGTTCAGTACTGTGCTGAGCAATGAGGAGGTCAGATATAAGATGTTTCTACCGTGCCATATTCCTCTGCCACCAAAGCATCTCAAAGCCTGACTACAACAGACTGAAAATACATTTAGTTTGTCATCATCACCAAGTTCTTGTAAAATGAAGAACACATTTTACCTAACTTGGGAATATTTACAAATACTTTTCTGGATAGGTAAATTACCTATATTTATACTGCCTGAATAATAATGACTAATATTTATTCTGAGCTTATTATATTCTGAACACAGCTATTTCAGTGCCTTACATGCATTATCTCATTTTATCTTCATAACGCTTCATAAAGTAAGTAGTATTTATGACCCTATTTTATGGATTAACCCACAGAGATAAATTCAAGGGGATCTGGTAGCTTACCCAAGTGGTAAAGATTTGTACCTAGGACTGTCTGACTCCAAAACCTAGTTTCTTTAGTTTGGATATAAAATAATAATTTCAAACTGTCTGCATTTCTCAACAAAGTCTGCTTCAATATTTGTGTAGATCCATGTTCGTATTCAGAGCGTAGATTTAGAAGGCATAGAATTAAAGAAATGGGAGACATTTTAGAAACCATTTAGTCTGACCTATTCATTTACAGTTAAAATGTAGGTCTTGAAATTAGGGATAAAAGTACAGATTGAATGAAAAGCTAGAAGAACAAGGAAAAAAAAGATGAATAGAGAAAAGGAAGTGAGGAATCTTGAATCACCCATCTTTGTATTCCTAGTACTTCATACAGCCCTTGGCAACCAGTGAAAATTCAATATATATTTGGTCAATTGGATTACATTACATGTTATGGATTTTTTAAACTAGAGTTTCCCAAAGGTCAAGAGATGCATGGGGTATTTTCATTTGTTTAAAGCTTACAGTATATTAAAAATGAAAAAATAACAAAACTGTGACATATTTTACATGTTCAGTCCTGTTAGTTCATCTTATTATCCCTAAGTAACTTCATTTGGATATTAGGCCTAAAGTGTGGGTTCTAACCAGTGTATGACAATGAAATACTCTGAGATAATATCTCATGCAAGCCTTACAACCACCCTGTTTTCTTGATACATCATTACCTCCAACTACAGACCAACAGAGTTTAGGCAACTTCTATCACGTTCACACATTTGAAAGTGATGCAACACTTTAGATTCTAACCCCCTTCAACTTTCAAAAGTCAAAAAAAAAAGTGCTCATGTAAGATTTTTTAATTAGCAAACACCAAAACACACTATTTTCAGAGGCATTACATCATTAAATTGCCATCGTAGTAAACTGATGAAATTTTAAGAAAAACTTAAATTTTTTTTCCCCGAAGAGTTCTGAGTTCACTGATTCTAATAAACACATTTAGAGGCATTGTACAGATCAATCATCCTTTTAGAATACACTTAATAGAAATAGTACTAAACAATGTGGATGCTTAGATTTTCCTCATGTGTTGATGTATGTTAGATTTTGCAGGAATTAGATTTGATATGACCTCCTTATTATGCAAAACCATAGAAAACATTTAATTACAACTTAATTAAAATCTCCATGATGCTTCAACCCCATGGAGTCCATTTTTCAACAGCAAGCAACAAAGAAAGCCTTTAGGATAAATGAGTTTTGAAAAATGGTGTATAGGTACTCACTTTTCTCAGTACCTATACCTTTCTAGCATATCTTGCATCTTCTCAAACCATTTTTTTTATTCCCATCAACCTGTAAAGTGACAGATTTTTACTAAAACTGGTGATCATCAATTCTAAACAGGTATATACGTTTAGATCAGTTACTGATGCTTCATTTCTTCTAGAGGTTTTACATATAATTTCAAAACACATGAGAAAATTCATACAGTATTATGTTTGCCACATAGTGTGCTCCTGATAGGAATTCATTTAATGAAATTAATGAGTATTAGATAGGTATCAATTAAAAATACTAAGGCTCTGCTACAATGTTTTCTAAAATATTTATGGTGAAATATGTGAACTATTAGTTGTCACCATGATTGAATTTTATTTATTCATTATTCAATTATTCATTCATTATTCAATTGTTTATATAGAAATACTTTGTGTAACAGATATGCTATAGTAAGAACTGGTCTACTGGAGAAGAAAATACTTAAATGTGACCTTGTTCTCTAACTTCTAAGAAGATAGTCCAGTCTTCCCATATAGTTTTAACTTACAACATAAAACAAGAGGTCATAACAAAAGCATTCTTACTCAGCAATAAAAAGGAACAAACTGCCAATACATGCAACATCATGGATGAACCTCAAAAATGAGGAAAAGAGCCAGGCACAACAGAGGGCATACTTTATGATGCCATTTATATGAAGTTCTGGGACAGGCAAAACAAGGTTGTGGTCAAAGACAGCAGAACAATAGTTGCCTGGGTTGTGGTGGAGGTTCAATTCAGAGAATGAAGGAAAGGAGCAGGAAAAACCCTATGGTGATGGGACTGTTCTATATTTTGATGGGGGTGTGGGTTACACAGGTATGTATGATTTTTAAAACATTCAACTGCATACTTATTATCTGTGTATTTTACTGTTTGAAAATTATACTTCAAGTTTTAAAAAGTAAATATGTACCAGACATAATTCATCTTAAGAAGATTAGTCCTCCTACTCTGATGTTACTGTAGCTCAGAGTTTTTGGAACTCCTCTTTTGGAATTGCATTCAGAGGCTACAACACATTTCTTTGACATCAATGGCAGCGAATCTCATAATTAATTTTCAGAAACAGCCAGCATCATTCAGGGTCAAGTCTGTTCACTACAAGTGATTAAACTGGAAAAGAACATTTTTGTTTGTCACACTGGAATACTGATTAATTTAATGAGGCTGATTTTTCTCACAAACTGATGACTTCTCTCACAAAAACACAAATATAGACATAAACAGTTACTCTTAACCAACTGGCAAAGTAAATTCAACTTAAGCATTCCAAAAACTTTTGGGTTAAATGTGGAATCCTTGAAATAAGTGTCAAAGCTTCCCTAATTCACTACTTTTAAGAGAGCAACTTGAATCTCATGCAGAAGGGATGATAGAGTATAATTGCCCTGATAAGTTAATTATACATATTTTGTGATATACCAAGAAAGAAATACCTCACATCTTTTTTTCATTATATAATATCTGAAAGACATAGATATGCTCAAATAAAGGTAAGCTGGGACGAAGTGAGAGAGTGGCACTGACATATATACACTAACAAATGTAAAATAGATAGCTAGTGGGAAGCAGCCGCATAGCACAGGGAGATTAGCTTGGTGCTTTGTGACTACCTAGAGGGGTGGGATAGGGAGGGTGGGAGGGAGGGAGACGCAAGAGGGAAGAGATATGGGAACATATGTATATATATAACTGATTCACTTTGTTGTAAAGCAGAAACTAACACACCATTGTAAATCAATTATACTCCAATAAAGATGTTTTAAAAAGTATGCTTAATTTAATCCCTACTAACAAGGAAGAGGTCTTCTCTCCCTATTAAATTTTATTTACTGTCTAATGTAACACATTGATCATATCAGTCCCGGGTTACCCCTCCCCAATAAGACCGTAATAGGATAGAATGAATCTAACCCTCTACTATCATACCTTATTTTATTCTATTATTGGGATGGAGAGCACAGATTCTCATAATACAAAACACGCATTAAGAAAATAAAAAAGCAACTGCCAAAATGACCACAGCACAGTCCTGGAAGAGAACTGGGCATTTAAACTTGAACAGGTTATATACAATGATAATTTTTTTTGCTAAGTAGATCTGTGAAACTTGAATTTACTCTCTTATGATATAAAAAAAAATTGGTTTTGGCCAAAAAGAATGCCAAATTGAAAAAGTTAGTTTTGTGGAATAAGCAATATATTTGAAATTCTAGTTTTTTATCAGATGCAGAGAAACCCAAGATAGGCTTATCATTTCTCTATTTTAAATATGAAAGGTTTAAACTAGACATCCTTCAAAGTCCCTGCCTACACTGTCAGAATATTTTCCTATGAATCTATTTGATGTGAGATAGTAACCCGAAACCAATTAAAATTGTTGCAATTACTGTCTTAAGTTAGTGACACACAATGTGACTAACTAAGTAAATGAAATATAGGTGCATAATCTTGATTTCCCCCTTCACAAAAATCACATTTCTGCACAGGTAACTTAATAGAATAGGTAAATGTACTCTAGGGGATTTTAAAAGAACTTAAGGATAAATCTGTTACATAGATACTATATCTGATATTTAAAACTTATGTAGCATTTCACAATCATTAAACACACTACTAATAGCTTTATTAGATGTTAATCAACAATGTTCCCTGGAACAGTAGGATTTCTTTGTTTTAAACTCCTTGCCTAAGAATGCAAATGCATCAAGTACTGATATAAAGATCAGAATTCTGAATTGTTGGTCTTCTGTCCAATCCTGTTCCAATTTTATTTTCAAAGGGAGTTCTGCATTCCAAGCTGCTCATATCCCAGTGACTACAGATTATCCTTGTTCATATTTCTATAGAAAGCCATCTCAGAAAGATGAAAATTTATACTATTTTTACAACCTTTCAGGGAGAGTCCGCAAACTGCCTTAATAATTCATTCTAAAATGTAATCACTCATTGTCAGGAAATTATCTTTTATGTCAAACATAAATTATGTCATCCAACTGCCTCCTCTTGGTAGAGTTAAACAATCCCAGATCGCTCTTCCTATGAGTCTTCTTTTCTAATACCTCCTGGATTAGCATCCTATTTTAATCTTTGATTACTCTTCAAGATTTTTAAGCCCCTCTTAAGACCGTACTCCATACTCTAATGAGCGCCTAGCCCAGGGGTTGGCAAACTACAACCCTTAGGCGAAATGTGCCTGTTTTTGTAAATAAAGTTTTATTGGAACACAGACATGATCATTCACTTATGTATTTATGTATTATCTAAGGTGGCTTATGTGCTTACAAAAGAGACTGTATAGCCTACAAAGCCAAAAATGTTTACTCTCTGGCCCTTTACTGAAATATTTGTGGACCCCTGACGTAGTCAATGAAGTTATTTAAAATGCACAATTACTTCAGGTTTCATCTTATATATGAACAAACAGGGCCTGAAAAGTTTTATCACACCCTGTCCAACTTTTTCAGACCCTCTCTCTCTATTTGAATTTGTGATCTATTAAGCCTGACCTAGCATAACATCCTAAAATATTGGTGGATGGCAAATGCTTAAGAGTGTCAGATAAGATGAGCAATACAAGTTAGTGAGCAGTTTCCAGCATCTACCCCAAGCAGGGGAACACTTTTCAGTAAAAAGTGTTCAATCTTCCCCCATAATCGGGGCACACATTGGAACACAGAGGACTTCAGAATTCTCTCTGTAAAGGCACACTGAGACATGCCTGCCTGACATTAGCCACCTCTCTATGACCCGTTCTCCTTCTCCAGCTCAAGAGTGTATTGTGAGGACACCACAGCAAATGCTTCCAGGGGCAGGACACCCATAAAATTGAGTGGAGCAGGCTGGTGTTAGACTGTAGAGCATGGAGGATACTGTGGAGGACCAGAATGCATGCATCTGTCCAGACATGTTAGCACTGACCTTCTCCAAACTACTGCTGGGCTGTAATATGGGCCCAGAGCAGACAGGTCTTTAAATTTTTCAAGGGAACCTGAAAATCAAGATTCAAATTTCTTAATACACCGTGAGGGCCAACACTGTAATGGCTAAAAATCCTCACCTGTGTCCACCTAGACTGCAAAATTCTTTAAGACACCCTGGTTGATTGAGATACATCTGTTGAGGAGCCTTGACCTTAATTAAAACTCTTATTTTAGAAAAGAAGAAACTGAAGATTAGAAAAGTTAAATTATTGGTCTACAACTGCATTGATAACTAATTTAGGGCTATAACTGTGGTCGAGTGTTACTTCCAACATACCAGTCCACATATACCTCTTACTTTAGAGGAATTCAAGGAACCCACTAAGAATCTGATAAAAGCTATAGACCCTATGAGAGAAAAATATACATAAATGTAAATTCACAAAAAAATTGGCTTATAATTTAAGGATTTCATACACTCATGAGGCTTATCCTTGTCCATCCTCAGGGAGCCATAGTCACCAGGTTCAGTATTTTTCAAGCCTTCAATATGAAGCATTCATAATCTTCCAATTATGTCACATAAAAAAATAATCAAAAGTCTTTATAACCTTCTAGATAGATATAATTTACTACTTCCGTTCACTGACACGACCGTTATGTCACCTCATTGTACAAGAACAAATATTTCAAATAGAACAAGTTCACAAACTCATAACACTGGTTATATAACATGCTTTGTTAGGATTTTAAATGGTCAGAACTTTTGTTCAAATAAATTATAGTCTCTTTTAGGATAAATTATCATTTGAGTTCAACCATTCTAAAAGATATGGTGAAAAATCTTTCCTTTCTTGGACACACTGATTTGCACTTATTTTCCAAAGCATCTCTCTAACCAGCTCCCTCTGGGCAGAGTGAGCATCTTTCTCTTGATCTCAGAACATCTTGGACACTGCCCTTATTGCCTCGTTTTCGAAATTTTCTTATGTACCTCTATCCTGTGAGCCTTTTGAAGAGGGACAGTAACTTATTAAGGTCTGGGCACAATGCCTGCCACATAATAAGCACTCTATTAATTCTGGATGAGTTAACACTGGCCTCTCAAGAGATTTCACTAGGTGTGGGTTAAGTTGAAACCTCCCTTGAAAATATTACATCAAGACAAGAGTAGTATTTTGGTATTTGGTATTTGATCTCTTTTATGGCTTCTTATTTTTTATAAAGGAAATAAGAGGTGAATGATGATCAATTTTGAAAACATCAGTCTATGGAACGAATAGGGGGAACTATGTTTTAAACCATTTCCAAAGGGGTGTCTGGCAGGACAGAAGTTAATCATGGAAGAAAATTTCTGTTGTCATTATTCAGCCCCAAATTTCCCAATATCTCTTAGGATGGCAAATGGACAGGTGACACACAGATCACTTTGTCTGAATGTTATTTCAGACAAGGGACCCACTTGCACACTTACTCTAAATTTTTCAAATTATCTTATATTATGTAAAATAAAGAATATATGTAGGGCTTCCCTGGTGGCGCAGTGGTTGAGAATCCGCCTGCCGATGCAGGGGACACGGGTTCGTGCCCCGGTCTGGGAGGATCCCACATGCCGCGGAGCGGCTGGGCCCGTGAGCCATGGCCGCTGAGCCTGAGCGTCCGGAGCCTGTGCTCCGCAACGGGAGAGGCCACAACAGTGAGGCCCGCATACCACAAAAAAAAAAAAAAAAAAAAAAAAGAATATATGTAAATAAATTATTAAAAAGAAGAAAATCAAATAAAAGGTAGATAAAAGTAGAAAAATACAAACGTTATTCAAACCATGGTATTCTCAGTGTGAGAATAAAAACAACACAGTTTTGTATATTTTCCTGAATTGGTTTCTTAGGAAGTCTATTTTACAAGAGGGTAATTTTACAAAATGATAAGGCTGAGATTTTTAGAGGAAACAATGCATGAATTATTGGCAAATTCAATATGCTATTATTAAGCATCTATGTTATACGAAGTGCCATGCTATGGGGAATACAAACACAGTGTCTTCCTACCTGAGAGACACAGAGAAGTATAGACACCCACTGAGCCATTTTAAAAGAGCTAACATTGGGCAAATCTGGGAGACTCTGAGCATCCAAACAAATAAGCGAGAGTAAAGGATTATAACATACTAAATAAGCATCAGTTAGTCCACCCTACTTATACAAATAAACAAACCAAAAAAAAAAAAAAAAAAGAAATTCCTCCTTAAAATAGAAGTCCAACTGACAAATGTAGAAGGAATAATTAAATAAGGAAAATCAGTATTTGGCAAGAATTATCAATAGAAGCTAAAATCAGTAGGTGCAAGTTTGAGAAGCAACAGATTATTTCCATTGCCTCAAAATACTTCCAAATCAAATACTTATTAATTACAAAAGAAAAACAGAGAAAATTTATAGTGGTGAAACTTGGCAGACACCACCTTAGCAAGGAGTCAAAGTTAACATTACAAGGAATGGGCACTGACCTCATGAGCTTTCTGAGATGATGCACTGAGAATATATCATTTAGTAATCCTCCTGCCAAAAGCAAGTAACCTAAATCCATTCATAAGGAAATCTATCAGAAAAACCCAAAATGAGGGATATTCGACAATATAATAGCCTATATTTTTCAAAAATATCAGTATCTTAAAATACAAAGAGGGCTTCCCTGGTGGCGCAGTGGTTGAGAATCCGCCTGCCGATGCAGGGGATATGGGTTCGTGCCCCGGTCCGGGAAGATCCCACATGCCGCGGAGCGGCTGGGCCCGTGAGCCATGGCCGCTGAGCCTGCGCATCCGGAGCCTGTGCCCCGCAATGGGAGAGGCCACAACAGTGAGAGGCCCGCATACCACAAAAAAAAAAAAAAAAAAAAAATACAAAGAAACACTTTCCAGATTAATGAAGGAGCATTCCATATTACGAAGACGAAAGAGACATGACAACAGAATAGAACACAGGATCAGAGATTTCCTTTTGCTATAATGGTCATCTGACCAATTAGTGAAAAATGAATGAGATCTATAGATTATAATATATCCATGTTAATTTCCTGATTTTAATAATTACCCTTGGTTATGTAAAAGAATTTGTTTGTTCTTAAGAAATACCCGATGAAGTGTTTAAAGACATCAGGCATGCAGCCGAATCTAAATAGTTAAGGATATTAAATAAAATATATAAATACATACATATGTGTGTATATACCTGCATACATCTGCCTATATTTTAATCAATAGTTCCCTAATATCCTAATCTGATTTGACTAAGAAAAACAAACATAGACTTTTTTGTGTACCTACTTTCCTTTTTGTTAGTAATTTGGAGCAGTGGGCAAAGAAAAAGTAGAGCAGTTGAAGTATAATTCGAAACAAGAAGTTTGGGTCTAGTACTACAGACAGATAATCCTGAGTTACTCTAGGCAGACAGTTAATTTGGTCTGTATCAAATCTTCATTATCCATTCTAACCCACAACACCTTTTCCACAAGAAAAAAATCTATATACTATATGGATAGATATAGATATATGAATATTTTAAACCAACTTACAAAGGGAAGAACCCTTACCCCTCACCATATCAATCACTTCAAAAAAAAAAAAAAGCAAAGCAACAAACAATAAAAAACCCAAACTAGCATATACAGGTCATTTTGATAGCATCCGACCTCCTCACCCCAGCCCCTATGGACACTGTGGTCTTTCTTTAAGGGAAACTGTCCATTTGGCATAGTCTTGGCAGTAGGACCTTTTTTGTACTGTGGCCTCTCTCTAAAAAGAAGACAGACTTTCCTATTGCACATTCCCTGGTAGCCTATCAGGTACTTGCTTCTGGCAGCTTGAATCATGCACAGACCAGACTTCTACTTATTGACTGCACTTCCTGCTTCCCGCAGAGCTCCCTGGCTTCTGCAAATTTTCCCTCCCAGACTCTGCACCTCCCCCATCAATTTGTGTGCCCTTCTCCTCCCCCAGTAGCCTTCCAGTGAAATCCTTCTGGGCTTAAAATAACCAGCCAGATTCTGTTGCTTGGAACCAAGAATCCTAACTGACAAAAATTTATTAGAATTTCTAAAAATCTCAAAATAAGTTACTGTTAGCTCTACTAATAGGAACCCAATAGGGGTCTGTTTACATGTGAGCAAATCTCTTTGGGGCACTTGCAAGTGTGGAGAGAAGATTGGCTTCACATTTGGGCATGGCCTTTCTGACTATTTAGAGATAGGCTTCTATACAGATTAATTCCTATAAGAGGCAATTAAAGCTAAATTCTTCTGATGTGCTGGAAGTTGAGATAAAGATGAAAAACTACCCGACTCTCACTAAATTTGCTAAAACATTTTAACTGAACATGTGGCCGTTTCCAGAGACTGTCCACCTGGTAGAAGCTCTCTTTACCTGGAAAAATGCAATCCCTGCTGGCCACCCACATACTATCTCTAAAATACCATCCTCTAACACTTCCTCCAAAATAAAATTTCTTCCTCTAGGGGCTATTTTTCTGCCACTAAGAAAGTCTTTGTTTTCACAAAGCAAGTGGATTTCATGCCAAAAACTTTTAGTCTTTTTTTCTTTACAAATGTAGAATGAAAAGTAATTGAAAATGCTGCTAATTGAAAGGAAAGTTATCATTTGCCCTTTAGCTGCAAATAATGTCAAAGCTCCTTCAATGATAATGAAGTGCAGTAGTAACTAGCCTGTTGTGATGGTAACCCAGGAACATCACATCAGTTCTTAAAATTCCTAAAACTGTGGTAGGGTCCAAAGGCATTTATTTTACATAGGTCACACAAGCCCTTGTTCATGCTCAGATGTGCAAATGTAGCCATGTCTGTAACTTTGATCCAAATTTATTTAAGTTATAAACCTTTCCAGAGTACAGTTTCATGCTAATTATGTTGTGAGAAAAACTGTTCTCTATTTTCATCTATATGTCTGAGGAGTTCACAGTTTTTCTAAAGAATGTACACTGCAGTGATTTTTCTTTCCCAAAATGCTAATCTGAGCAAGTCAACTCCTTTGTAATCTTTTAATGATTCACCACTGCCTACGTGATAAATCCGGGCACCTTGGCCTGATATACAAGTGTCTTGAGAATCCGTTTGCTGTTAACCTTCTAATGTTGTTCTCCCACTTCCTGTCCTACATTCTTACAGCCCTTCATCTCCAAATCTTTACACTCTGCTCTCTCACTTCTCAGTGTCTTGCAAACTCTCTTTCTGCTGCCTGAATGCCTCTCGTTTCTCACTATCTGTTCAAAGTCCACTCAGAGTCAAGACCGAACTCTTCTTATGTCAAACGGTCGTAAGTGCAGAGGAGAATCAAGTTAAATAATGAAAGTGAAAATTTATCCACAGTAAGCAGTAAGTAAATGAGAGTGATTATTATTTTGATATGCTATGCACATTATTATATTATTATTTTTATATGCAATGCATATTATTATTATATGCTGTGTGCCAAGCACTGTTCAGACTAGGAATATGATACTGAACAAAACCAACAGAAATCCTCCCTGCTTTCATATAGCATTCTGGTAAGTGACAACAGAAAATATAAAATAAGTAAATTGTAGAGTCTGCTAGTCAGTGGCAAGTGGCAGAGAGAAAAAAAAATTAAGCAGAGTAAGGAGGATGGAGAGTGCCGGGGAAACAGCTGTGATTTTTAAGATAGTCAAGGCACCCTGATGGGAAGGAGGCATTAGATGGGGGAGCCCATCATGCGAATATCTAAGAGAAGAGTGTAGGAGCAACAGGGGTAGATGCAAGTGCCACTGCTCAGCCTGAAGCAGGGACATGCCTGGCTTATGTGAAGAACAGCAGTGAGGCCAGTGTGGTCCAAAAGGGGAGAGGAAAGAAAGTCAGCGGAGAGGAGAGTTCAGAGAGAGAAAAAGGGTGGTGGGGGCAGATCACATAGAGTCTCATATGCGGTGGGGCAGTGGGGAGCCACTGCAGCGGCTGATCAAAGGAGTAGCAGGCTCTGGCTATGCTTTCACCAGGCTCACTCCAGCTCCTTTGTAAGAAGAGAAAGGAGAGCAAAGGTGGAAGCAGGGAGCCAGTTAGGAGGCCACTACAATAATCAAAGCAAAAGATGACGGTAGTTTGGATGAGGGTAGTAGCAGCGGAGGTGGAGAAGAGTGATGGGTCTGGACATAATTTGAACATAGAATCAAAAGGATATTTTTCAAAGATTGGGCACGAGATGTAAAAGAAACAGTGAAGTAAAGGCTGCCATCCAGATGTTCAGCCTGAGCAACTGAAAGTTGTCACCATCAAGGAGAAGGGGAAGCCCCTGGGAGTAATAAGTTCAGGAGGAAGATGGGGAGCTTAGTCTGGGTCATGTCCAGTCCTCTTTAAAAAACCAGGCATAGGGGAAACGGGCCTTAAAGATTATTTCAGTTTGTAAAATTTTGGCGCCTAAGAAAATTCTGAATACCATACGTTCCCTATCTTCAAAGAACTTATTACGGGCATACCATCATTCCCACACTACTAAAAGGCAACAAACTTTAGTTAAAATGATGTAAGAATAAATTAAGAGCTAGTGCTCAATAAATAAAGCCCTACTTTGGATATCAAAACATATTGCACAAATAAGTTTTAGGGATGTCTGGGAAGGGAAAATACCACTAACTTTTCTTTAATGATACAAACCTTTTTAGTTAGTTCCTCCACTTATAGACATGAAAAGTAACATTTCAGGTTTTTAAAAAATCATTAAGATTCCAGTAGAAAATGTGATTCAAATCTGCTCAAAAAAACCTTTTTGGACAATTCTAACATAATATCATCGAGTAGTGTGATGCCCTGGGGCAACAAAGGGAGCATAGACACCTTGTTCCAGAATACACTGTAGCCTAGGTGAGGAATAAATGCTAGAATTCAGATATAAATACTTGTACCACATTATCTATGCTTGTTGACTGCCCCACCAGGTGATTTATACCTGGATTCAAGATGGACTCCCTGGACAAGCTCAGTCTACTGGGCTGTTGATCAACAAAGCAGTCCTCACCTAAAGAGCCAGGCCTTACAAATATTTATTTGAAAGGCCCACGGTCATTTCTCAAAGGGCAAGCTGTCATACATATATTTTCTGCTTTTTTCAAACTTCTAAGTTTTTAGAGGTTTTTTTCAAAACTCTAGGTATATTTTATTCTTAAACATTTAAATTTAAAAATAGTTACACATAAAATAAACAAAGAACCCATGCAATTCAACATCAAAAAACCAAACAACCCAATTAAAAAGTGGGCAGAAGATCTTAATAGACATTTTTCTAAAGAAAACATAAATATGGCCAGCAGGAACATAAAAGAGCTCAACACCATTAATCAACAGGGAAATGCAAATAAAAACCACAATGAGATATCAACTCACACCTGTTAGGATGCCTGTTGTCAAAAAGATAAGAAATAACAAGTGTTGACAAGGATGTGGAGAAAAGGGAATCTTTGTGCACTGTTGGTGGAAATGTAAATTAGTGCAGCCACTATGGAAAACAGTATAGAGGTTCAAAAAAAAAATTAAATAGAACTATTGCATGATCCACCTATTCCATTTCTGGGCACTTAATTAAAGAAAACAAAAACATTCAAAAATATATAAGCAGGGGCTTCCCTGTTGGCACAGGGGTTGAGAGTCTGCCTGCTGATTCAGGGGACACGGGTTTGTGCCCCGGTCCAGGAAGATCCCACATGCCGCAGAGCGGCTAGGCCCATGAACCTGTGCGTCCAGAGCCTGTGCTCCACAACAGGAGAGGCCACAACAGTGAGAGGCCCGCATAACTCAAAAAAAAAAAAAAAAGATATAAGCAGCCTCACGTTCATTGCAGCATTACTTACAATAACTAAAATATAGAAACAACCTAAGTGTGCATAAAAAAATAATAAAAATAGTTACACATAAAGATTTTAGGGAGTAAAAATTAAGACCACATGCCTATGCATGCACAGTGCCCTATCTACTAAATGCTGTCAGTCCAGGCATTCATCTAAATGGTGGAAACAAGTTGACTATATAGGGAACCATTATTTTTTATTAAAGCTGGACCTTATAAAGTTTTGAATTTCAACGGACTTTATCATATAGATTAATTCATGGATAGACTGACTTCTCCTTTATTATTTTCATCTGCCTAATCCATTTTGCCATCAAATTTCAAAGGCCAAGGCCTAATAAGAGGAAAAAAAATGGCTAAGTGTATAAAAATATTCCGATTTATATCCACTTTAAATAAGGACAAAAATGTACTCCTTCAGTTGAAATCAACTGTTACCACTTCCTTCTTTCTCATCAAACACACACACACACACACACACACACACACACACATGGAAGCATTTACATCTTGTTGCAGGTTGAATGGATCAGTAAGCATATGGGAAGGCCTTCCTATTAATCTGCTGAAACTGTACCACAACCAATAAAAAATTAAAATATGTGTCCCCCAGGACTGAAAAGCAGAATTAAAGGCTGAAAAGACAACATTATTAATGCAAGGAGTAAAGCACAAAGTCAGGTATGAGGTGGGCCCCTTTTTAATAGAAAGTACATTTCCTATAACCTCTGGATCCTGAGTCTACATGTCTGATTTAGATAATTTCTTTAGAAATTGAGAACACTTAATTTGTGTGGGATAGCAGTAAATTGGGGTCAAAAATGAGGGTTCCTGTTTGTCTCTGAATCACCTCTTCAACATTCTGATTATATTTTCATGCATTGGCCTATAGTTGGGTATTAATAGGATTTTTTTGACAATTATGTGTAAAGGATGCAAAAGTAGCACCCATAGTCTGATAGATGAATATTGTCTCTTCAAACTCCGTCAGTTTTCCTAAACTTGGAAATAACACAAGATTACTGTGAAGGAAACAGATTCAGGTCAGCAACCCTGAATATAAAAGCTCCACTTGCAATAGATTTGTAATAGTGAGAAAAGCAATTGCCCATGAATTTCTGGTGAACCAAAAGCAATTAGATTTACCAAAAAAAGGAAACTGTTAGAAATAAGGTTTCCACACACAAAAAATAGCACAGATACTATTCCCATTACTGAAGTACATTAGAACTGATAGTGTTTGTATCAGAATATTCCACACTTGCTCAAAATAAATGGCATCATTTTTATTTGAGGTGACTAAGAAATAAAGTTGCTGTTTTCAACTTTGTTGATACTGTGACTGGGGCCCTTGGAATGCACTTAAGAGGTGAATTCAAAGTCTGTCAGACAAGGTAGGGTTTAAATCTCTCAGCAAAATGAAATCTAATACTGTCCCTTTGATGCAAGCTGGGAAAGAGAGTGTGAGTAACAGTTTCATCAACCCCCAACTGCTAAATGTATAGATGAGAGTAGACAGGGGAAGCAGAGCTGCCTGGCAGAGAGGAAGAGAAAGAGAAAACCTGAGTAATATCTGGTGTTAACAGAGAGTGCTTTTCTTCTAGGCTTGCAAAACACTTCAAATGACTTCTCTAATTAATCCCTAGAACACTTTATGGATCGTTGGCTGGGGAGAGAGGGGTTATCTTCCTTTAGACCTAAGAAAATAGGAAGAATAAATTCCAGGATGCTCAAGGTCAGACAGGTAAGAAAGCCAACGACTGGACTCAGATTTCTGGGTTCCCTCTCCTGCATGCAAACTATCCCAGATCTGAGTTCCTATGTTCTTTAGGTATGGACTTTGAGATGAACAGGGATTACAAATATAATCAAAAGCAAATAAAATCATCCACATGGGGTTTAAGAGGGTCTTTCTTTTGAATCATGCTTTTAAAAAACGGGCAATCTGGGCTTCCCTAGTGGCACAGTGGTTGGAAGTTCGCCTGCTGATGCAGGGGACATGAGTTCGTGCCCCAGTCCGCGAAGATCCCACATGCCGCAGAGCGGCTGGGCCCGTAAGCCATGGCCGCTGAGCCTGCGCGTCCAGAGCCTGTGGTCCGCAACGGGAGAGGCCACAACAGTGAGAGGCCCGCGTACCGCAAAAAAAAAAAAAAAAAAAAAAAAAAAAGGGCAATCACTTTAATTATTCTTTTGATTTATTCATCAACACAGTGCAGGACAAATTCCCTCAACATTTTTAAACCTCAATCTAGTAACTAAGCTACATGCAAAGGGAGCTGTGATTCAGTCAGCTAATGTTATTACACTTAAAAAACAAAAGCAAAATGTATTTATTGAATCACACAAAGAAATTAAGAAAATGATTATCAATTATCTTGGCAAGGATTCCTTAATTAATTGCCAGCACTAATAACATGTTATCTTCCCTATTACTAAAACAATGTGACTTCTATTAAAAACTATTCATTAAAGATTCATTCGTTCCTTATTGCATCCCGCTGTTTCATATCTTATGTAGCTAAAGGGCTGCCTCCTAGAGTATGAAGTACTGCTGTGTGGAGAAGCAGCACCATATAGAATTTATGTTGAGAGACATTGTGCTTCTGAAAGCTCTGTCTAGAGTATCATAAGGATATTACTTATAAAAGCAAACAGAGCTAATGTATAGCGGTCTGGTGTGTGTGTAAAAACTTGTAATACCTTCCAAAAGTAACTGACCTATATTCCTCTCATAGATGTATGGCAGTGGTTCTTAACAGGGGACAATTTTGCTCTCCAAGGCACTTTTGGCAATATTTGGAGACATTTTTGGTCTTCACAGCTGGGGGAGGGTGCTACTGGCATTCGGTGCACAGGAACCAGGGTTGCTGCTAAACATCCTACAAGACACAGGACAGCAGGACAGTCCCCCAAAACAAAGAATCATCTGGCCCCAAAATGTCAATAGTGCTGCTCTTGAGAAACCCTGATTTAGAGGGAAAATATTGGATTTCTGCTGCCAGTAGCCACTGTTGCTCTTAGCCAGCTCTGTCATAGCTGTGACAGAATTTAAGTTGGGACTTAGACATTGCTACTAAGATAATTAGAACCTAAGGATTCTTTTCTACATTTCTCCCATAAATGAGCCGAATAAGGCATGGAGTTATTAGCTAACTAAGGATTTCTGTAATTGTCACAATGCGTCCACCCTCAAACTCTCCCCCAACTCACCCTTCATGCTAAGAATGGCTAACATTTTATTAAGTTAGAAAGAATAAAATCCTGTGTCTCTGACATATTTGAATCGAAGCCAAGGAGACAAAACCAAACCTTAGTCTGGAACCTCCCTTGGGAAATCTTTGTTCATTTTAATACTTGTTCAGTCAGCTGTCTGCCTGAATGACAAGGTTTTTATCTCTAATGTGAGTGGCTTTGAAGGCTACTTGCATTATCCGTTCCTTAGCAATTGCTGCCAAAACCACAACACTGCAAGCTGATAATTAAATCCAGCTGCCTCTACTATGAATTCAATCATATCAACATTAGCAGCAATCTTAGTGGTTGTTGGTGGGTTTCTTTTCCCAGTTCTAGACAACATAATTAACTTCACTAGCCTTCTTAGATTAAACGAAACTCAGAGCTAAAGAATACTATGAATTAAACTACTATAAATACTACTCATGCAAAGGAATGCAGTTGGATCATGAGGACACCGAATTGGTGCTAATGCATAGCTTACTTGTGTCGAGCCATTTGATCTAATACACATTATGTTCAATCTGTAGGTGTAGTTTCAGATTTCACTTGCAAAATCTCATGTTACCTGACCATTTACCACTCATGAAAAATCAACTCCAGAATATGTAAACAGGACATAGTTCACAATGCAAAAAAGTCATCTTATCAAACACTGAAATGTACACACTAAAACAATATCAAAGTGCTTTCACATCATCTGAACTAACAATGCAAAAGAAATATGTTCTAATTGACTTTAAAATAATCTGTCACAGTTCAATATTTCAAAACCATCTGATTTTTAAATTGTGATGGTACAAGAGTACCCAAAAAGCACTTTAATATAATCCGTTTAATTAGTATTTGACACACTAGTTATTAGTATTGCTAGCGAGGAAGTGACATTTTTCTGTACTAAGTAATATGTTTACTTGCACAAGTGCAACAACAATTGCTTTATTTTTATGACTAAAAGTTTTAAAATAAAAATAAAAAATAAATATGACTACAACCTTATAAGGTTGTAGTTATAAGTATGGTTGTTATAAGTGTGGTTTAGTCAACAATCAGTTGAATGCATTAATTTGCTATTACTGCTATAACAAATCACCACAAACAGTGGCTTAAAACAGTACAAATTTATGATCTTATAGTTCTGTAGGTCAGATATCCTACATGGGTCTCACTGGGCTGGAGTGATGTTGTCCGCAGGGTGGGGCTCCTTCTGGGGGCTCTAGAGGAAAATGTGTTCCTTTGCTTTCTCCAGCTTCTAGAGACCACCTGGATTCCTTGGCCCCTTCCCTCCATTTTCAAAGCCAGCAGCACAGCGTCTTCATATTGTTTCCTCTGACCACAGCTGGGAAAAGTTCTCCACTTGTAAAGATTCTTGTGATTAGATCACACCCACCTAGGTAGTCCAGGATAATCTCCCCATCTCTTAATTAAAGTCCTTAACTTTAATTACATTTGCACAGTCCCCTTTACCACTTAAAGTAACATATTCACAGGTCCTAGAGATTAGGAAGTCACCATTTTTGGGGAGCCATTACTCTGCCTACCACAGTGGCTGTTTACTGAATTTTTACATTAAAAAAATTCTCAAAATCAAAGGGCATATGTCCCTTGATATAAAAATATTTCCCTTTTTTCTCTTAACCACATATTAGGAAAGAAAGAAGTATCTTTCCTAGGAAATATCGGCAATATTATTCAAAGTACTTTCAGCACAATTGAAAATAATTTAATGTCATATAAGAAAGTGACAGAGAGAAACTCATGGTCGTCAGTTTGATCTGCATCAGTCCCTTCTTCTGCCATCATAGGTATTGTGAGTCCTAAGGATTTAGTGGCATAAACATAATGTCACCAGTCTTAAAATACTTGATGATAAACTTTATATCTAATGATCATTCTCTTACCTATTTGGGGATATTCTATGACTTTACAAGTTGATTTTCATACTTCTTCACCCTCTGAAATGTATATGGTTTGTTACTGTGTATATATCATCAAGGTACATGGATAGTGATGTTTTCTTTAGATGCCATTCCATGGGAAGGGCCTTTGTCTGTTCTCCCTACTCTGGACTCAGGGCCCTTAACTATGAATATCAGGTTTTGATCCATCAGTTAACATATTTCTCCTTAGTAATTCCCAAAAGAGCTTTGTAAGAACAGACTAACTGAAAATAACCAAATCAATACTAGGTGATGGACAATCAACACTACTTAAGTGGACCATACACCCACAATCATTAAAAATTATTCAAATATAAACCATAATGAGGCTCACTCAATCAACAAAGATCCACTGAGTGCTTCCTATGTGCAAGGTAGTATTCTAGGCACTAGGGTGTGAACAGTGAACACAACAGACAAAAATTCTATCCTTAAAGAAGTTTCCATCTGGTGGGTTAAACGGTCAATAAACAAGGTATACAGTATATTAGTGTTAAATGCTGACGAGAAAAATGAAGTTGAGCAGGAGACAGGAAGTTAGCAGGAGTGGGAGGTGAAATTTTAGATAGGAAGGCCAGGGAAGGCCTCCCAGAGAAACTATCAGAGTTCATTGTGGAATGACAGCCTCACTTCATTAAGGAGGACAAGTGCAGGGAAAATACTTGAGCCCGGAATCTGCTCTGAGCCCTATTCACCTATTGACATTTGGTCACTTATCACCTGCTGGTGATCTTCCGAATCCCCATATTGGAAGGAGTCCTGTGTTCATATTGGTTCCTTCATGTCAGGGTGATTTGTGTCACCAGTCCTGAAACTTCTCCCTCCATACTAACAGTTTTTCAAAGCTGAGGCTTTAAAGTCCATGCATCTCAGTAATTTTGGCTATTTCTATACCTATTTACCAAAACTTAGATACATACGAGTATAGGCATTTTAAGGAGACACACCTCTCTTCCACTGCACACATTTCAAAATATGGACAGTCTTTTAAATTTCCTTTCTTGGCAGTGGGAGGGTTGTGTTTTAACAACATGGTGCACAGCACGTTCACTCTAAATCATAAGAATAGCACCATTTTTGAATGGCAGCACATGATATTTAGCTGGTGCTCAGGAAATATTTGTTGAGTATGCAACCTTTCATGTATCAGGTGTTTTGCATACAGCATAATTCTCATTTTAATCTTACAAGGTGGAATTTACAGTCCCCATTGTATACGAGACAAAACAGGCTGAGAAAGGTTAAGTCACCTCCTTAAGGTTACACAGGTGATAAGCATGAAGACAGGCACTCTGCGAAACTGAATCTCCCTCCCCAGCAGGGCGTATCTGGGGCTGACGGCTCCATCCCACCCCCCAACCTATCCTCCACCTCCCCACCCCTACCAAAGGATTATCACAGTACTTCTTACTCAGTCACAAGTAGCTGTGGGATTAAATCATGCCCCCCTGCCTTCCTGGGTATTTTTTTGTGATCTAACTGATAATCTATACTATATTTGAATGTAAAATGGTAGTACATTAAGATGGAAAGTAAAATGGGTGTTACTTGGAATTCTTTGAGAATGAACCATTCTAGGTCCAAAAAAAAAAAAGACTTCTAAATAGGTAAGTCTAAACGTTCATACCTTAAATATAATTTTAATAGAAATACTTCTAAAATATACCATGAATTGTCTTCTTACATATAAGACACAGAGTGAACATTAGGTAATACCTTCACTACTCAGGATCATCATTGGGTCATTAATAATTCACTCTATGCAATATGTACTTGTAGGTATAGATGCACATGCAGTTGGTTGTCCTATGAAGACAATCGGGTCTACAAAAAGGCCAATCAGGTGACTCTACGACAGACTTGTCCCTTTCACAAAAAGGCAAACAAAGAATGTGGCTGGCTGCCAGACATTGTAGCTACCCTTCTGCCAAATCAGTGATGATGGCAATGAGATGACGATGATGGTGGCATTTATTGGGCACTTGCTACATATCAGGAACAGTATCAAGTAATTTATATAGGTTCTTGCATTTACTCATTCAGTAATCCTGTCAGGTAAGAACTGTTTCTCTTTTTCCATGTTATGGATGAAGACACTAAGGTCAAGAGTATAAATAACTCTTCCCAAGTCACCAACTGGAAATCTGCAGAACTCACTAAAAACTCATACAGTCTAATTTCAGGACACGGTTTTAACCACATCGCTCCTCTGTGGCAAAGATCGAATATGCAGTTTACATGGAAAGTGTTTTAAACAATGCCTGGAAAATATTAAGAGTTCAATAAATCAGTTATTAGTGTCTCATCTGCACTAATGAGGAAGAAGACCCTCTGTCATTTAAAAAGCTCATACCATAATATTGTGGGGATAGTTTTCTCCATCAAATTCAGCAACTGGAAAATTCCAGCAGTGCAGAAGGAAATCAGAGTATACCTTTACTGGGATTCCAGGCAGGCTGAGATCAAGACTTCTATGCCACTAACTGGAATCATAGCCGGCACTCAAATGTGCCTCTTCTGGAAACTTGTAGATGTCTTAACATTCAACAAATGAGCATATGTCTCTGTTGGTTAGTCTGTTCTCAGCATTCTGTAATGACATGCCCATTGTTCAGAATAGTTAATGAAATACACATTCTAGATCATTTCATTTTGGTGCTAAAACTTTTACTTCAACTGTTTATAAAAACTTTACTAAAGTTAGTTACATCATTTTCTTCACCAAAGATACAGTCACAAATAAACCATGAACTTTAAAGTGTCAAGTATATACTGTGAGGAGAGCAAAGACATGGCAGACATGATCTCAGGCTTAAAGAGTTTATATCCAGTTGGAAGGACAAGATTCAGACCACAAATAGACTACAGACTACAGAAGGGGTGAAGTGCCAAATAACTGACAGACAGGAAATGCTATAGGATTTGAGAGGGCAGAAAAATAAAAGTGAGTTGATGAAATTGGAGTGAATTCCATAGAGAAATTGGGACTAAGGCCTGAAAAGCTTACAGCTTATAAACTTGCACTCATTCCCTAATCCCAAAATGCAATTTCTTTTTAATGTGCTCATCCTGTTGATAGTAACTTTGTGGAATTCTGTGTTCAGAAGGATTCTGAAGATAAATGTGGACTCAGAGGGAAACAATACTGTAAGTGGTATTAACATCTGCTATTGGGAGAGGAAGCAGGAAGGAAAGAGCACCCAATTCTACCCTTTCCTGACCAGCTCTGCTTCCTTCCCACACTTCTGCTACCTACTCCTATTCCTCCTTTGGGGCCACTATCTACTGATTTCCTTCTTCCCTCTCTTCCTCCACCTTCCTTGGTTTCTGTCATTCTCAGTTCTTTCCAGCAAATCAACAAAGCTACCTTTTATTTTTTTCCCCTAGTGAACCAAATAAATACTAAATCCTATTCAACCCCAAAGCTTCAGATGTTCTCAGCAGTGTTAAGCAGCTACTTCCTCACCCCTGGTTTTGCAATTTGAAAACACAAATGTTTATCATTGTGATCACTAGTGCGTCAATGACTTAGGTTTACTTAAGGTGGGGTCTCAACAAGATGAGAGGAGCATGAAGGTTGCTGATTTGGACACAGCAAATTGCCTGCACTATTGCCTGCCTTTCTCAGATCCATAGACTCCGCAGAATGTGAGAACAGAAAGAAAACTTAGAAATCAAGCTTAATTTCTTCCTTGTATGAAGGAGGATGATCATGCCTGGGAAATCAAGTCACTTTCCCAAGGAAAACACAAAGATTTTATAGCAGAAACAGAACTCGGGCTTAGAACTTCTAAACACATGCTCTTTTTTTTTTTTTTTTTTAAACATCTTTATTGGAGTATAATTGCTTTACAACGTTGTGTTAGTTTGTGCTGTATAACAAAATGAATCAGCTATGTGTATACATATATCCCCATATTCCCTCCCTCTTGCGTCTCCCTCCCACCCTCCCTATCCCACCCCTCTAGGTGGTCACAAAGCACCGAGCTGATCTCCCTGGGAAGCAGCTGCTTCCCACTAGCTATTTTACATTTGGTAGTGTATATATGTCCATGCCACTCTCTCACTTCGTCACAGCTTACCCTTCCCCCTCCCTGTGTCCTCAAGTCCATTCTCTACCTCTTTGTCTTTATTCCTGTCCTGCCCCTAGGTTCATTGGAATCATTATTATTTTTTTTTTAGATTTCATATATATGTGTTAGCATACAGTATTTTTTTTTCTCTTTCTGACTTACTTCACTCTCTATGACAGACTCTAGGTCCATCCACCTCACTACAAATAACTCAATTTCGTTTCTTTTTATGGCCGAGTAATATTCCATTGTATATATGTACCACATCTTCTTTATCCATTCATCTGTTGATGGACACGTAGGTTGCTTCCATATCCTGGCTATTATAAACAGTGCTGCTGTGAACATTGTGGTACATGTCTCTTTTTGAATTATGGTTTTCTCAGGGTATATGCCCAGTAGTGAGATTGCTGGGTCATATGGTAGTTCTATTTTTAGCTTTTTTAGGAAGCTCCATACTGTTCTCCATAGTGGCTGTATCAATTTACATTCCCACCAACAGTGCAGGAGAGTTCCCTTTTCTCCACACCCTCTCCAGCATTTATTGTATGTAGATTTTTTGATGATGGCCATTCTTATCAGTGTGAGGTGATACCTCATTTTGGCTTTCATTTGCATTTCTCTAATGATTAGTGATGTTGAGCATCCTTTCATATGTTTGTTGGCAATGTGTATGTCTTTTTTGGAGAAATGTCTATTTAGGTCTTCTGCCCAATTTTGGATTGGGTTAGTTTTTTTTTTTTTATATATTGAGCTGCATGAGCTGCTTATATATTTTGGAGATTAATCCTTTGTCAGTTGCTTCATTTGCAAAGATTTTCTCCCATTCTGAGGGTTGTCTTTTCACCTTGTTTGTGGTTTCCTTCGCTGTGTAAAAGCTTTGAAGTTATATGAGGTCCCATTTGTTTATTTTTGTTTTTCTTTCCTTTTCTCTAGAATGTGGGTCAAAAAGGATCTTGCTGTGATTTATGTCATGGAGTGTTTCGCCTATGTTTTCCTCTAAGAGTTTTATAGTGTCTGCCCTTACATTTACATCTTTAATCCATTTTGAGTTTATTTTTGTGAATGGTGTTAGGAAGTGTCCTAATTTCATTCTTTTACATGTAGCTGCCAGTTTTCCCAGCACCACTTATTGAACACGCCATCTTTTCTCCATTGTACATTCTTGTCTCCTTTGTCAAAGGTAAGGTGACCACATGTGCGTGGGTTTATCTCTGGGCTTTCTATCCTGTTCCATTGATCTATATTTCTGTTTTTGTGCCAGTACCATACTTTCTTGATTATTGTAACTTTGTAGTATAGTCTGAAGTCAGGGAGCCTGATTTCTCCAGCTCCGTTTTTCTTTCTCAAGATTGCATTGGCTATTTGGGGTCTTTTGTGTTTCCATACAAATTGTGAAATTTTATATTCTAGTTCTGTGAAAAATGCATTGGTAGTTTGACAGGGATTTCATTGAATCTGTAGATTGCTTTGGATAATATAGTCATTTTCATAATGTTGATTCTTCCAATCCAAGAACATGGTATATCTCTCCATCTGTTTGTATCATCTTTAACTTCCTTCATCAGTGTCTTAAAGTTTTCTGCATACAGGTCTTTTGTCTCCTTAGGAAAGTTTATTCCTAGGTATTTTATTCTTTTTGTTGAAGTGGTAAATGGGATTGTTTCCTTAATTTCTTTTTCAGATTTTTTGTTGCTAGAGTATAGGAATGCAAGAGATTTCTGTGCATCAATTTTGTATCCTGCTACTTTACCAAATTCATTGATTAGCTCTATCAGTTTTCTGGTAGCATCTTTAGGATTCTCTATGTATAGTATCATGTCAAATGCAAACAGTGACAGTTTTACTTCTTCTTTTCTGATTTGGATTCCTTTTATTTCTTCTTCTTCTATGACTTCTGTGGCTAAAACTTCCAAAACTATGTTGAGTAATAGCAGTGAGAGTGGACAACCTTGTCTTTTTCCTGATCTTAGAGGAAATGGTTTCAGGTTTTCACCATTGAGAGCGCTGTTGGCTGTGGGTTTGTCATACATGGCCTTTATTATGTTGAGGTAGATTCCCTCTAAGCCCACTTCCTGGAGGGTTTATACCATAAATGGGTTTTGAATTTTGTCAAAAGCTTTTTCTGCATCTATTGAGATTATCATATGGTTTTTATTCTTCAGTTTGTTAAGATGGAGTTATCACATTGATTGATTTGCATATATTGAAGAATCCTTGCATTCCTGGGATAAACCCCACTTGATCATGGTGTATGATCCTTTTAATGTGCTGTTGGATTCTGTTTGCTAGTATTTTGTTGAGGATTTTTGCTTCTATGTTCATCAGAGATATTGGTCTGTAATTTTATATTTTTGTGACACCTTTGTCTGATTTTGTTATCAGGGTGATGCTGGCCTCATAGAATGAGTTTGAGAGTATTCATCCCTCTGCTATATTTTGGAAGAGTTTGAGAAGGATAGGTGTTAGCTCTTCTCTGTTTGATAGAATTCACCTGTGAAGTCATCTGGTCCTGGGCTTTTGTTTGTTGGAAGATTTTTAATCACAGTTTCAATTTCAGTGCTTGTGATTGGTCTGTTCATATTTTCTATTTCTTCCTGGATCAGTCTCAGAGGTTGTGCTTTTCTAAGAATTTGTCTATTTCTTCCAGGTTGTCCATTTTATTGGCATATAGTTGCTTGTAATAGTCTCTCATGATCCTTTGTATTTCTGCAGTGTCAATTGTTACTTCCCTTTTCCATTTCTAATTCTGTTGATTTGAGTCTGCTCCTTTTTTTTCTTGATGAATCTGGCTAATGGTTTATCAATTTTATCTTCTCAAAGAACTAGCTTTTACTTTTATTGATCTTTGCTACTGTGTCCTTCATTTCTTTTTCATTTATTTCTGATCTGATATTTATGGTTTCTTTCCTTCTGCTAACTTTGGTTTTGTTTTTCTTTCTCTAATTGTTGTAGGTGCCAGGTTAGGTTGTTTATCTGTGATTTTTCTTGTTTCTTGAGGTAGGGTTGTATTGCTATAAACTTCTTAGAACTGCTTTTGCTGCATCCCATAGGTTTTGGGTTGTCGTGCTTTTATTGTCATTTGTTTCTAGGTATTTCTTGATTTCTGCTTTGATTTCTTCAGTGATCTCTGGGTTATTTAGTAGCATATTGTTTAGCCTCTTTGTGTTTGTATTTTTTACAGTTTTTTTTCCTGTAAATGAAATCTACTCTCATAGCATTGTGGTCAGAAAAGATACTTGATATGATTTCAGTTTTCTTAAATTTACCAAGGCTTGATTTGTGACCCAAGATATGATCTATCCTGGAGAATATTCCATGAGCATGTGAGAAAAAAATGTATTCTGTCGTTTTTAGATTCAATGTCCTATAAATATCAATTAAGTCTATCTAGTCTATGTGTCTGCTAAAGCTAGCATTTCCTTATATATTTTCATTTGGGATGATCTGTCCATTGGTGAAAGTGGGGTGTTAAAAGTCCCCTACTATTATGTACATGCTCTTTTGAATGGACTGCTCTAATCATCCATCACCTCCCCCACAAAACAAACAAACAAACAAACAAAATAACATTGTGCACAAGATGTATCACCTTGGTGATCTATCTACTCTACATTGCTGTTGCCCTCTCTTTCAGTCAATCTGCCCAACGGCTTCTAGTAGGTTCCTGAAATGCATTTTTGTACTTACTGGAGTTCATCTCTGAATGCTTCCTAACTTTCTAACACATTTTCATACAAGCATTGCATGTTATATGCACCTATTTCTTGACTCCTCAACATCTGGTATGAATCAGATTACAGTAAAGGTGAGAGAATTCTTCACTAAAGCCTGTGCTATCTGCTACAATACAGTAAGCCATATCAAATTCCTGAGATCCATAAAATCCAGGTATTGATGTTCTGTATATAAATGGTGATTATTGTTTTAATTGATTCATATCAATGCTTCAAAGTACTGTTTGTGATATCTAGTCAATACTGGTATTTGTTGGAGATTCCTGAAAATAATAATAATAGGCACCATTTATTGGATACTTAGTATCTGCCAGGCATTGAAATGGGTGCTACCCACACATTACCTTATTTAATTCTTCAACAACCCTGAAACTGGCATTAGTAGCTCCATTTTACAGATGGGGACAAGGTAGAAGCAATTCAAGAAGTGTGCAATCCTTTGGAGTGGTTTTGTGAGTGAAGTCACAGATTTCCTAAACTCATGCAATGAAATCACATTATAAAGATGTCCTGCATTGTTTATGCCATGTGCATTCTACTGTGTTCAGATTCACAGCACAGCTCTCTTCCAGATCGTATATTTTATTCAGTCTACCCACTGAGATACAAAGGATGCAACCGCCATGCAGTTTGGGGGTAGGTTTCCTGGCAAAGGGGTTTGATTTTTATGTCCTCAATCCTCTTGTGGCCAAAGGAGTCCAACAGATCACAGGGTAGCCTCAGAGATGCTTCCTGGGCTATGCTAAAGGCTTCTCTCTGGCTAAAACGCACTGGCCCAGACCATGGTTGAACCCGTGACCCATCATTTCATTAGTACTGGTTTCTAACTGCTCTAACTATCCCAGGCAAATTTACATAATTACACAGCTGCTGAATACATACTTGAAAAGCCTTCAAAGAAAACAGTTTACTCTCTATAAACATCAGTTTTCACACATCAAAACCATTTCCTAGACCTCTTAATCCAAAGAAAAATTGCTTGAAAAATGTATACAGGACATTTAAGTGGTTCTTGTTGAGGCTTGCAATGGTCTGTTTATGCCTATTTATAAACTTCTGCCATCAGAAATCTTGGTGCCACTATGGGATCTCACTCGGTCTGTCTCTTCCATTTTGATTAGGGTGCAAACTACTCTTTTCTCTGCTCCACTTTTACAAGGTTAGCTAGCACTTTGAGCCTGTAGCAATTGAAAGCTAGTAGCTAGAAAGTAATTTACCTCTTTGAGTCACTCTTCAGAGCCAGTACAATCTGAGCACATTTTTGCACCAAAGACATTAAAGGAGAATTCCTTTTCAAGTGGTTATTCTTGAATTCATTTACTTTTGACACACACAATGAAATCCCAATTCTCCTGCAGGCTGCAGTGCCTTTGTTTGCTATTTTGTGCACTGTCTATCTCCCTGAATCTTTGAATGAACAGCTGCAGAAATTTCAGAAACTTGTGAGTGCTTCCTCAAGATGGACTACATCACCATCGGAACTTAGCCAGCTGATGATTTTTCAATCACCATTTTGCCGTTTTCTTTTTAGAAAGAGTTAAAAGCGACAGAAGATCCTCGATTTTAAATAGGCTCTATAAAGCATGTGAATCGGTAGCAAGTGCACTTCTGAGTAATATTTCTGACAAATGGCACTAACTATGATTTATAATGTGATAAAAACCTAAAACATCTTTTCAAATCTAAGAAGATATTCCTGTTGGCCAGGAGTCATTTTAAAACCCAGAGGCAAGAAAATTTGCATTGTCCAGTTAAACTATGGGTTCTCTAACAAGACAGATGACAAGAGCTTTGTGGGACCAGAAACAGTGCTGTCAACCACAAACACGAATTCATAGGATCATTAAGTCTAAGACTAAGAGGCAGAATAACATTCAGATCATGGGTTCTTCGCTTGAGTCCCATCACCTACACGTACACTGATCTCAAGCCATTTATTTAATTACTCTTTGCCTCCATCTTCTCATCTCTGAAACAGAAATAATAAAATGCTTCTTGCATAGAGCTGCCATGGGGAATAAATGCACTAATATTTCAGTCTGTCTCTTCCATTTTGATTAGGAGAAAAACGCAAACTACTCTCTTCTAAAATCCTTATACTATTGTATGGCACATAGTAAACACCAAATACACTTCAGTTTTACATGTGAAATTGGAGGTCACCCAGAGGTTTCAATTAAAATTAATTATAGTAGTGGACTGGCCCTTTATATCCTATCTTGTGTTTATGCCTAGCACCCATCCATTTCAATAAAGGAATATAAAGACACTCAGCGTGATTAATCAATCCTCTCGCAACTGCGACCAGCCTGAAAAATACCTTTGAAGAACTACAAACAAAATTGGCCGAATTTCCCGCCTCATATTTTTGACTTTTTCAAATAAATCTCTCTTAGTTTCATCCTTTTCATTTCAAATGTTTTAACTTCAAAATATGTCTGTTTCCTTCTTGTTCTCAAATATAAAGGTATATTTGCAGTACTGGAAAAGTCACATTCTATGATAAAGCATATAGCAAGGCTAGAAGAATTCTGCTATTTTAAACTGGTATCTTAGTAGAATCTAAATAATTATAATCTGTCTTCAGCATCCACATTTTAACCTGAAAATTGTCATCAAATAAAACAATAAATAGAAAATTTTAAAAATACTTTAATTACAAAAATGTGGTATGAATTTAAATTGCTGACAGTGAATGTTTTGTACTTATGCCTCTTTGAAGAGAGGCCCCCTAAAGAGGCAGAAAACTGAAGATAAAGAATGCCACTAGGGTGGCCTGGGCAGAGATGCTTTCCAAAGGTTTATGCCTTCGGATATAGACATGCACATTCAATGCACAATCAATGTAGGCATTTGTGAGCAACCATCAAGCAGGGGCATCTGGTAAACCAATCCCTTCACCCCCCCTCCCCCACCCACCCCTAATCAAGCCAGCACAGGAAATGAAAATGTCTCCCCAAATACCAGTGTGCCAGAAGACATAATGAAAAAGAGGCACATCTAGACTATGAAACCACAACATCAAAGGCAAATTTATACTAAGACGATTAGATAGGCAGATTTGCATCCAACTAGTTTCAGTTTGAAATAAGCCAATGTGGAAAAAGATTTCTTTTTCAAATGTCCATTACAATTTCATCTAAGTACCAAGATCACCTCTAGAGAAATACAAAAGAAGCATAAACCTTAAATGCATATTCTCTTCTTTTAGCCCAACAGTCTCACTCTAAAATCGGTAAAGAGAAATATGGCAAGCATCTGAGATTCTCACTTTCATTCATTCAATAATAAATATATATTGAGTTCCTACAATGGGAAAGGAATCGTCCAGAATTATCACTTAGCAATCCACTAGATCTACATTTTAAAACTTAGTGCTATTCAACTTAAATGTTTACAGGTAAAAGGGAGATCAGATTTGTTTTTTTCGAAGATTTGAGCTTAAAACTGTCCATTACAACAGCAGTAATCCTTCAAGAGTTGTTAAAATGGAATCTTAATTCAATGCATAGTAACTTCACAACTGGCTACAAGGCTACAAGCTACAAGGCTGGCTACAAGGTTAGGAATTAGGCCAGAGAAACAGGGCAAGTGGAGTGAGAATGCTAACACAGGGAATCATACTACAGACAGCCATAGGAATGCTTCTGTAATCCTCCTCCAAGTTACTGAAGCCAAGCACATAGTGTCACAAAAGACATTCTCCTTGTGCGGAAAGAAAAAAAAAGTTGTTAGACGAAGAAACAAGAGAATGAAACTGGAAGTCTTCCAATGGCAAATTATTAATGCCTTCTCTTTGAGAAATTGCAAGCAGGCAGAAAAAGGTCTAACCTGAAGAGAAGGATCAAAGACTGAAATAAAAGCTTTGATGCCCAAGTTGCTCTGTAGCCCCAAAGCACTGTGAAGCCATGAATGCAGCTGGGAAGATTGTTAACTCCAAAAAAATTGTGGAATGAATTGGTTACTTAATCCCTGGGAGGATACGGGAGTGGAATTAGGTAGTGATTAGTTACTTCTGAAATTTAATAATAGCATTTAATTCAAAGCTAGATATTTATATTTCTTTCAATTTTGCTCCAGAGTTTTTACATCTTTAAAAATATATGCCAGTGTTAGTGACTGGTTGATAGGAATGTTTTATTTGAATAAAAAGTTTATTTCTCAAAAGATAACTTTATTGATTGGGTCATGGTATAATATGAGACTAAGCTAAGACTACCCCAGGAAAAGCTCAGCAGGGCTGATCAGACTGCCACAGCCTTGCAAGACTGTTCATCCTAAGACAAGGACCCAAAGGTTGACATAGTCACTCAAAGAAAAAGAAACCACCTTCTAAGCCTCACTTTGCAGCCTCAAAACTTAAATCTACAAAACAAGCTAAATAAAATTCTTACTAATCTTATTAATTCACTCATTCAACAGGCACATTTCAAGCTCAATTTGTTTCAGGCCCCTTGCTGGGGTCCAGATATAAAACGGCTAAGATTCAGTTCTGGCCTCAAAATCACCATGTAGAGATCACAGAATCTTGGACTTTGAAATGGACTTAAAGGTCATTTTTTCTCTAACTTTGCAATATTCTTTATGCCAATCCTACCACATGGTCATTCATAATCTAAGTGTACACCTTCAATGAGAGGAAACGTACTACCTCCCCTGGGAAGAAAGATCTTCCTTTTTTGCTAAAAAACAAACAAAAAAAAAGTGTTAAAAATATTAAGTAGGATTCAATGTCATACCCAAAAATAACTAAATAAACTGAAGTAGCCACTTTAATTAAGCCTCTGAAATTGGATTTCATGCATTTTCTTTTTGCTTAGCAAAAATATTTGTATAATTCAATAAATAGTACACATACATTCTCTTTTAATAATCAAATATCAGAAAAACTGTCTTTAACATTAAAAGCTGTTTAGAATCACAATATTGAGTCTCACCTATTGATCTGATCCCCAGCTGGTTCCCACAGGCAACATTTCACAACAGAGATAAACTGAAGTCAGAAGGATCATAATATAGTTTAAAGTCACAAAGAAATCTCCTGAAAGTCTGTTTTCTATCCACCTTGATTACTTCTTCTAGGACTGAGGGCCAGAATAGTATATACTGTATTTCTACACAACAGAGTAAGGAAGTCAGACAATACCTTTTCAAACAAAGGGGGAAATTTCTGAGTATAGTAACAGTGGACATTTGGGTATGATGGGGACCACCTTTACTGATTTTTGAAAGGTTGTTTTGTTGTTGTTGTGCTATTATTTTTCTTGAACGTAATCTTTACCATTTCACTATAGTAAAATTCAGTTGATCTAGAATAGTGGAAGACTGTTCCTATTCTCTGAAAAATATGGTTACCTTAAGGTCACATACATTTTAGAAGGATTTCAAAATGTTTAAGAAGACAATAAAATATTTACTACTAGTTTATGTTTAAAGTTTCAGAAGGCACTGAACCATTTCGCTTAACCACCAAGAAAATTTCTTAACCCTGAGAGTATTTAACCCTTGTGGTCAAAAGATTTAGCTAAGTATCTGGCATAATGATTTTTTGAATGAATGAATGAATATGTAACATCTCCCAACACAGTAGCAGAATACCCTTTATCATGTCAGTGACTTCATTGAAGACTTCACTCTTTTTCAGTACAAAAATGACTTTGAATCATGCAAAACATCATCTATCATTTCCTGTTTATTAAACTGTTAGAGTTGTTCAGCTTTAATTTTCTTATTACCTGACTTTTCTTATCTGTTAGTTGGTATGAAAAAGCCTCTGAAGGATGGTATTTGCCCTGATGTATTTATAAAATTTTAATCACTGCTTGTCATGAAAAAACATTTTTTAAGTGACACTCATAGAAAACATATTTTTCCCTCTTTAATTGTACCATCATCATAAGGTAGGACTATCTAAATGAGGAAAAAACTTGAAAAGAACAAAGACTTTGAATCACATTTTTTAAGATATGTCTAATACATTAACTCTTATATTCCTTACATTAGTATATTAGTCAATTCCTATTTCTTCCAGTATAAGACTTTTGTTTGGTTTGCTTCCTTTCAATTTTAATTTCTATCTTGCTCACTCTTCTTCCAGCATTCTTTTGCAACATGGCTTCCTCTACAGGTGACATCAGCATTTATCCATAATTCTCTAAGTTAATAATGAAGTTACCATTGAGGTTACCTGATGTTCACACCTTCTCTAACCCACTGCCAACTATACATTTGTATAGTCAAGGCATTTGAGCTTCTCATTGTGTGTTATTGTTTCTGGGTAAGTGGGGTTGATCACAGCTGATGTCTTAACTGAGTATTTCCCCCTTTGTATATATGAGTGAGTATAAGGCCAGCAACCATGTCCTTTCTCTGTTCTATGAGAGTACTCTGTCCATGATGGACATTTACCCAAATTAGGGCCAAATGAAGAATAGTATTTCTCTATTAAACTCCAAGTAGATGGAAAAGGAGTCACATCAACTTGTACACAGGCTGTAGGGAAAAATAGTTTTGTTTTCTCTTCAGGTATTCCTGACACGCTCTTCAGCCAGCTGTAATGCAGTCTTGCTTAATTCACAGATTTATTTTGACCCTTCGTCAAGGTTAAATGTAATATAAGCAACTCAACAATACAGCAATCGCAGTATCCTGGAGAAGACTATTTGTGATAAATGAAAGCTAAGCAGGGGTCACTAGAACTCACAACAGAACAAAACATATCATCTCCTCTGTCAGAATGAAAAAAAAAAACAGCCTTTATTTAAGTTATATATCTAAATCTCCAGTTGTTAAATATTCTCCAGCAGATAGTCTTTAAAACCATTTTAAACCATTACAATGACTTCAACAAATATTCAGTAAAAATGCAGGCAGGTTCTTAAAAACTTCAGGTCTCATGTACTTTATTCTTCTACTCCCCCGCATCCCCCAGTCTCCTGCATTGTTCAGAACTAACATTATAAAAATGTTATTTTTGCACTTGCCTTCTGTGGTTTGCCACCTGATTTAATAAATGGATGGGTTAGACCATTATTTCCAACCCACTTAGGTGGTCCAAACACTATTGTTCTTCACCAGTGATGAGGAAAGCCCTCATCCAATACCATCCTGCACAACTGAGCAGCCACAGAGTACTACGTAATTTTCCGTGTGCCCCACATGCACTAAGAAGAACAAAGACCAAAAGCACTTTGTTCCTGAAGGAGAAGAAAAGAAAGAAGTGACCCCCCCCTTCTGAGAGAGTTTAGTCCAGCTGAGAATTTACAGGGAACAGTCCCCAAAAGAACCACACCATATCTGACACCAATTTCAAGTTCAAAGGGTTCACAAAACCACACTCATATTCAATAATTTGTTAGAAGGACTCAAAGAAATCACTAAAGGCTACTGTATTAAAATCAGCCAAGGGAAGAAGTGCATAGGGTAGGGTAGAGTCAGGAAGTATCAAAAGTGGACCTTCCACTGTCCTCTTCTTGTGGATACAGAATGTGTTACTTTCCTGACATCAGTGTGTGATGATACACATGGAATGTTGCCAATCAAGGAAGCTCAGCCAAGTCCTGTGCTCAGAGTTTTTACTGAGACTCCTCACATAGGCATGATTGATTGACTGACTGCCCACCTGGCAGATTTCAGTCTCCAGTCTCCAGCCCCTCTGGAAGTAACCCAAAGCCCCTACCCTAAATCAGGTTGTTGGTCTTTTTTGCATGGTAACCTAAGACTATCTAGGTTAGGTCCAGCCCTCATCCAGTGATATTGGGGGCTATTGTTATATTGTCAGACTATCCAGTAACGCAAGGCCCCCAGGAAAATAAAATGCTCTTATCAGATAATGATATTCCAAGGGTTTAGAGATGACCTCCCAGAAGCTGAGGTCAAAAGGCAGAAATCTTTTTTGCATAAGGTTAAATTCTTTACTACACACTTTACTTTTCTCATAAGTCTTTGATTTGGGGCATTTATCTCAATGGTAAACATACTCATTATGATTTTAACTATGCCCTTGGGCATTCTGAATGTCAAGGGAGATGTATTTAATAAAACAGAGATGAAGAAAGTTAGTTTATAGTAGAATACACATGGAAGCAAAAGGCAGTAGGTGTAAAAGGCAGTATGAGGCCTGGTCAAAAACCCAAACCTTGGCCTTATGGGCTTGGAACAAACATAGCAGGAGCTCTTTCACTTGATGGAAATAGTGAAGGAGTGGATTGCCACCAAGATCTAGTATTTGCCTGGGAGGGGGCCAACACAGCTAGTTCTGCACCTCTGGATGAACAGCAGTCTACACAATACATGTAGAGGGATTCCTCAAAGCTCCCCTAACCAACAAGATCAGCCTACCTGCTGACTTCCAGAACTCTGTCACCATTTAGGTTTAGCTACTCCAGTCATCTCTCTACTGGGTACTGGTTCTAGGACCCTGCCAAGGTTACCAAAATCCACAGGAACTCAAGTTCCTTAAATAAAATGGCTTGGTCCAGTTGGCCCTCTGTATAGCAGATGCAAAACCCACAGATACTGAGAGCTGACTGTAGTTAGACCAGTAGTATCAAGGAATAGTTGAGTTTGAAGTTGTTTCTAGGAGAAGCAATGGAACTCAATTCTAACAGATGAAGGGGAGAAAAAAGAAATACACAAATTATGCAAACTGCATGAGGGCTAGAATAGAGAAAGATGAGAAACAATTTCCCAACCCCACTTTGCCCTCTTCATTTCTTAGCCCAGCACAGTTCATAGTGCCGTCCAAAAAAAAATGCTCCTGGGGCCCATGGGCAAGCCTTGCTTATCCCCAGGCAACTGTGGGACAGACAATACCATAAAACACTGGAGTTAAAGATCTAGGTTAAAGCCTTGGCCCAGCTACTAACAAGCTGTGATTTGGGCACATCAATTAAGCTTTCTGAGTTTCTGTCACTTCAGTTCTAATTTGGGAATAATATGAACTCCCTCAAAAAGTGGCTGTGAGGCTTAAATAAGATAACATATGGGAAAGCACCCTGTTAATGTATGTTTTTCAACTATTATATAAATATGTTATTATTAGTTGGGTAGATTGGAAAAAATAGCTTTCAGTTTTTTTATTTCCAATTTTGAGAATTTATTTATATATATATATAAATTTTTACATTAAAGTAAAAGGATTGCTCTAAATTTTAAATAGTTGTTTCAGGGCTTCCCTGGTGGCGCAGTGGTTGAGAGTCCGCCTGCTGATGCAGTGGACATGGGTTCATGCCCTGGTTCAGGAAGATCCCACATGCCGTGGAGCGGCTAGGCCCGTGAGCCATGGCCGCTGAGCCTGCACATCCGGAGCCTGTGCTCCACAACAGTGAGAGGCCCGCATACCACAAAAAATAAAAAATAAAAATAAAAATAAAAATAAATAGTTGTTTCAGTTGTTTTTTTCAGGATAAAAAGATGGCAGTTCATTAAAATCTTGATATATATTCATAAAAGAAATAAAAATTAATATTAGGTCACATGGTTGAAATACAAATAACTTCAAAGATATTCAAGGTAAATATAGGTAACCCTTTTCTAAAAGGTTATAAAAGTAATGTAAGTCCATATTTACTAAACAATTAGCATCTATTGTGTAAACCATAGAATTCACAATTGTCAAATGATTGTATCAGAAGATCAAGAATGCTTCTAAATTCTTATAATCTGTATTTTGATCTAGGATCATATAGTACATTGTGAAACGCTTTATTTAGACTATTTTTGAAGTTAATATGTTAATTAATAAAACTGAATGGTTTTTAACATGTAAAACATATACATATACACATACAAATCCTCCAGAGCATTTGGGTCCCACAAAATAATAATACTTGAAGAATATTATCAAAAAACAATAATAAGAATAAAATACCTAGGGATAAACCTACCTAAGGAGGCAAAAGACCTGTATGCAGAAAACTATAAGACACTGATGAAAGAAATCAAAGATGATACAAACAAATGGAGAGATATACCATGTTCTTGAATTGGAAGAATCAACATTGTGAAAACGACTATACTACCTAAAGCAATCTACAGAATCAATGCAATCCCTATCAAACTACCAATGGCATTTTTCACAGAACTAGAACAAAAAATTTCACAATTTGTATGGAAACACAAAAGACTCCGAATAGCCAAAGCAATCTTGAGAAAGAAAAACGGAGCTGGAGAAATCAGGCTCCCTGACTTCAGACTATACTACAAAGTTACAATAATCAAGAAAGTATGGTACTGGCACAAAAACAGAAATACAGATCAATGGAACAGGATAGAAAGCTCAGAGATAAACCCATGCACATGTGGTCACCTTACCTTTGACAAAGGAGACAAGAATGTACAATGGAGAAAAGATGGCGTCTTCAATAAGTGGTGCTGGGAAAACTGGACAGGTACATGTAAAAGAATGAAATTAGAACACTCCCTAACACCATACACAAAAATAAACTCAAAATGGATTAAAGACCTAAATGTAAGGCCAGACACTATCAAACTCTTAGAGGAAAACATAGGCAGAACACTCTATGACATAAATCACAGCAAGATCCTTTCTGACCCACCTCCTAGAGAAATGGAAATAAAAACAAAAATAAACAAATGGGACCTAATGACACTTAAAGTCTTTTGCACAGCAAAGGAAACCATAAACAGGACCAAAAGACAACCCTCAGAATGGGAGAAAATCTTTGCAAATGAAGCAACTGACAAAGGATTAATCTCCAAAATTTACAAGTAGCTCATGCAGCTCAATATCAAAAAAACAAACAATCCAATCCAAAATTGGGCAGAAGACCTAAATAGACAGTTCTCCAAAGAAAACATACAGATTGCCAACAAACACATGAAAAGATGCTCAACATCACTAATCATTAGAGAAATGCAAATCAAAACTTCAATGTGGTGTCACCTCACACCAGTCAGAATGGCCATTATCAAAAAATCTACAAACAATAAATGCTGGTGAGGGTGTGGAGAAAAGGGAACCCTCCTGCACTGTTGGTGGGAATGTAAATTGATACAGCCACTATGGAGAACAGTATGGAGCTTCCTAAAAAAGCTAAAAATAGAACTACCATATGACCCAGCAATCTCACTACTGGGCATATACCCTGAGAAAACCATAATTCAAACAGATAAATGTACCACAATGTTCATTGCAGCACTATTTACAGTAGTCAGGACATGGAAGTAACCTAAATGTCCATCAACAGATGAATGGATAAAGATGTGGCACATATATACAATGGAGTATTACTCAGCCATAAAAGGGAACAAAATTGAGTTATTTGTAATGAGGTGGATGGACCTAGAGTCTGTCATATGGGGTGAAGTAAGTCAGAAAGAGAAAAACAAATACCATATGCTAATGCACATATATGGAATCTAAAAAAAAAAACACGATACTGATGAACCTAATGGCAGGGCGGGATAAAGGCACAGACATAGAGAACGGACTTGAGGACACAGCGGGGAAGGGGAAGCTGGGATGAAGTGAGAGAGTAGTGTTGATATATATACACTACCAAATGTAAATTGGATGGCTACTGGGAAGCAGCCGCATAGCACAGGGAAATCAGCTCCATGCTCTGTGATCACCTAGAAGGGTGGGTTAGGGAGGGTGGGAGGGAGGTTCAAAAGGGAGGGGATATGGGGATATATGTATACATATAGTTGATTCACTTCGTTGTAGAGCAGAAATGAACACATTGTAAAGCATTTATACTCCAATAAAGGTATTAAAAATAATAATAATACTTCAAGATACCCCCATAAAAGAGGTATATGATCACATGTGTTTGGGAAACACAGGAATCTAGATACTCCTCTGAGGGAGTCACGATACACATTAGCACATTGCAGGCTCTAGGAAATCCTATAGGAATGAACACAACATAAGTCTATTTGACATAGAATTTCCCAAACTTATTTAAACACAGAAACTTCATTTCCTACAACACTTCTTAAAATCCAATGGAAACACTGATCCAGAGAATAAATTTTAAGAATATAATAATACATATTATTTATGTTTAAAATATATAATAATAAGGCATTATGTCCTGCACATCCAGCTTTATAATAGCTCGACCAGTAAGGAAGAAGGAGCCCTGCACAGATGCTCCTGTTGAGAAAAGATTCGAATCTGTGCAGCTAAATTTGTAGCTTCCAATATCATCTAGTCTCTCAATTCTCTTGATTATCACTACTCTCCACCCTTTATCTACCCTAGAATTTGACTTTTGGCTTTATCTTCTCTAGTCTTCTTCTTTGCCTGTTTCAGGAAATATACCTTTAAATAACCCTCAGAAAAGCCCATGACCAGGTTAACTAGGTCCCCAGGACCCTCCTGTCTGGAGAACATCACTGAGGTAGCAGACCCATCAGGTGCTTCCTCCTATCTCCTACTCCTCTCTAACACAGTCTCACTGGACTGCCCTGAGAGCAGAGAATCTCGTTGAGAAGTTTCATTTTTCTTTACCCAACATAAAACACCCTAATCACTCTAGGGAATACTAGTAGTTTCTAACACTGACCAGCCTAAACTCTAATAGAGAAGTGTGGAATGTTCCATTCCATCTACAGCCATTACTAGTAGGCTTTTACAGTAGACTAAGGAACGCATGATTTCAAAAATGACTAAGAAATGAAGTTGCACCACCCAAAGCAAGAGATGTATTGCAGTGGCCATTACTGATGGTGATGCTGTTGGTGTATGCCTACTTCACTTTGCCCAGATATAAATAACCTTGAGTAAAATCTTTCCCTCCACACATACACATATACACCATATACTTCAAATTCAAATGGCAAGCAAAAACTCAGTTACACTATTCCAAAAAATAGTGAATGGGGGCTTCCCTGGTGGCGCAGTGGTTGAGAGTCCGCCTGCCAATGCAGGGGACACGGGCTCGTGCCCCGGTCCGGGAGGATCCCACGTGCCGCGGAGCAGCTAGGCCCATGAGCCATGGCCACTGAGCCTGCGCGTCCGGAGCCTGTGCTCCGCAACGGGGGAGGCCACAACAGTGAGAGGCCCGCGTATCACAAAAAAACACAAACAAACAAACAAACAAAAATAGTGAATGGTATTGATTTTTGCCATAAAGCATGTTAAATTTTTTATCCAGGATTTCTTCTTTCAAATTATGCTCATCAAGTTTCTTAAGAGAAAATGGGACTTAAAAATAGTCAAAAAAATTTAAAAGGGCATTTTTAAGTTTTACTATGTACCTGATAAAATAAGAGAAGTGTGATATTTAAAAAACCGGTAACAGCAACAAAAACCTTTTGGCAGCAAGCAATGAAAAAGAAGAAATGACACATGACTACATTCAAGACTTGGCCATTTGAATGACATAAAGCTTTCTTTTCCTTTGGATTTTCAGCCTCTTTCCATTGTATTATAGTTATTATATGTTTGAAACACAGTTTTACACATAAAATGTCCATGTTAAAATCTTCAGTGGCATTATGTATCTGAGGAGTTGAGATCCAATTTGGCAATAATGAGTGGCATGGTGTTAATATGCATCTTATTGGCCATAATTCCCCAAGTCCTGCTCCCCACTATGACTTGGTCCCTGTGTCTCTTTTAGTGTATTTCTGAGAACACCATTCATCATTCATCACATTATAATGATTTGCTTCCCTATCTCTGCAATGAGAATGTAGCCTTTTCAATAGCAGAGCTATGTATTTCTTACACAAGTTCTAAAATTCTCTCAATACGTGTATGTATAATGAGCAAAACATTAAGTGAAGAAAATCATTTAGCTCATACTTTTTGTAAGAAGATTGTTTTCTCAGCATACTGACCAATTTTAAACACTAAAAGTAAAGTATAAATCCCTTATGTCGCTTTCAGGGAAAGGATATCAACTATATTTCTCATCAACAGGAGAGTTGTTACATTTTAAAGAAACAGCATCACATAGCAGTTCAAAGGACAAACTCAGGAGCCAGACTGCCTGAGCCCACACCCTGGCTCTCATTTACTACACGTATGATCTCATGCAGGTTACTTAATTTCTCCTTACTCCTGGTGTGTGATTGTAAAAGGGGACTGTAAATGGCACTTACCTTACAGGATTGTTGTGAGTAGTAAATGAGCTGACAAGCAAAAAGCATTTAGGACGGCACCTACCATGTAGAAACTCATGATTTCTGAGTTAGCTATTATTGTCATTATTATCCATCTTCAATCTTTTCTAGCCCATCACTAATTATACCCTGTAGAATCAAATAACCCTGGATGGTGCTAGGTCATTCTCTTCTAAGGTTGTCATTCTTGCAATATCAGGCAGTTCTCAAGCAGTCTTTTTTAAACTGCATCTACCTTATAGCTGCTAACGCTGGCCATGCAAAGCATACCTAGAAGGGCATGTTAGTTAAAGCACTGTCAAGGCTTCTAGTTTTAAATCAGTGTCAGGGTAGTAAATCTTCTTCATGGATTACAAATAAGATGTCCCTTTACTAGGCTCATAGGAAGATGTCAAATGGTTATTGCTTTACTTTCCTCATAAACGGTCTAGCTGTCCCTTTACTGTACTTGTCTCAATCCCTGTCAGTACTGCCATATCCTTCTGTCAAGTTATGTAAAGCAGAATGCCGTAGCCCTAATATAAACTTGCTAGAACCCTGCTGAGGGCTTAAGGCTCTAATGCAATGCATCTTTATGTGATGAACAAAATAACACTGTCAGCTCATGCTAAGAAGGCATATAATTTATCTCCATAATATAACCTGTGTTTCATCTCATACTGTCTCCTAGTAATGCTCATTTAGGATTGCAGATTAATAGGCATGTTCAGTTAAAGATTTTGCATTTTTCCAAATTAAATCTTCTTCCCACACTAATTTTATAATTCAATTAAAATAAGCCATCAAGTTTTCTTAGCATGATTTGCTCTTTATAAACCCCCTGCCACTTTTTCCCCATTTTCATCGTTTTAGTAGGCCTACTGCTGAAATGAAGCTATGAATAAAGAGAAAATGTTTTCTAAACTTTCTAGATTAGTTTGCCAGGGCTGCTGTAACAAAGTACCACAAACTGAGTGGCTTAAACAACAGAAATGTATTATCTGAGTTCTAGAGGCTGGAAGTCTGAGATCAAAGTGTCAGCTGGTTGCTTCCCTTTGAGTGTTGTGAGGGAAAATACTTTCCATGCCTCTCTTCTAGCTTCTGGTCGTTTTCTGGCAATCCTTGGCATCCTTTGGATTATAGTTGTCTCACCCCAATCTCTGCCCTCATCTTCCCATGGTATTCTCCCTGTGTGCATGCCTCTATGTCCAAATTTCCCCTTTTAATAAGGACACTGGTCATACTGGATTAGGGGTTCACCTTACTTCACTACGATTGCATCTCAACTAATTACACCTGCAACAATAATATTTTTAAATAAGGTCACCTCTGAGCTACTGGGGATTAGGATTTCAACATACAAATTTGGGGTAACACAATTCAACCTGTACCACTTCTCACATTTGAAATGCTCTTGCCATTTTAAGAAAATTCTTTGGTTCAATCTTGTATCTGCATAGAATAGATATATCATGCAGAGAATTCATTGGACTCCTTGATTGGAACCTACTGGTTGGCTTAAAATCATACCTGTGACCCAACGCTCAAGGTTTGCTCAGATTTCCCACAGGATGGGAAGCAAAGCAACCACAGGAGACTTTCTCCCTTCACTTTGTGCACTTCCCCTAAAGCTTCTCAGGGAATCTACAGTCAACAAAAAGTAATGCTTGAATAATGCTTTCCAACTTATGGATCACATGCATTATCTCAAGTGACTCATAAATAACAACCTGGCAGACATAATTATGGCAAATATTATTATAAAGGGACCATGGCTTGAAGGTTAAGCTTGCAGACTCTGAGCCAGAACACTTGTACATGGATCCCAGATGCCCTTCTTCTCAGCTGTTTGACTTTGGATAGGTTTTTATGCTTCAGTTGGCTACAAATATGGACAAATACGAGTGTTCACCTCATAGACGTGTTGTAAGGATTAATAATTTAATCCATATAAATTGTTTAGAATAGTGTCTGGTACAAAGAAAGTACTCAGGCAAATTTTAGAGCTGTTATTATTTTATAAATGATGACATTGAGGCTTAGAGCTACAAAATAACTTCTCCAAGTTGTCATTGGTGAGACCCAACCTCAATCCCATAACTTCTGAGGTTTTCCATGTCACCAGACAACATTCCAGCAACACTCCATTTTTAATGTGTGTAAACATCACACTTCGAATTAATGGAGATGTTTGGGGACTCTGGTATAGGAATAAAGCACCAACCAGTAGGGTTGTATGAAACCCCGACTGCTGGGCTGCCTGCTGGACTTAGGGACTGGACTTAGGGAAGGCAAAGTCCTTGAAGAATCAGTAACCATCTCTGCATAAGGTTCTGGAAGAGCTAGTTCGGCTCGATGAAGAAAAGCTAAGGAAAGCAAAGCCACGTTTTCTGCTATGTCTCATGTGCATCTCTTATTGAAGCCAAGAGAACTACTTGTATTATTATTATTATTATTATTCCTTGAACTTGCTGTGCTTTTAATGTCTCTGGGAAATATTCTATTTTCTATGCCAAATTTCATATTATTGTTCTATTCATCTTTAAGAATAAGTTGTATTTTGTATTTTCAAATCTTTTCATAAAACTTCCTTTATGTCCTAGCAGCACACAGAGCAACCTCTCTTGTTTTCTTTAGAACAGAACTATCCTCTATCATAGCACTTGTGAGCTATATTAGAATCACTGATTTCTTGGTCTCTATTTCCCACCACACTAACGATATCACATTTGTTTTGGAATCTGCAGCACCTAGCACACAGACTGAGGTATTAGTATCTACAGACTGACTACTAGAAGACTGACTAGAAGAATGAATGAATGAATATATAAATGAAAGAAATAAGAAGACCTGAGTCTTAGCATCTAACCCTTAGGCACATTACAATTTAACCTGACTTCTGACCAGGAAAATGGAATATGGAATAAGTAATGAGGAGAAAAGGAGTGACTTTGTGCGTGAAATTAATCAGTTAATGAAGCTCCAAGTTGTTTAGCCTGGATCCACAGAATTAAAAAAGAGAAAATTTCACCACTAGCTATCTAGCTTGATTTGCATGTGTTCAACCTTCAAAGTATTCCCTTTGATTCCTTTAATCAATAGCTATTTTAGAAAGCTCTTCATTACTTCCTAATTGTCCAAATTCATTTTCTTCATTTTTCCTTAATAGAAGCAGATTTTTTCAAATGTGTTAAGTAGATCACCAATTTTAGAATCATTATCAACTTCAAGCATTTCTCCCAGTTATTAGCATGTCCCTTCTCTCTCTAGGACTAGATTCTTTTCTCCGTTTTTAAAAGGCCATCTGGCTTATTTTATTGACTTATTTTTCCCATACGTCTTAAATAAAATCAACTTTACCTTATACTGAGAGCAATCTATGTTTACAATAACTCTGATACTAGATGTTTTAATCTATCAGCTATCTGGTTTCAGACGAAAATGCAAGTGATTCTCCATTATGTTAATATGAAAAAAATAAGTAAATAATTGGCACTCATCTAGGTTTTAATCCATCCCAACCAGATAAGCTTGTAAAGTCATTACCATGGCCCACAAAACATTTCAAAGATAATTTAAGTGAATATTTTGATCCTTAAAAATACACATATTCATTGAACCCAACAATCCCACTGCTGGGAATCTGTATCACAGAATTAAAACCACCATACTATTGCAGCACTGATGTTATACCAAAAAGCTGCAAACAAAATGAATGTCCATCAATAAATGGGTGGTTAAAAAGTTATGGTATATCAATTCCATGGAATATTATACAGCTGTTTGTACATGAGCCCAGAGAGATATACAAAAGAGTATTCAGAAGATTGTTACTAGGGAGGAGAGAGAATACTGGATGGGAAAAGGAGAGAAGAAAGAGTAATGTAAGAAAAAAAAGAGGGGGCATTCATGAAAAAGCCATTATATAAGATGTGATCTCAGTTATGTAAAATTCCATACGTTGTATGAATATGATTAAATATACATAAAAGGATGACCACATGGTTTTCTGAGGGCAACAGGATTACACATTTTCACTTTCTTATACTGTATATACTGTTAGCTTTTAATAATTAAAAAATCTTTAATTTGAATTGTTTTTATCATTTGAATCATTGTTTATATAATTTGAAAAACATTAAATTAATTTTCATTTTGATATATATACTATAGAGGGAGAGAGAGTAATATCAATCAGACCAAGGTTTATATACTCATAATTCAGAACTCAAATCCAGCCACTGTATAAGAGATCGGCTATAGGCAGTACCTCCAGACTATAATCCACCTGCTTGACAGACTATGTATATGTCCTACCAATTATATTCTTTTTAAAAACAATCTTTTCTAATTTTCATTTTTGATCTACTTTCAAGACTCAGCTAATGCCATTCCTTCTTAACTGTGCTCTCCATTTGTCTCACCAAATATCTGATTTCCTAGAAAGTCTTCAAAATTCCCCCATCAAACCCTCCTAAATTTCTATACTTTATGATAGCTCATTTTGCTGGATGAAATGTGATATCACGTAGGAGATGCCTGAACTTCTATTTCAGGTTTTGTATATCCCTCAGGGTTCATCAATTTGTCTTTTTACATTCAACAGGAGTTCTACAGTGAGAGAAGAAACATTGTCAAAATCTAAAGGTAAACACACTTGGACAAGTACTTAAAAGTTCAATGCAGACTCCTGAATGGTATTTTGTGTGGTTCACCTTCCCTCATGACTTCTGAAACTTCTTGGTATAAAAACAAACTTGTGGGGACTTCCCTGGTGGTGCAGTGGTTAAGAACTCACCTGCCATTGCAGGGGACATGGGTTCGAGCCCTGGTCCGGGAAGATTCCACATGCCGCAGAGCAACTAAGCCCATGTGCCACAACTACTTAGCCTGAGCTCTAGAGACCGCGAGCCACAACTACTGAGCTCACATGCCACAACTACTGAAGCCCACGCGCCTAGAGCCCATTCTCCACAACAAAAGAAGCCACCGCAATGAGAAGCCCGTGCACCGCAATGAGAAGCCCGTGCACCACAATAAAGAGTAGCCCCCACTCTCCACAACTAGAGAAACCCTGCACGCAGCAACGAAGACCCAGCACAGCCAAAAATTAATTAATTAATTAATTAATTTTAAAAAAACAAACTTGTGGAAAATACACACTGATTCTGCCTATGTTTAAAATAATCCAGTATTTTCACCAACCCCAAACTGAAAAATACAAAATCTAACTATTTGAATTTCAAAAAGCATTTTAATTACTTTTATAAATAAAAGTTATGAAATTGGAATAATCAAAATATTCAAGTACTGATGTAGAAAAATAAAGAATAAATTAATCCAGGTGCAATTTGAGGCTATGATCATTACCATATGTCTCCTTAATTACCTTTCCCCTCAGGGACTTGATGTTTTGCAAGATTTACTCTACCAAAACAAATGAATTAATAAAGTAATAATTGATGTTTTTTATTTTTAATGAATCACTGATGTGTAATTGCCCATCTCAGATACTGATCAAGATGAGGAAACCAGTGTTGTGCATGTAGCTGAAACAATTTCTTTAGGGGCAAATAATTTGGTCTCATGGAACAATGTACAGTTGCTGTAAGCATCTTAGAAATAATGGAAACAATTGAAGATGTACTCCAGAGCTCAGACCTCTGTTTCACAATTAGTCTTCCATAGTCAAAGAATAAATTGGGATTAAAAAACAGCTTTATTTTAATTCACAAATTAAAAAAAGCAAACAACCTAGAAAAGAATATCAAGATTAATTTACAAGAAGGATAGCTTTGAGGTTCCCCATGAAAAACGTGAGCCTGAACCTTACGCCAAGGGCAGAGGAGACAAACGAACATGAGTGATGAGCCCTCAGCAACGTTCCAGTTTCACTGACAAAGATTCAAATAATGGATAAGAGAAGGCAAACATATCAGCAGAAGATAATGAAGACAATATTTTTGTTCGCTTTGTACACCTATTTCTTTAACTTCTATACAATAGGTTTTGCTTTGTTTTGTTTTCTCTGCCCTGAAAAGATAAATGCAGATGCATTCACATTCTCTGGAGACTAGAATCAGAAGATCAAGTCAAAACAAATCCTTTTGAAAGCACCCAATCTAATAACAGATACAGTAAAAGATAAATCATTGGCCATTTTGAAAATTTCCTGCACAAGAAACACGTTAAATGCACATGTCCTAAATTGACAGTTGATTAAACTCCAACCTTAAAAACTAGGTTACCAAGTTTTGAAACTTTGAGAATAATGCAAGTGTCGGGTTTTTCATGCTTTTTTTAAAACAACGAACACAAAAGTAGTAAATATCGCATCACACTGTATTCATCTTAATCTCCACTTTGTTCATTCACAAACCACATAAATCTCACAGAAGAATAATGTACGAGCACTTCCAAACCATGGCTCCATTAAAGATTTAACATCTGAGGTCAGAAAGAGGTTTTCTTATTAAGCTGCCATTTCCTTTACAAAACAGACTATTTTGTACTTACTGCTACCCTTTGAACTCTTATAGTGAATAATTAAAACTAAACTGCAAAGCATAATTTGCGATGCTGAGTACACTGCGGATTGTGGGGTTTTGCTTAGAGGCTTGTTTAAAATGCTCACCAATCCCCAGAGGGATAACCCTGCCATTAGTCTGAATTGACAAAGTTGGCTGGCCCCTAAAAGCAAGGCTGACAGCTCCAAATCATAATAAAATGGTCTTGTTGGTGACTCACCGTATTGACAGCGGGGTCCCTGAAAGCCCTCTGAACACTGGCACTGCTGGACTTCACCCTCTGAGCATCTCTTCCCATGGAAACAAGTCCCCACTGCAGAGACAGCTAAAAGGAAGGTACACAAGAAGGCCAGGGAGAACAGAGTTGAGGGAAAGAAAGAAAATCCTCAAGGTAAGCACCAAGTTGCTAATATAGATACAATCTAGAAATTTCCACCAGTTCTTCCATAGCCCCTCTATAGAAAAGTGTTTTCATTACACATTAAGGCCTTGCTGTCTAAAGTGCTGTAGAACGCTACGTGCTAACATCTGCATCACCTTGAAGCTTGTAGAAATGCCCCACCCTGGACCTAGTGAATAAGAATCCACATCTTAACAAGCTGATCCTTATTCACATTTGAGTTTGGGTAGTAATGGCCTATAAGGGAAAAGAATCTAAAAAGGAGCGGATATATGTATATGTATAACTGATTCACTTTGCTGTACACCCGAAACCAACACAACATTGTAAATCAACTATACTCCAATAAAAATTAAAGGAAAAAAAGGAGTGGAATTAATAATAAAGGAACTCCATGGAGAAGATGACTGTGTAGCCCAAACAATCTAAAAAACAAGCAAGAAATACGAATACTTACCAGAGGCAAAGGACTGTGCTAGGTGCCATACAACAATATAAAGAATTCATCTCACAGTCATTAATTTCCAGGAGTCCATAATATAGTTGAGAGGACATCGTGGGCAGATGTATTCACTGAGTTTAAGCCAACCAGTTGGCCTAGCACTGCATGCAAATACAGCGACCCCCCTCAACACTATGCCTGCTTACTATGGGAAGCCGTAGGCAACTTCACTGAGATAGTTCGAGAGCAGAAAGCATGGTGGGGAGGGGAGCAGGACGCCAACAAACTCGCACAGGTGCAGGATAACAGGAGAGATGAATTGTTTGTGCTGTGGTCTGCACTGACTGCAACACACTGAAGCATTTTAAGTGACTTCACAATAACCATAAACACATAGGTAAAGGAGTCACTAAACAGAGCCATTTCTCCTGGCGTGAATGAACTATATAATGCCACTAGTTCTGCTGCTTGAGGGCTGTCAAATATACTCCAAAGGTTCTGCAATACTCTCAACCAGAGGTTTGTAAAAGGACTGCATACCTCATCTTAAAAAGTAAACTGCCTCCTGAGTTCGGCAATTAATCAAGACAAGCACAAGTCAAGAAATCCCATTTAGATTTAGTACAATGATTTCCCTCTGGACTTTTGAATCAGCTGTGGATTACAAATTTGATGATATGGGAAAGGGGCGAACAGAAAAGGGAGATGGACGCTTACAAGGTGTAACCTGTCTGGCTTTAAATAAACTGTCTTTTACATAAAGAGACAGAATATAAAGCAGCAGTTCTATGGGTCCTGAATTCTGACCTATCATTAGCAGCACTTAATAGAAAGGCTTTTTGTGCATTTCTGCACATGTCATGTGTGCATTTTCAGTCCAAACAGATGCTCTGAATCTGTGGTGATTCTAAAGATGCCGAAAACTTGACAGGCATGATATGATTGAAGCCCAGAACAGAGTGAAACCACTACTTCTAGTGACAGAGAGTTAGAAAGAATTATAACTTACAGCATAGACAGCCAGGTTCATTGTCCTGCCAGCTCCAACCAGGGCAGCACCTGTAGATGGTCTGCTGCTCCATGCTGTATGCCTGTCTATAGATGGTGTAGTACCGGGTCCTAAGAAATAGTAATCTAGATCAGTAATGCTTCCTCTTAAGGCCAAAGCTGTCACCTTAAACTCACTAAAAAATTCTCCCCACAATCCAAATCCTGCCATTTATACACACACACACACACACACACACACACACACAAATATATTATCTGTATACATTATACATGCACTCAGGTGTGCACACACACGCACCTCACTAAATATATAACCAAGATTCAATATAGGTATAGGTTATTGAAAATTAAGAGGGGCCTCCAGTTCTGCAGCATAAACAAACCTAAGGGTCACTGAAGCTATCAAAAATGGAACCCAAAATTATGAAGAGAATAATGAAATCCTGGAGGATAATAAGGCACATGTTTTTCAATTTGACAGTGAAGGCCCCTTAAGAATTGGTCTCATGATAGTGTGTATTCTCAACAGTGGTGACATCACCCACAGTGGGGGGACAATGGTTCTTGGGTAGGAGCGGTGAAAAAAAATCTTAGCTAATACAATGGTCTGTGGCCCTACAAACCAGCAGAGTTCACAAACAGAATTAAAACTGTGGTATTAAAACTTCATGGGGGAGGGGGACTATTACTAAAATTTAAAAAAAAGTTTACAAAGGTTCCTTAGGGGGACAATAATGAACAAAAATTGAAAACACTACACTATAACTATTTGTGCTGACCTCTTAATAGACCATAATACCAAACATCTCTAAACTGGCTTACTTCCTTTCTATCAAATTGATGTCATATTTACTCTTTATCCCCAAAGTATTATATTCTCTTCCTTTCACATACCTATCCTCATACACCCAGCCCAAATCCCCTTCATATTCAAAGCCATTTTCAAGTTTCACTTCCTCCAACTTCTCTTTCCCCCTCATGTTAATGTATATTGTTCTTTCTCTTCTCTCAAAAATAGGATTTAATGTCAGTTTTTATGACACAATTGTTCACCATCTTGAAGTGTCACCTAATATTTTGAAGGTGCATCTCTTCAACAGGGATATAAGTGTAGGTTTGCAAACTTACATACAAACAAAAAGGATATTAGTTTGGCAAAAATGTCAAACATCTTTTAACACTGCCTCAACTCCAAACTCAGTTTCATAAATACTTGCTGAATAAATGGTTGTATAAAACTATTAAGCTCTTTAAAATAAATAAAACATGCTTTACTTATTCATGTTTGCTTTCCCAAGTCTGAACGTCTATATGGTAGTGGACTTTCTTTGGTTCAGTGTAATATCGACAATGATTAAACCTCATGGGATGAGTACCAAAAAATCTAAATGAAAAGCTATTTTCAAAAACAGGTACTCTAATACCTAATATGTACCAAGCATTGTGCCACAGGTGTTAAATATGTTTTCAGTTAATCCTCATAATATCCATGTGTGGTATTATTTTTCCAACATTACAGACTAAGGCACAGAGAAATGAAGGAACTTCTACCAGTGTCACACAGCCAGTAAAAGCCTGAAGCTTTTTCTGATTTAAATTTAATTTAAAGGTCCTGAGTATAGACCCAAAAATGACCATTCATCTGAAGATTAAAAATACACACAATGTATATGTAAATATCCACAATTATAAATGATTTAATCTTATTTTATTTAGTCATATATTACCAGTGTTCTGCCATTTCTACACAATGGCAAACCCAGTTATTTACAAATGACCTCAACTTTCTTTTAGTAATTGTAGTAGTAGTAATAATAAGAATAATAAATTCATTAATCTAAAGCCACACTTTTTTTAACTTTGTTTCCTGAATTCAGACAAAATTGATTCATTTACGTAAAACTTGAACACATTAGCAGCTATTTGTGTTAAGAGATACTTAGATATTTTATAAAATTATTTTAAAACTTTTTTTAAAAAGTCCCTATGAAGGCTTCACACAAAGAAAGTGCATACTTCCTTTTTCTCTCCTCTCCCAGCCAGCCAAGTTAAACCTAATTCAAATGCCATAATAAAGTTAAAGAAGCTATAGGTTTCAAAGTGTTACAAGAGAACCCACGGACAGATGAGATGGTTCACAGTCCTAGATGCCCAGATCCAAGTCATGCTAAATTTAGCAAACCAACACAATATTCTTTGTTTCTCTCAAGCTTCTGATCTACAGCTTTCAAAAGTTTATGTCAAGAGGTAAAATTAGTGGCATCTAACCCCAAATAGCTCACACATAAAACGAGGCATGAACTAAAGTAATAATATAGCCTGTTTCTGAAGGAAAATATATAACTTTGAAAGTTCCTGGTGGTCATAGGTTACACTCGTTTACTTAATTATGTAATTATTTTCTAAAATTTACTGGATGAAATCTTTAGATGCAGTTGAGGCTTTGGCTTTGATTTTCAGGAATCAAAAGGACATAGCAGGAGCACCCTTACCTTCTTCCATAACTCACACACCACTGTGGGCCACTGCAGCCGTTTCCAGATCTTGATGGTGTGTGTGAATGCTTGGACACACGGGTGTGGCAGTCCCACCACAGTCAGCTGCTGTTCTTCGCAAACATTTGGCCTTGGAAAAAAAAAAAAAGAATAGTAATTCAATAAATAAAAATAGATTACCTCTTTATGTTTTATTCATGAATCATTTGCTCCTTCATTTTCCACAAAAAGCTTGTGGTGACTTACATAAAGTAACAGAGAAAAATACGGGCAATGTAAAAAAAAAAAAAAAAAATGCAGGACCAGGAAAAAGAAAAATCAGAGTAGATTTTAAAAACAAGGTAAGAAGGCAGAGAGAAGATGGCGGAAGAGTAAGACGCGGAGATCACCTTCCTCCCCACAGATACATCAGAAATACATCTACACGTGGAACATTCCTATAAAACACCCACTGAGCGCTGGCAGAAGACCTCAGACCTCCCAAAAGGCAAGAAACACCCCACGTACCTGGGTAGGGCAAAAGAGAAAAAGAAAAAACAGAGACAAAAGAATAGGGACGGGACCTGCACCAGTGGGAGGGAGCTGTGAAGGAGGAAAGGTTTCCACACACTAGAAGCCCCTTCGCGGGCAGAGACTGCGGGTGGCAGAAGGGGGAAGCTTCAGAGCCACGGGGGAGAGCGCAGCCACAGGAGTGCGGAAGGCAAAGCAGAGAGATCCTGCACAGGGGATCGGTGCTGACCAGAACTCACCAGCCTGAGAGGCTTGTCTGCTCACCCACCGGAACGGGCGGGGGCTGGGAGCTGAGGCTCGGGCTTCGGTCTGAAGCTGGGAGAGGACTGGGGTTGGCGGTGTGAACACAGCCTGAAGGGGTTAGTGCACCACGGCTAGCCGGGAGGGAGTCCGGGAAAATGTCTGGAGCTGCCGAAGAGGCGAGAGACCTTTTCTTCCCTCTTTGCTTCCTGGGGCGCGATGAGAGGGGATTAAGCGCGCCGCTTAAAGGAGCTCCAGAGACGGGCGCGGAACTGCCTAAGAGACAAGAGACTTTTTCTTGCCTCTTTGTTTCCTGGTGCGAGAGGAGAGGGGATTAAGCGCACCGCGAAAAGGAGTTCCAGAAACGGGCGCGAGCCGCAGCTGTCGGCGCGGACCAGAGACGGGCGTGGGACGCTAGGGCTGCTGCTGCCGCCTCCAAGAAGCCTGTGTACGAGCACAGGTCACTCTCCACACCTCCCCTCCCGGGAGCCTGTGCAGCCCACCACTGCCGGGGTCCCAGGATCCAGGCACAGGTTCCCCGGGAGAACGCGCGGCGCGCCTCAGGCTGGTGCAGCATCACGTGGGCCTCTGCGGCCGCAGGCTCGCCCCGCACCTGTACCTCTCCCTCCCCCCGGCCTGAGTGAGACGGAGCTGCCGCATCAGCTGTTCCTTTAACCCCATCCTGTCTGGGCGAAGAGCAGACGCCCTCGTACGACCTACGCACAGAGGCGGGGCCAAGCCCAAAGCTGAACACCAGAAGCTGTGCGAACAAAGAGGAGAGGGGGAGGTCTCTCCCAGCAGCCTCAGAAGCAGCGGATTAAAGCTCCATAATCAACTTGAAGTGCCCTGCATCTGTGGAATACCTGAATAGACAGCTAATCATCCCAAGTTGAGGAGGTGGACTTTGGGAGCAAGATGTATTATTATTTTCCCCTTTTTCTCTTTCTGTGAGTGTCTATGTGCAGCTGTGTGAGATTTTGTCTGTATAGCTTTGCTTTCACCATTTGTCCTAGGGTTCTGACAGAACCGTTTTTTTGTTTGTTTGTTTTTTTATTTATAAAATTTTTCTTCTTAATAATTATTTTTTATTTTAATAACTTTATTTTATCCTACTTTATTTTATCTTCTTTCTTTCTTTCTTCCCTCCTTTCTTCCTGTCTTCCTTCCTTCCTCCCTCCCTCCCTTCCTTCCTTCCTTTCTTCTTCCCTCCCTTTCTTCCTTTCTTCCTTCCTTCCTTCCATCCTTCCTTCCTTCCATCCTTCCTTCCTTCCTTTCTTTCTTTCCTTTCTATTTTTCCTCCCTTCTATTCTGAGCCATGTGGATTAAAGGCTCTTGGTGCCCCAGCCAGGCGTCAGGGCTGTGTCTCTGAGGTGGGAGAACCAACTTCAGGACACTGGTCTACAAGAGACTTCCCAGCTCCACGTAATATCAAATTGTGAAAATCTCCCAGAGATCTCCATCTCAACACCAAGACCCAGCTTCACTCAACGACCAGCAACCTACAGTGCTGGACACCCTATGCCCAACAAAGAGAAAGACAAGAATACAGTCCCATCCATTAGCAGAGAGGCTGCCTAAAATCATAATAAGGCTACCGACATCCCAAAACACACCACCAGACATGGACCTGCCCACCAGAAAGACAAGATCCAGCCTCATCCACCAGAACATAGGCACTAGTCCCCTCAACCAGGAAACCTACTCAACCCACTGAACCAACCTTAGCCACTGGGGACAGACAGCAAAACAACGGGAACTACAGACCTGCAGCCTGCAAAAAGGAGACCCCAAACACAGTAAGCAAAATGAAAAGACAGAAAAACACACAGCAGATGAAGGAGCAAGGTAAAAACCCACCAGACCTAACAAATGAAGAGGAAATAGGCAGTCTACCTGAAAAAGAATTCAGAATAATGATAGTAAAGATGATCCAAAAACTTGGAAATAGAATAGACAAAATGCAAGAAACATTTAACAAGGACCTAGAAGAAATAAAGAGGAAGCAAGCAATGATGAGCAACACAATAAATGAAATTAAAAATACTCTAGATGGAATCAATAGCAGAATGCCTGAGGCAGAAGAACGGATAAGTGACCTGGAAGATAAAATAGTGGAAATAACTACTGCAGAGCAGAAGAAAGAAAAAAGAATGAAAAGAACTGAGGACAGTCTCAGAGACCTCTGGGACAACATGAAATGCACCAGCATTCGAATTATAGGGGTCCCAGAAGAAGAAGAGAAAAAGAAAGGGACTGAGAAAATATTTGAAGAGATTATAGTTGAAAACGTCCCTAAAATGGGAAAGGAAATAGTCAATCAAGTCCAGAAAGCACAGAGAGTCCCATACAGGATAAATCCAAGGAGAAACACGCTGAGACATATATTAACCAAACTATCAAAAATTAAATACCAAGAAAAAATATTAAAAGCAGCAAGGGAAAAACAACAACTAACACACAAGGGAATCTCCATAAGGTTAACAGCTGATCTTTCAGCAGAAGCTCTGCAAGCCAGAAGGGAGTGGCAGGACATATTTAAAGTGATGGAGGAGAAAAACCTACAATCAAGATTAATCGACCCAGCAAGGATCTCATTCAGATTTGATGGAGAAATTAAAACCTTTACAGACAAGCAAAAGCTGAGAGAGTTCAGCACCACCAAACCAGCTCTACAACAAATGCTAGAGGAACTTCTCTAGGCAAGAAACACAAGAGAAGGAAAAGACCTACAAGAACAAACCCAAAACAATTAAGTAAATGGTAATAGGAACATACATATTGATAATTACCTTAAATGTAAATGGATTAAATGTTCCAACCAAAAGACATAGACTGACTGAATGGATACAAAAACAAGATCCATATATATGCTGTCTACAAGAGACCCACTTCAGACCTAGGGAAACATACAGACTGAAAGTGAGGGGATGGAAAAAGATATTCCATGCAAATGGAAATCAGAAGAAAGCTGGAGTAGCAATTCTCATATCAGACAAAATAGACTTTAAAATAAAAACTATTACAACAGACAAAGAAGGACACTACATAATGATCAAGGAATCGATCCATGAAGAAGATATAACAATTGTAAATATTTATGCACCCAACATAGGAGCACCTCAATATATAAGGCAAATACTAACAGCCATAAAAGGGGGAATCGACAGTAACACAATCATAGTAGGGGACTTTAACACCCCACTTTCACCAATGGACAGATCATCCAAAATGAAAATTAATAAGGAAACACAAGCTTTAAATGATACATTAAAGAAGATGGACTTAATTGATATTTATAGGACATTCCATCCAAAAACAACAGAATACACATTTTTCTCAAGTGCTCATGGAACATTCTCCAGGATAGATCATATCTTGGGTCACAAATCTAGCCTTGGTAAATTTAAGAAAATTGAAATCGTATCAAGTATCTTTTCCAACCACAATGCTATGAGACTAGATATCAATTACAGGAAAAGATCTGTAAAAAATACAAACACGTGGAGGCTAAACAATACACTACTTAATAACGAACTGATCAAAGAGGAAATCAAAAAATACTTAGAAACAAATGACAATGGTGACATGATGAGCCAAAACCTATGGAATGCAGCAAAAGCAGTTCTAAGAGGGAAGTTTATAGCAGTACAATCCTACCTTAAGAAACAGGAAACATCTCGAATAAACAACCTAACTTTGCACCTAAAGCAATTAGAGAAAGAAGAACTACAACAACAACAAAAAAAACAAATTTAGCAGAAGGAAAGAAATCATAAAGATCAGATCAGAAATAAATGAAAAAGAAATGAAGGAAACAATAGCAAAGATCAATAAAACTAAAAGCTGGTTCTTTGACAAGATAAACAAAATTGATAAACCATTAACCAGACTCATCAAGAAAAAAAGGGAGAAGACTCAAATCAATAGAATTAGAAATGAAAAAGCAGATGTAACAACTGACACTGCAGAAATACAAAAGATTATTAGAGATTACTACAAGCAACTCTATGCCAATAAAATGGACAACCTGGAAGAAATGGACAAATTCTTAGAAATACACAAGCTGCCAAGACTGAACCAGGAAGAAATAGAAAATATGAATAGACCAATCACAAGCACTGAAATTGAAACTGTGATTAAAAATCTTCCAACAGACAAAAGCCCAGCACCAGATGGCTTCACAGGCAAATTCTATCAAACATTTAGAGAAGAGCTAACACCCAACCTTCTCAAACTCTTCCAAAAGATAGCAGAGGGAGGAACACTCCCAAACTCATTCTATGACGCCACCATAACCCTGATATCAAACCCAGTCAAAGATGTCACAAAGAAAGAAAACTACAGCCCAATATCACTGATGAACATAGATGCAAAAATCCTCAACAAAATACTAGCAAACAAAATCCAACAGCACGTTAAAAGGATCATACATCATGATCAAGTGGTGTTTATCCTAGGAATGCAAGGATTCTTCAATATATGCAAATCAATCAACGTGATACACCATATCAACAAACTGAAGGAGAAAAACCATATGATCATCTCAATACATGCAGAGAAAGCTTTTGACAAAATTCAACACCCATTTATGATAAAATTCCTGCAGAAAGTAGGCATAGAGGGAACTTTCCTCAACATAATAAAGGCCATATATGACAAACCCACAGCCAGCATCATTCTCAATGTTGAAAAACGGAAAGCATTTCCATTACGATCAGGAAAAAGACAAGGTTGCCCACTCTCAGCACTCTTCTTCAACATAGTTTTGGAAGTTCTAGCCACAGCAATCAGAGAAGAAAAAGAAATAAAAGGAATCCAAATTGGAAAAGAAGAAGTAAAGCTGTCATTGTTTGCAGATGACACGATACTATACATAGAAAATCCTAAGGATGCTACCAGAAAATTACTAGAACTAATCAATGAATTTGGTAAACTAGCATGATACAAAATTAATACACAGAAATCGCTGGCATTCTTATACACTAATGATGAAAAATAAGAGAGTGAAATTAAGAAAACACTCCCATTTACCATTGCAACAAAAAGAATAAAATATCTAGGAATAAACCTACCTAAGGAGACAAAAGACCTATATGCAGAAAATTATAAGACACTGATGAAAGAAATTAAAGATGATACAAACAGATGGATAAATATACCATGTTCTTGGATTGGAAGAATGAACACTGTGAAAATTACTCTACTACCCAAAGCAATCTACAGATTCAATGCAATCCCCATCAAATTACCAGTGGCATTTTTCACAGAACTAGAACAAAAAATTTCACAATTTGTATGGAAACACAAAAGACCCTGAATAGCCAAAGCAATCTTGAGAAAGAAAAATGGAGCTGGAGGAATCAGGCTCCCTGACTTCAGACTATACTACAAAGCTACAGTAATCGAGACAGTATGGTATGGGCACAAAAATAGAAATATAGATCAATGGAACAGGATAGAAAGCCCAGAGATAAACCCACACACATATGGTCACCTTATCTTTGATAAAGGAGGCAAGAATATACAATGGAGAAAACACAGCCTCTTCAGTAAGTGGTGCTGGGAAAACTGGACAGGTACATGTAAAAGTATGAAATTAGAACACTCCCTAACACCATACATAAAAATAAACTCAAAATGGGTTAAAGACCTAAATGTAAGGCCAGACACTATTAAACTCTTAGAGGAAAACATAGGCAGAACACTCTATGACGTAAATCACAGCAAGATCCTTTCTGACCCAATTCCTAGAGAAATGGAAATAAAAACAAAAATAAACAAATGGGATCTAATGAAACTTAAAAGCTTTTGCACAGCAAAGGATACCATAAACAAGACCAAAGGACAACCCTCAGAATGGGAGAAAATATTTTCAAATGAAGCAACTGACAAAGGATTAATATCCAAAATTTATAAGCAACTCATGCAGCTCAATAACAAAAAAACAAACAACCCAATCCAAAAATGGGCAGAAGAACTAAATAGACATTTCTCCAAAGAAGATATACAGATTGCCAACAAACACATGAAAGAATGCTCAACATCATTAATCATTAGAGAAATGCAAATCAAAACTACAAGAGATATCATCTCACACTGGTCAGAATGGCCATCATCAAAAACTCTAGAAACAATAAATGCTAGAGAGGGTGTGGATAAAAGGGAACACTGTTGCACTGCTGGTGGGAATGTAAACTGATACAGCCACTATGGAGAACAGTATGGAGGTTTCTTTAAAAACTACAAATAGAACTACCATGTGACCCAGCAATCCCACTACTGGGCCTATACCCTGAGAAAACCATAATTCAAAAAGAGTCATGTACCAAAATGTTCATTGCAGCTCTATTTACAATAGCCAGGACATGGAAGCAACCTAAGTGTCTATCAACAGATGAATGGATAAAGAAGATGTGGCACATATATACAATGGACTATTACTCAGCCATAAAAAGAAATGAAACTGAGTTATTTGTAATGAGGTGGATAGACCTGGAATCTTTCATACAGAGTGAAGTAAGTCAGAAGGAGAAAAACAAAGACTGTATGCTAACACATATATATGGAATCTAAGAAAAAAAAATGTCATGAAGAGACTAGGGATAGGACGAGAATAAAACACAGACCTACTAGAGCATGGACTTGAGGATATGGGGAGGGGGAAGGGTAAGCTGTGACAAAGTGAGAGAGTGGCATGGACATATATACACTACCAAATGTAAAATAGATAGCTAGTGGGAAGCAGCTGCATAACACAGGGAGATCAGCTCAGTGCTTTGTGACCACCTAGAGGGGTGGGATAAGGAGGGTGGGAGGGAGGCAGATGCAAGAGGGAAGAGATATGGGGATATATGTATATGTATAACTGATTCACTTTGTTGTAAAGCAGAAACTAACACACCTTGTAAAACAGTTATACTCCAATAAAGATGTTAAAAATAATAATAAAAATAATAAAAAATAAAAACAAGGAAAAATTTAGAAGACACATATAAAAGTCATAAGTTCCCATGTGCTTGAGAAAATTGACTGCAAATTAAGTTCTGATCTCTTTGGTAGCCAAAATATCTGAAGAAACACAATTGGAGGATTCCCAATATCCATGAAGAAAAAAAGGCAGGCTGATTCATCAAAAGGAGTTAAAATTTTCCTGGAAATTATTCCTGAACAATATCTCCATCGACATGTTTAGTTAATTCAGGTTCACCCATAATGCTCATTTAAACACAAATACTTTTCAACCAGCACCATTATATCAGTATTTCCTTTTAGAACGTTTATACAAATTTACAGGATTTTAGATATATTATCTTTAATTTTTAAATGTGTGGGGCTCATAACACTCATCACCTGGAGTGTCAGAATTAAATTCTTTTGTAATCTGAGGAATGCTTTACTTAGTGATGAATGATTTACTAGTCCATACCCTGGTGGCGCAGTGGTTGAGAGCCCGCCTGCCGATGCGGGGGACGCAGGTTCGTGCCCCGGTCCGGGAAGATCCCACGTGCCGCGGAACGGCTGGGCCCGTGAGCCGTGGCCGCTGGGCCTGCGCGTCCGGAGCCTGTGCTCCACGACGGGAGAGGCCACGACAGTGAGAGGCCTGCGTATCGCAAAAAAAAAAAAAAAAAAAAAAAGCCATTTGGCCCAAACACTCACACTTTTCATGCATTCAAAGTCACCTGCATGCCGTACATTGACCTCCCTAGGGTCAGACTTTGACATTCTTTTTTCCGCTATCAGGAAACTCATAGTCTAGTTGAACTCTCCATATTCATAATCTGCTGAAATTAGAAATGATTTCTGATTCAGGATTCTAGTCTGTCTCTAAACAACTCTGTGAACCTGCCCCGTGTTAACACTGATAAAAACAGCTAATAGCGATTCCTGCACTAAAATCAGTTACCTCACCCTCCACAGCTGCAGTCCGTTTTTGTGATCACTTTTTTCTGAGGGTCTGACTAAAACCCACCCTCCGATTTCACTTACAGTCCAATCCTCACTTCCAGATATATTTCTGAAAGGTAACTTTTTTGGACTGTTAACTTCACCTAAACTGAATAAAATTTATGTTGAACGTTATTTATGAGTTTGCATAGCACATTTTAACGCTTCTGGTAAATACTGTAATAAAACAATAAATGTAAAAACTGTACCTAAGTCGGGCATCCATGTGATCATCAAGAATTGGGCAGTGGACCTAAAGAAAACTTAGCTTTTAAAAATGCCATATTAGATTGTCTCTAACCTGCCTATACCTCTACCTTTATATGGGCTTATGTGTTTTGCGGGAGCCAACTAGCCCCAGTTAGAATGAGCTCACCAAACATTTGCTTTTTCAGTCAACAGTCTGAAATGTTACACCTCATGCAGCCTTGAACTCTATTTTGTAACCTACTTTTTATCTATTATTCCATTTATCCACCCACCCAGCCAGCCAGCCAGCCAGCCATTCATTCATTCAGCAAATACTGTCACCTACACGTGCCAGAAGCATTGCCCACTCCCACCCCTCACCCCCGCCACCAAGGATTTGAATATAAGTAGTTTATTTGGAAAGTGCAGAAAACATCAATAAGGAAGTGGTGAAATGAGAACGTGAAGGGGAGTTAGCCAAGAAAAAAGATGCATTACTGAGCCAGCCAACTTTAGCTGACGAGCTCCCCAAATGGGGAGGGGGGGGGGCGGAGCCTGGGCATTTATACACTGATTCCTATCAGTGACTGGTTGAGGGCTACTTCGTCTCCAGCGTTTCAGGCACAAGCACATGTAGGCAGAATCAGCTTCCAGAAGCCAGAGTAAGTCTTCAGGCACAGAACTGCAAATGCTAGCAGTTGGAAGCCTGCAGGTGAGCAGTGATAAAGGAGAGGGACTTGGGTGCTGTGCTGACAGTTTCAGCTGCAGGTGGTACAAACGAAAGAAAGGCTATATTCAGTTTGCACCAACAATCTAAGTAGAAGGGAGAGTAAGTAAAAGCACCTCAATAAATACAAAATGTGTAGTGCTAAGATGGAAACAATCAGGGGACTGAAACAGAGATAGAAGAAGCTTGCTAAGATTCATTAATTAGGAAAAACCTCCCTGAAGAGGTGACACTGTGACCTGAAAGGGTGAACAGAAGCCAGCTACGGGAGAGCCAGGGAATGCCATTGAGGTGGAAAGAAATAGAATGAGCAGAGGCTGTAAAAGGGGAAAACGCTTGGCCTCCAGAGATATGAAAGAAGGCCAAATTGGCTCACATGATGAGATGCTTGGTAGGGCAAACAGGGCCTTTCAGGCTGCAGGGTTTTGATTTTATTCTCAGGGCACTCGAAGCCACAGAGAGTTTTTATTCTGTCTCATTTCCTACAGACAGAACCTGGAGATGAACCTGTGATCCTCTCTCATACCAACTCTCCTCCGTGATAATGACTTAGGTCATATCAGCTCCTGCACACTAGTAACAACCCAGTCCAATCCAGCAATGGGCCCCCAAGTCTCAGGAATCCACCAAGCCTTCCTTCGGGTTTTCCTGATTACTACAAAGAAAGAAGTCCCCAAGGGAACTCTGTACCTTCAGAAGACCAAAAACCAGCAGCACCAATGAACAAGAAAAGGCACAGCACAAATTTTATGCACCAAAAGGAAAATGTATTAGACTAAAGTTTCTGGAAAATTATATGTAATCCAGACTGTCACCAAATAATTTTGCTGATAACATCATAAGAAATGTTAATGTGACTTCAGAACTTCACATATTTTATTACTGAACCATAGCTAACAAGCAACATAGTTTTGGATGAGTTTTTATTTTAGGTTAATTCATGCTAGGGAATGTTTTGGTAAAGCAGTATCATCCTTGACTCCTAAGCAGATGTGGCTAAATAAAATCAGTCACTTAGTTATTCTGCAGGTGTCCTGGTATATTTTGATTAAAAAAAATTAACCTCCTTTCTTAACGTTAAAAGCCATAAATGCTAGTAGTAAAGAAGCTTGAACAGTGAATAAATACAGAAAGTCAAGTTTGCCCCTAAGATGCTCCCAGATATAACCACAGCTAGTAACCTGATATACTCATATCCAATTCTTTTTGGGAGCACACAAACATATTTTTGCAAAATGGGATCATAATCTACTATTTTTTAATTGTATAAAAAGTATTTTTAACTTATCAAATAACATGGTATGAATATTTTTCCATTTTGAAATTTATAGAATTTAACCCTTTTTTTCCAGAGTATGGACTTATCAGAATAATATAGCAGGATTAATTTAGCCAACATCCTATTGATAGCCATAGAGTTGTTTCTAATGGTTTGTGACTATAAACAACTCTGATGTCAGTCTCCTTATATAAACAGCTGAATTACAGATTAATTTTTTTTTTTATTTTCCTGTGAAATATTTGTTTCTTCTGAGTCCTTTCAGTTCAGGATTTTTTTAGCCTCTCTCTTCTGTTTTAGGCTTTCTCAAGTATCAGGTTATCAGTGCCTGTCTATATTTAAGCATGAGGCACTAGAAGCTGACTGGGAGCTATGTGTGATAGAAAGGGCTTACAATTGGTGGACTCACTGTTAGGTGACTAGTGGTGAACTTTATTTTTGAGAAGCTCCTGGATGTCAGTGTATGGAAATGTGATTTTTAAGGCCATTCATTTTTTCAGAAAAGTAGCTCCAATTTCTTGCCTGTGGAAGCAGACAGCTTGTGGCTGGTGCTTGGGGACCAGATAGCACAAGGGAGCTATATTTTTAGCCCATATCCACTCCTAGACAGTGTCAGTCTGCACCCCTTCTGAAGCTTCTCTGGTTCTCGTTCTCCAGAGGAAAGAACCAATCCAACTTCTCTCTTCTCTCTCTCTCTCTCTCTCTCTCTCTCTCTCTCTCTCTCTCTCTCTCTCTCTCTCTCTCTTGGGAATAGAGCACGGTTATTTGTCCAGCTCTACAGTTAGGAGAAAGGGACCTGGGAATTCCACTAACTTTACATTCACTGTTTCAGACAACTCTCTTCCTCCAGCCCCATACATCTCCCCTATGCATTGCTTGCCTCCACTCTAAATGCTTAATGTGGAACCTCTCCAGGGTTCCATGTGAAAGAACCAACGACCCACCAGAATAGCATAAAGATTACATCAAAGTGAAAATATCTGAGCTACACGTCCAGAAAGAAATCTTTTCTGAACTTCTCCTATTGACTAAAGCAGAGATTTACAAGAGCCATCTGCCACAAGTGCCCCTCTCACCTCCCTCCTCACCACTCCAGGGAAGTCTCCAGTGGAGGGGGGGGAGCGGGGGGAGGGGCAGCTGACATTGGGCAGTGGCACATTTCAAACCTAATTGTGTAAACAAACCTCATCAGAACCTCCCATCCTTTGAAGACCTAAACCACCCCGCTTATTAAGCTAGTATGTAAATCCTAATCCCTAGCTGTTCAGAGAGCTACTCCCTATAGAGTACTCCTGCATGCATGAGTAATAAACATTTCTCCGTTAATCTTTCAGGAGATTAACAATCGAACCTCAGCTGATAGAGGAAAAGATTTTCCTCCCAACAGTTTTGGCAATGAGGATTGAATGTTCAGAAATCTTCACTCACTCTGGAGACCGCAGCTGAGCTCTTAGGATCTCTGACCAAGCTGGCAAAATTAAACTTTCTTACCATCAGACTACCAGATCTCTGCTTGGGGTCCAGTTGAGCAAAAGTGATAAGAGCCTCTCATCTTCTCAGAAAGAAAGTTTCCAAAATTTAGATTTACAGGAGAAACTGTTTTGGTTAGAACTCGTCTTGTTCTTTGGGTATTATGACTCTTGGTTTGGATCTTCCAATAAATAGTCATTATGCTGTCTTTTTGTCACTTTCTTTTTTGCTGTTGTTTTGTGTTGTGATGTCGAAAAGTGTTGCTTTTCATAAGAAGCACAGTCAAAGCAAAGAACACAGGTATAGGTTCCATAAGCCTGTTCAAGCCACCCTCACAGACTGGTGAGTTTGCGGTTCTCACTGGACCAGTATCTGCTTGGACAAATTTGCTGTGGGCCACCAATAAAACCAGATGAGTTTTTCCTTCTCTCTCAGTTTTGTGTCCTGAGGGCTTAGCTTGGAACCAGAGAGAGTACTGAGACATGAGATGCACAAGCAAAACTTCCTGCCAACCACTGCCAGCTCTCAGGGATGTTGTCTAAGACTGAATCCTAAAGGGTCTCAACCCATAAGGTACCTTGTCATCTCCTTCCCAATGCCTTCGTAGTGCTGAGACTTCCGATCTCTGTATCACCCATCTGGTATCACAGATTTGCAGGCCTGTGATTGGAGGTGCCTCACTTTTGTGGGAAGACTGGAACTAAGCATTCTTAGCACCTATGGCAACTTGGTTTTCTTCATTTCACCTCTAGTTGTGAGTTATTTTGAATTATGGAAGCTGCATCTTCTGCGCCCTCTTCAGAGACACCTATTGTGTTCATGACTAAGCCACAAAAAGTCTTACTGGTTTGAGTCACATTTGGAATGGGTATATCTATGCAGATCCTAATTGTCAATGGCCAGATGATGGATTATTTCAGAAAAACGTTTATATTTAAAGGATTTTTCGAGAGCTTTCATCCTAAGAAAATGTCATATTAGTACCTATAGGAGATCAAATGAAAGAATATAAATAGCATCAAAGCTAGCCTAACATACTCCCTTAACAAAATTAAAGTGCAAAAGTCACTCAAACTAATTTAGGCCCCTTGACCCTTTCAGGGATGCTTAAAGGACTCAAGGACCCCCAAAAGAAACTACCTGAAGCTGAAAAGGGAAAAAAGGGGGCCAATTGGAAACAGACTGGATATTTTATCCACTTAGAAGAATTTGGAGACACCCAGATAACTACTTGATGTCTCCTCAATCCCTTGCCCAAATTCTAGTCTACAGCCTCCATAAGACTATATATCAAGGCAAAAGAAAATCTTAAAAACCTTCTCTGTAAATATTGGTGGAAAGATTTGCTCTCATATTGGGCAGGTAACAACTTGTTCCATCTTCCAGCAATGTAATTAGGATAAAACATAAAGTGGGGCAAAGACTAGAACCAACTCTTGTATAAATTAGTGTAATTAGCATTACTATAATATGCCTGACTCACAGCTAAAATTTCAGAATGAAAGCCGCGTAAGATCTCTATTTTCATCTGTTTGTATATTTATGTTTGTCGTATGTTATGTATACGTGAGATATTATCCTACCTCTGGATGGTATTATTAATTTATAAAATCCCTTAGAAGAGTTCTATTACATTTGGCATAGAGAAAAATCAGCTTTTATAAATTAAATATTTCTAAACCTCCCAGAAGTATAGGAACTATCCCAAATATTTTTCAAACTTATGTGATTTAGATAAATCTTTGTAAATAAGACTGGTGTAATATTATTATTGGTTTAATAAAAATAGGTTTGTCTTCTGAGTTATCAGCATTTAGTATAATACAAGCATAAATTTATCTTACTAGGTTTTCTAGTCAAGTAAGCTAATAGTGTATCTACTAGATATTTAAAATTATAAATAAAATGAATTTGATTTTAATCAACTTGTCATCATTTTGAAATTTTATTTCAATAATAATAATGATTTATATTATGTCTGCCTAAAAATAATTTCTATAATCTTTTTGGTAACCTGTAGCCTTAAAGTGATGATAAGTTAAGTAACAGATATTCACTGAATAGCTCAATCATTTCTAAATAAGATCAAATGCTGACATTCATTATTAAGCATAAGTTAAATTGTATATACTTTTGCCTTTTTATTTTTACATGGTATAAAGAGGTTAAAGATATAAATCTGTAAATAAACATAATATTTGGCCACATTGAGAAACTGTACTATAAAGACGTATATATCTTTAAAATGGTGAGATGGTATATTCATAAATTTTACTAATCTGCTACAAAATGCTGGTATATGACAGACAATTCACAACTGCCTACTTCCTAGCTTTCTTTGTAAAAGAAAGTCTTCTGTATTAGTCAGCTCAGGCTGTCATAATGAAATTCCACAGACTGGGTGGCTTAAACAACAGACATTTATTTTTTTGTAGTTCTGGAGGTAAGAAATCCAAAATCAAGGTGCCAGCAAGGTTAGTTTCTGGTAAGAACTCTCTTCCTTGCTTAGACAGCTGCCTTCTTCCAATGTCCTCACACAGACTCTCCTCTGTGTGCACACACACAGAGAGAAGTCTTTGGTGTCTCTTCCTCTTCTTGTAAGGACACTAGTTTTATCAGATCAGGGCCCCACCCTTATAAACCCATTTAACCTGAGTAACCTCTTTAAAGATCCTATCTCCAAATACACTCACATTGGGAGTTAGAGCTTCAACATATGAATTTGATGGGAGGTCCATAACAGTTACTAATTCAGTCTACAACAGTTACTAATAATAAAAATAAATTATAATAAAAATGTAATAAAAATACTAGAAATAAGAGAGTGAAGGAAAACAACTTTGTATGAAAAGTATGCGAGGAATGTAAGACGCATTATTGTTAAAAGAAAAAGGAGAGTAATTTTGTCCTAAAGTAAGGAAAGAATAGGACAAAACCTGAATGGTATAGAGAGTCATAGAAGGTTTGCAGAAAAGAAATTTTATGTTGAATGGTCAAAGCTGGCTACAGTTGAATGGGTTTATTTATACTTTTTTTTAAAATGAGCTTTATTATTAACAATATCTGAATACAAAACTAGAGTTTGGTTTCCTCTCTCTATTAAAACCAAACTCTAGTTTTACATTGGGCTATTGGTCTGCACTTAAGAAGGGACTGTAGAAGGTTTTTCTAGACCCTTGAAGTAATCTGCCTAGAAAACAAAGATTGTGTCTTTTCAGAATAATTTCCTGTATTGTCTTCATTATATTCCTGACAGTTTAAGAGAACCAAGTCTTCTAACTATCAAAAGAGCTAAGCTTTATCTTATAACCATGTAACTTCCTATCATTACTTTTACAATCTTTCATTGTCACTTTGTTGAATAGATTAAGCATTGTTAAACAGTGACCTATGATCCTATTATTAATCAAGTGTTCAAACCTTTTGACATTTTTCAACTTGGATATTTTGCCTTCTCAAAGTCAAATCCTAAATAAAATCTTGACATTGAACTGACTTTGAAATATCCCAGCGGGACCTAAAGAAATCTCAAAGGATTTGTTTTTTCACCTTGTAAAAAGAGAGATGTTAAAAATTAACTGCATGAAAAGCATTGTCAAATAAGGAGAGATGCTTAACGTTCCCTAGGTTATATTTGTATGGGTAAATAGTATTAATATAAGTATTCAGAAATTCTATGAAGTTCCTTGAGATTTATCAATGCCCTCACTGTCCATGATATGTCCTGGTACTATTTTACCTGATATTAGAAAACAACAGGAAATGTTATCAGTCATATCTCCAGTTTTTATTTTAAAATATTTTATGTCATGGAAACAACCAAATTTCTCTGTCAACTGCATTACTTTTATAATGAACTCTCATCAGATCTTTAACCAAAGCTATTTTAAATCTTTTTTCAGCCACAGATAGTTGTTTTACTCTGATGCTTTCCTAAAAGCTCTTGCAATCAGCTACAGGCTAGAGTGTTTATCTTAATAAAAAGGATCTTTCTTAAAGACCCATGAAAAAGGACTATGCCAGGTATTCTGGGGTACAAGCTTCTAATGGCATTGCTTAAATAACTTTGAGATTATACCACTGAACTAAGTCACGACTTCTAGAACTCTAATGGAAAAGCTGATAGGTTCATGAAACTGCTAATCCAAGATCAAGCAGAACAAGAATTACATGGGACTGAATGAACTCATAAAGGATGATTACGGCTTTTATTTGGAATATTGACGCTGGATTTAAAGAACACTCTTCTCTTTTCTCTTAAGCTATCTATAGCTTACAATTTTGAAAATTATACTTTTGTAAACAAAAATGAAACATTTAAACATTTATCTTTTTCTCTCTGCCTGATCCCTCCAGACTTTGGAAACTCTCATTAGGTATTCTTAGTTTCATGGCAATATAGTTACTTGCATAAATTTGATAAGAATCTGTCCTCCTTATAACAAAACATAATTGGAAACATGGTTATATGATCAAGGCTTTGACTAGATGTCATATTTTAAAATGATGCATAGAATCACATATGATCAGGCAGTTTGCAGGAACTAAGTTTGACCTTATGGAGCCAAAGCTTACAAAGCCCTGTTGGAAAAACTGGACTGGCATCTGGCTTACAGGGTTCCCAGCCATATGGGTAAATAAGGAAGGTCACTTCTTCAGAGGCCTTGGAATCAGGATATTTGGGGGACCTTGAGAACAGAGGAATTTACTCACATATATACTGCAGGTAAAGTCTACTGACAAGTTTTTGCCTTGGCTTCCTAGCCTTGAGAGGGTTTTAAAGTCCAGTCTGAGATTCCTTTATAAAAGTTCCAGCAAAGCAAATTTTAAAAAGGCCTATGTGGTCAATTGCCATTCTGGCAGCACTTATGTAAATAATCTGGCCAAATGTAATAAGATCAGATGTATTTTGTAAATAATACTAATCTTATTTTGATTATTTCTGATTAAAACTGAGATGATCATAGAGAGAAATTTTGTTTCAATGGAAAGCTATAACCCACCCTTGTGGGTTATCAGTTTCTAGTCCTGTTCGTTGTCTTTGAGGTTTTACTCTCTATCTGTAAACTGGACTATATCCTGCTATCTTACATATTTTGTCAATCCTTACCAAATTCTAGATTCTTCTAGTTCCCTTCAATATCTAGCTACAACCCTCTAAGTTAACATTTCCTACTTTTCTCCCACCCTCCTGATTGGAAATCACTGAGAACTAAAGCCTGACTTACCCAGACAATTCTAGGTTGTCTTGGAGCTGTCCTCTTCCCCCAGGATCTAAAGAAGCCCTGCAAGCTGAAGCTGAATGACTTGACATAAACTTCAAAGGACCCATCACTACAATAGATCATATATGGGCAGCTTTTGTGGCTGGTGCTCTACTGTATGGACTGCTCAGGAAGTTCACTGGAACACCTTCACTCTTCCACGCTCTGCTCCAGGAAATAACCAGGACTGTGACATTGATATCTATGCCATCACCAAAGACATTCAAACTTCAAACCAGGAAATGCGTCGAATTGCCACTGACGTCCTCACTCCACCACCTAAAAATACTTCAAACCTAATGCTTAAAATCTTATCCACTAGCTGCACTATAGACTTAGAAACTGAATTTATAGTTTGCTCTAAACATTAATCTTTTATTTTCTTTCTTTTTCTCATTCTAATCTATGCGTTTCTCTCCTTCTGCAGATCTTTACCTCATGACTTCTAATCTGAGCCTTCTCTCCAGAGCAATCAACCCAGCTTCTTTCTAAGACGTTTTACATGGGGGAAATGAAGCAACCAACAACCCACTAAAATGATATAAAGACTACTTCAAAGTGAAAACATCTGAGCTACAGATGCAAAAAGAAATCTTGCATAAACTTTCCCGATCTGTCTAAAGCAGATTTACTAGAGTCATCTGCCACAAACCCACCCCCTCTACTCCAGAGTTCTCAGTCAGGAATGCAGCTGACCTTGGGAGTCAGGACATTCCAAAAAAATCTGTGTAAGCAAACATCATCAGAATCTTACATCTTTTGAAGCCTTAAGCACCCTCCTCCCCACTTATTAAGCTGGTATATAAACCTTTACCCCTAGCTGTTCTGTCTGCTTCTCCCTACAGAGGACTCCTGCATGCCTGAATAATGAACTCTTCTCCTGTTAATCTGTCTATTGTCAATTAATTTGCAGCTCCCCAGACCACCAAACGTAAGTTGGTAGAGGGCAAATTTTTTTGCCCGACAGATGGAAGAACTGACTGTTGTTGATTTCTAATTAAATTATACAGATGTCAAAGACTATCATCCAGATGATAGTGATTCTTCAAAATGAATACGAAAAGATACTTTGAATATAAAATATATTTTGAATATAAAAAGATCTATCATTCTTGTGTAGTTGTGTTTAAAAGTTTTGTGTACATGTATACTCAATAATATGTATTCTTTGTTAATAAGAGCATGGATATGTGTATATGTACACACACAACACACATTCAATCTTGTGCATTATACTGATCAAGCCTCTACACTTAGTAATTGTTTTCTCTGCTTGGTTTTGGATCATGAGAGATGCATATTGAAATCTTCTGTTAGTTACCTTGGACATTACTCGTGCAATTTTGACAGTTTAGTTCTTTATATATTTGAGGCTATGTTGTTAAGTGTTTACAAGTTGATGATGACAGTTGACACTGAACAATGCGGATGTTAGGGGCACCAACCCTACATGCAATCAAAAATCCAAAAAGCCCTTGGTATAGCCAGTTCCTCTGCATCCCTGAATTCAACTAACCACATATCGTGCAGCACTATAGTATTTACTCTTGAAAAAAAGCTGCATATAAGTGGACCTGTGCAGTTCAAACCCATGTTCAGGGGTCAACTGTATTGTATATACCTGGTATATTGTTCCTTTTCATTATGCATTGTGTCTTCTAACTCACGATAATGTGCTTGTATTGTTTTGTTTTACCTTAAAATCTGTTTGCTTGATGTTAACATTTTTATACCAAATTTCATTTGGCTTGCATTCTCTTAGGCATATCTTGTTCTGACACTTTAAATCTTGCTATGCATTCTTTTACAACTTTAGCTGTCTTTAAAAAAAATTTGTTAGTTTCTGTCTTTTAATAGGTAAGGTAAATATAGTTAATACATTTTCATTACAAGGGTACTTATTTTTACCATCTCATTTTGTGGCTTCCGTATACCAGCAATTTGTATCTACTCTTTTCCTCTCTCACTCTTATGCCTGTTGGAAAGAAAATGTTTTCCATATTCTCTATTCTCCACAATGTATATGACCTAGTTTTAAATTATATTTCTAATATTTTAATGGTTACCTTTACATTGGCAGGTGCATTCTTGGAAGTACTTTGCATGAGGCCCCTGGTGTCATGGAGTCTTATGTAAATAAGTGCCTGATTCTGGTCCATGGATGTGAGAACCAAGTAGGGAGACCCTGCAAAAAAAGTTTATAAAGTAGGGCTTGCCAGTACTGAGCTCTAGTACTCCCACTCCATCTCAGTCCTCCACAAAGTTGGAAGGTCACTTTGGTTTCATGCAAAGGAGACCAAGATGAGTGGAGGGGAAGAAGTCGTCAGGCTCCATGTGGCTACTGGGTCAAGTGATCACACACCCAATCAAAGAAGCTGTTGGGCATGTGGACCACTGTTAGGACCCAAAGGGAAACTGTGCAGCCCCTCTCTGTGATGATCCTCAAAGATGGACTGTGTTGAAGATGACTACTTTTCCCAAGAACATAGGGAACTTAAAATAGAGGGCACCAACTTCAGACAGAACCCTGCCACATCCAAGTAGCATCAGGCACCACCTCCATGACTAGCAGGAAGTCAGCCTCCTTGACCTCTTCTCCCTACCCTTCCCAAACCAGGAGGAGCTATAGGGCTGTTCGAGAAAATGGGAGAAAAAGAAGATGCCTCAGAGCCATACCACAACCAGCCTTTGCCCTTGCTGATCACTTCAAGCTACCAGGGCTACAGTTCTAGCTTGCTGTGGCATAAAGGAGGAGCCAGATTTTGAAGATTTAAGTTTTACACTGAGCGGGAATAAGTTAATAAATGAAAGTGACTGGAAAACTTTGGAATCAGCTAATGACTTGTAAGGATGGGAAAAGGGGAAGCAACTTAACATAACTGAGAGTAGTGATTAGAAAACAATAAAAATAAAAACAGTGCCATGTTATACCCCAGCATACTGAGATGTCTTCCATATCAGTATCCCTGCCTGATCTGTAGTTCCTTCCACCTATCCTCCTGGGCACTCAGTCCAGAGCCAGGTGTCTTATCTTGTTAGCTCAGAGTTACTGCCCCCATGATATGGTTGGGCCTTCTACAGACATGTAAACCAAGGCAGCAGATGGTTTGGTTCAGGTCCTGGTCATGGGCTGATTCTGTCCTCCCAGTGCTAAACACACAGCTTCCTGGAAATCAGTGTCCCAGGCAGCAGTTGAGGGGAGGGGTCAGCCAGGTAGGGATGGCTCCTAATTTCATGTTGTTTCTGGCTTCAGGGTACTTTTATTCTCCTCCAGTCCCTCCACTGCCTAAGCTACCTCTGTCTGCTTCCAGACCCAGAGCCTAGCAAGCCCACACTGGACTTCAACTCGCCACTGCTTGACATTTCTGTCCAGTCTCTGGTCCACCTAGAGATCTAATTTAAAATTTTCACATTACATTGTTTTTTATTATTATGTTTTTAAAATATTTTATCTAGCTTTGGTAGGTACTTTGAGCAGAGCATCCTCAAAATATGAACTTATAACACCATATTGACCAGAAGTTGGACTTATTTTTTAAAAACTCTTAAATATGATCATTGTTCTCCACCTTCCTCTAAAACATTAATGCTTCCAACCTAGTTCCGTGACCAGCACAGACACGATGTTCAGTAAGTAGTACCTGAACAAGTAAATGCATCACTGCCTGAAAAGGGCTCCAGTACCCAAGATAACACAAATGAGTTAAGACATATAAAGCATTTAAAATGGTGTCTTTACTCTTTCGTATTATTAGTTTTTGTATTTACTCTTTTCCACTCACTTTTATGTCTGCTGGTTGAAAAATGTTTTCCATATTCTCTGTTCTCCACAATCTATTTATATTTATATAATCTATTTATATAATCTATGTATTTTTTTAAGCTCATAAAGTCTGAGGCTAGATTTCTCAAAAAAAAATTTATAGACTTGAACTTCAACCTCAGTGTGGATTTGTAGTGCAGTGAAACAAATGAAAGTAGATAGTAGTGTGTCATTTTTTTTAAAAATCAGAATCTAATATGACACTTCCTAATGAAAACACTAATTAAAATTAATATAAGGCACCATACTGCTGCTGCTGCCATCTGACCCTCTATCCCCCTAGGTATGGTTAAGCTTGTGATCTCCAATGTTATGACATAATTTGAGAACTTGTATCAATTTTCCTGTTCCTTAAGCTATCAGTATAATGTTCTGGAGTCAACAAACAAAAATGTGGTGACCTGAAGGGTACCATAAGGTATTGAGAAGTTAGAGAGAAATCAAAAGGAGGGGTTAAAAATGAATCCCACCCTTATGTTCCAAAAGTTTATTACTATATGGCACTTCCCTCTTTGTTTTAACGTGCTAGATCCCACCACAGCTGCAAATTAATTTTCTCTGCTCCCTAAATGAATTACACATAACTGTTTCTAAAAATGACTACAGACATGAAAGTCATTTTCACTTAATAACTATTAATCTCATATTTCTTGGTGTCACTTTAGTATGAAATGCAAACAAATATTATGCTAAACATTGCAAATTTATGGCAAACACCAGCCCTTGATTTATATTATTATAGATGGTTTATTACCAGAAGCAATCTAAGCAAAACTCCATCAGATAGATGTTACAATTTGTATTTATTTCTCCCAGCACTAAATGATTCTTCAATTTCAGAACTATCATTAATTTCTTATAAATGCAAATCTTTATTTCTTATTTTAATCTACAATGATTCCTCTGAGTCTTCAGAAGATTAACTTTTACATAAAATATTCAAATAGCAATTATAAATGATACTTTGTTTTCCCTGGTCAATGTATTAGCTATTACGCATAAACTATTTAAAAGGAATGGGTGGTCTCTATTGATCAGGGATATAATAGACTAATAATGTAGTCCTCCTTCCTTTTAAATGACCCCCTCACAACTCTAAATCCAATCATTAAGGAAAACCTTTTCAGTGCTTGTGACTATCTTTAAATTGTTTTGCCTACCTCCTTAAACCTCTACTTTTATTATATTTTCTTTCAGAACGTCTGCAAAGACCTAAGCCACCACATTGACCTTAATGAAGAGAAAGCTGCAGCTATTTATTCTTTGCTTATTTTTTACTGCCATCTCAAAGCAGAATCACTTGTGAATCTTTACCTGATGATACATACTCGAGAGCAAAGGAGGCAAACAGCTCTGACCATACTCCAGGATCATGTGTTCTCCTGCTGTTAGTCCATCCTCACCTGAACCTGGCCTCCCAAGCCCAGTGCAGTAGCCAAAGCTCCACTACAATCATCCAGAAATTGAGGACTTCACTAGAGCAAATTCTCCACCATTCAAAACCTCCCAGCCCTATATCCTCTAAAAATTAGAAGACAGAGCCATAGAACCTGCAGAATTCCAAGCTAACCAGCCTTGAGTTCTATTTGTCAGGTCTATCAGGCTGACATCCTCCCTGGCCTAAGCCATTCCTCATCACCATTTTGTCTTCACTGCTAATCTCTTTAGCTTAAGATGGGAGGTCCCTTATGAATATGCTATTGATTCCACACAGAAAAACACTGGTTGATTTAGATCCTGTGTTTTCTTTCTCTAAAAAACGAAACAAAACAAAACAAAAAAACTAGTGCTAAACACATGTTCAACATCAAGTTACTGATAGTGACATCAATCGCTCAAAAATAATGGAAATCACACTGCTTTGAAGATACTGTGATGAAGAATTCATGAACTCACTCCACAAAATTTCCTTGAGCATCCACAATGTGTTATCAATTGTGTCAGGGCTCTGTAATACAGTCAGAAGTGAACTGTCCTTGAAGCTAATGAAACAACCTTCAGGGGCCCTCACCAGCCTGGGCTGCTTCCATCCCTGGAAGAAGTTTAATATTTTCACATTGGCATAAATTTTTGTAAAATTTGCAAATATAAGATATATTTGTACTCGTTAGGAGGGCCTCCCAGATTTTATGTCTCAGGCTACATAAAAACTGGGATTTACCCCTGATATCCAAGGAAAAGTTACACAACTTCTCCATAGGCTAGATGTTACATGGGTCATTCATTTACTAACTGGAAAACACAAAGGGCACCAAAGTGTATCCAAATAAATCTCTGATATAAAGCCTTACTTGAAAGAGGCAAGCTAAATTAAAGTCATTTCTGCCTGTCATGTCTGGGTCAGATAAACTTCCTTTCAGGAACTTGGATGTCTTCTTTGAAATCTTTCTTGTACAGGTTAAAAGAGTCCAGCCTTCTCTCTTCAAAGATAATTGGCCTTACTATTCACCATCCTTTTGTTTATCAAAATTAAATTAAGGTCAGTATTAGGGTACTAAAGCAATATATTACTTAGACTGGGGATATGGGATGGGAGGAAATAGAGACAATTGATAATGATCTTCAATTATCAATGATGCCACCTTTCTAAGGTCAAAAAGTCTAAGACAAAGATGAGGTAAGTTTCAGATAAAGGTTTTATAATAGATTTTTTTAATTGAAAAACTAGTTGAATAAGTTATGAGGAAAGCTATTGTCTCCCTTCCTGAAAATACTTAAACACAGATTTTCTGATCTTCCACAGAATCACGAATATTCCAAAGGAGAATCCATCCTCCAATAGGTGTTTTTTCCTTCCAATTTACATTTTTAAAAAGTAATCATAGTTTTACGCAGTAAAGGAAGCTCCTAGATTAGTGGTTCTCAAAATGTGGTCTCTGCACCAGCCGCACCAGCAATACCTGGGACTTGCTAGAAATGCAAATTTTGGGGCCCCACCTCGATGTACTGAATCAGAAATTCTCGAGGTGGAGCCCTGCAATCTGTGTTTTAACCAGCCCTCCAGGTGATTCACATGCATGCTACAGTTTGAGAATCGCAACCCTAGAGACCTACTGAAGATCAACCGGATCAGTAGCACACATACCCTTTCCCTATGGTCATAAGAGTACTAGCTAACTTCCAGCAATTAAAGAATTTTATTTTACTCTAAAAGGTCTAAAAAGGTCAAAAGCCAGATCCAGTTTTGTCCACAGTGGCAGATTCACAATGTTGTACAATTTGCAGTCGTGAAATATACATTTCATTCACACATGTCCAGCAACAATCTCAGTTGTAGCTCCACGTCCCCAGTGATTCTCCAGCTGTGACAAGGAGCTGATCATCTCTGGAGTATGACAAAGACCAAAGGTAGAGAATCACTGCTCAGTGAATCTATCCCATTTTAGAGTCTCGGGAACTGCTGCTATAATCCCGAAACTGCCTCTAAAGATCATGGAGGAATAATAAAACAGGCAACATCCCATGTCAGGTTCCTGGTTTACTGGATTATAAACGAGATAAAATGTTGAATTGAGGAGGAAGTAGTATGTAAAGAGGACTATTAAAAAAATAGCACACTGTAGAAACAGCAGGGAAAAAATGACAGTCATGTATTTGTTCAGGTTTCGAAACACAAGTAATAGCATGAGAAGCTTTGCATAAACAGAAGTTATGTGCAAAATTCTACTTTTGATAAAAAGTGAAAGTAAGTAGGTAAATGCAATATATAATCATTCAACAATCATTCATTAGGACTCACTACTGAACTCCCATGGCTGGACAAAAAGCATAACCCCACCTCTAACTACAAGGCTTATATTAATCTCCTTACAAATCTACCTCTCTGTATATTGTTTCCTCAGTATAAGGACCATTTCTATTAGTCTTTATACCCATAGTATTCTGCACAGTATCTGATACATGGTTGGTGCTTAATAAATATATATTAAATCAAGAAATATTTGCAACCGGTCATCCAACACAGAAGGACATGGATTTTCTGGACCATCATGGGCCTAGGGACCTTGCATGGAATCCCTAGTCAGTTCAGATGAGAAGGATCTTCACTCAGACAAGGCTCCAAGAGTTCTCCTGAACTAAGGGTAGTTCTTGGGCTCCAAAGAAATAATCAGTAAGAGAACCAAGTCATTGTTGGGGGAGGGACACTTTAACATTCCTTTCCCCCACAATGTCCACAAGACTCCCCAAAACTATCCCAAATAAATACATATAAGCCAAAGTTCTGGGATAAACACGTTGTCTCCTTTTCCAAACATGCTGCCACACTAACCATTCATACACCTGAGTTCTGGGCCCTCACAGTCTGGCATAAATGCATTCAGTGGCTTTAAAACCCAGAGAGGACAGAAGAGCCTGTTGAATATACAAGTCTACTGTCTGACTAAAGATGCTCTTGGAATGTTTTCTCTTCTCCCATCTCTGTTTCGGTCCCACAAGTCCACCACAATCAGGTCATGTCAGGTCCTAACTTGTTATTCTGTTTGAACTTGGATCCCAAGACATGTGTCAGTTAACTCGTGTTTCCTGTTTCTGACCAGGTCCAGTCAGCCGTCCAAGAACCTGTGTGCCAGCCAGCTGCCACGAGCAACTGCCCTCACAGTCTGCCCCATCAGGCACAGAGCAGAAGTTCCTCCCTGGCCATCCACACTCGGGGGGATGACATCAGAGGAGAGAGAAGCCTTGGCATGGAACTCGATCAGGTTCAATGACAGGCCTCTTCTCTATGTCCCCCTCAGAACTATTGTGAAAGTGAGTAATGATCTTAAACTGAATCACACTAAAAAACTGTGCAGCCAAATCCAAAAAGTATAATCGCAACCAAATATATACAATACCTATAATATAAATAAGCATTAAAAACACTGGAAGAACTTGAAACCAAATGCTAACAATAGTTTTTTCCAGCTTGTAGGATTATATCTTTTTGTTTGTTTGGTTTTTATACTTCCTTTATTTATTTTACAGATTCTCTATGGTGAGAGTACATATATAACTTGAAAAATTATCATTTTAAAAAATGCAAGGGCTGAGTCTTAAGTTCAGTCTTTAAAGAAGTATGACTCAGGCTGTGAAAGATTTTTATCTGTTTTAGAATGATTAAAAACAAAAAGATAGGGAAAAAGTCAATATGATAGAAATATCTTTTTTAAAAATAACCATCCCAAATACTTAACAGTGTATGTGGTTTGCTCAAGATGCATATGCATTTTTAATATACTTACATTGTTTATCTTCACTCTAAGGAAGTCCAGGGTTGCTCAATAATAGACCTAATCCTTCTAATATTGAGACATTGGCAGGAATTGATTACTGAACATCAAATTTTTTCCAAATATGCAACCCTCAGTCTTAGATTATTTTTTACTGTCCCTCCCATGTGGGCTTTTCTCTCTTCTCCCCAGACTGGATCACTAAAGCCTTGTGGAAAGGTGGGAGAAGAGGATGGAGAAGAGAACTAACACTTAACTAAGCATCTAGAATATACTAGCACTGTGCTAGATACTTTAGACACATGATCATGGTACTACTAGAAGGATCTAGAACACAGATTTACTATCTGTTCAAATGAAACTCCCTAAACAGCTAGCTCCTCTACACTTCTAGTCTCCTATTCTTTAGGGTAGAAATCTCTCTCTTTTTTAAACCAAGTGTGCCTGATTCTGTGCCCAATGTGTGAGAAATACTAGTAGGAAAAAAAGGAAAGAAGGGAGGGAGAAAAAGAGGGAGGGGAGGGGTGGAGAGAGCAAAAGAGTGAGGGAAGGAGGGAAGAGAGAGAGAAAGGGAGACATCTGTGATGCCTGATTTATATGAATATAGCAAATAAATGCATGTATGTGTATGTGTGTATATACATATAAACTAAATGCATCAGCTGTGAATGGATTTGTTATTCAGTCCTTTTTTTCTTTTTTATTTTTTTTGCAGTACGCGGGCCTCTCACTGTTGTGGCCTCTCCCGTTGCGGAGCACAGGCTCCGGACGCACAGGCTCAGCGGCCATGGCTCACGGGCCCAGCTGCTCTGCGGCATGTGGGATCTTCCCGGACCGGGGCACGAACCCGTGTCCCCTGCATCGGCAGGTGGACTCTCAACCACTGTGCCACCAGGGAAGCCCTATTCAGTCCTTTTTTAAACAACGGTCAGAGAATGAAGAGAGACACCACCCAAAGGCCAATTTTAAAGTGCAGACTAACTAGGATTCCTGGCCACTAGTGTTTCACAGAGCAATTGCTAAGCAGAAAAAAATACTGGTACTATAATTTTTTCCTTATGAAACCCTCTTCTACAATTCTTACCCACAGTGATCACTGCCTTTCCTGAATTCTTACTTCACTTAGGGCCTAACTTATATTACGAAGCAGTCAATTACATACTATTCCTGGCTTCTCTTGTTCTTTATTTTCTCGTGTTTTGATGTTCTCTTTCCCACAACATTACACAGTCATTGAGGACAGAGGCTTTTTTTTTTTTTTTAGCAGTACTTGGGCCTCTCACTGTTGCGGAGCACAGGCTCCAGACTCACAGGCTCAGTGGCCATGGCTCACGCGCCCAAACCGCTCTGCGGCATGTGGGATCCTCCCGGACCGGGGCATGAACCCGTGTCCCCTTCATCGGCAGGCAGACTCTCAACCACTGCGCCACCAGGGAAGCCCAGAGGCCACATCTTGGCATCTTCCATCACGTCCAGCTCCTAGACATCTACCTAGGTACCCAACAAATTGTCACGTGAGGCCTAGCCTTATATTGTCCCCTCCTAAATGTCCCATGGCACACTGTTTCTCCCACTGTCAACACACATATGACACTAGGCTTTGTCTGCCAGCTGTTTGGGCATAAGTCTGTCTGTGCATGATGCTGTAAACACCTTAAAAGGGCAGAATCAGTGCCTTGGTCATTTCTGCAGCCTCCTCTGGGCTTCACAGTGCAACTGGTGCATCATAGGGACTCGATATATATTGATTGGCTTAAATAGATTAAGGATGGAATTCTGATGTATCCTCAAATCAGCAATGGATAAGCAGGATTTTCGAAGGACCAAAGGGAGGTCAGAGAGTCACCATCCCCTTTTGTGGGATTTTTTAAAAATATTAATCACACATTTTAAAAAGCCACATAGTTTAGTAGAAGAAGCACAAACGTTGGGGTCAGACAGCCCTAGCTGAAATCAGAGCTGCCACCACATTCTTTTTTAGTATTCTCATTTTCAAATGTTCACTTTGGCAGCAAAAGTCCTTTCTGGATCTCTAAGTTTCTAATTACCCAAGCAACACATGAATTAAAGATTGTAACAATTTAAGAAATTAATGAAAAAAACTTGAAAAAATTGTTCTACTTCTTCCCCTGCTCAGCCACCTCAAATAACCACTGTCAGCCATCTAGTATGTTCAGTTCTCTTTTTATCTGTATCAATATACATGTGTCTGTGTGTATGTGTGTATATATAGCCACACATTCTTTTTTTTTGTATTTTTACAGAAATAGGTCCATATCAAATACATATTGTTGTGTTACATTTTTACACTTAATTTTTATCTATTTCAATATTCAACGCCAATTTACATTTTTCTCGCATTTTAATATCACTGATGCTTTGTAGTTATGTGCCTTTGGAAGGATGATAGAGGCTCTGGGCCTCGGTTTCCACATCAGTAAACTGGAAATAGTATCTTCTTCAGAGATGGGGTAAAGATTAAATAAAATAATGTTTGCAAGACTTGTGGTTGCCAAGGGGAAGGGGGGTGGGGGAGGGAAGGATTGGGAGTTTGGGATTAGCTGATGCAAACTATTATACATAGGATGGATAAACAAGGTCCCACTGTATAGCACAGGGAACTATATTCAATATCCCATGATAAACCATAATGGAAATAAATATGAAAAAGAATATATATACGTATAACCGAATCGCTCTGCTGTACAGCAGAAATTAACACAACAGTGTGAATCAACTATAATTCAATAAAATTTTTAAAAAGTAATGTTTGCAAATCAATTGCTACACAATTGGTGCTGAATAAAATACAACTATTGTTGTTGCTATTGATTACCTTTGAATCATAGCAATTACACTGAGAAATTCCTAGCTTCTTTCAGTGCAGATCCTTAGTGGGATTTTAGGGAATGAACAGGAGAACAAAAACCGCACTATCCTCAATGTCCTAATTCACTGTTTGCAGGAGGACTTCTTTCCCTCACTTACCAAACAGGAAGTCACTGGGCTCCGTGGGAATTTAGATTTGCTCCTGGTGCCTCAAGTGTAAGGGTGAAGAGAAATATCTCCCTCCTAATCGCCCTTCAGGGAATCAGCCATGCGAGTTCACCTTTTCTTTTTTTTTTTTTTTTTTTTTTTTGCGGTACGTGGGCCTCTCACTGCTGTGGCCTCTCCCGTTGCGGAGCACAAGCTCCGGACGCGCAGGCTCAGCGGCCATGGCTCACGGGCCCAGCCGCTCCGCGGCACGTGGGATCCTCCCGGACCGGGGCACGAACCCGTGTCTCCTGCATCGGCAGGCGGATTCTCAACCACTGCGCCACCAGGGAAGCCCCCACCTTTTCATTAACCAGAGCCTAATATACAAAGACCTGCTCACAGCGGTAGCGGCTTAACAGTAAATTGTGACAAAAACAATACCCACTGGCAGCACCAGTCTACAGCTGTTCTCCCTTCCACATCTGCCTTCCTGCCACAAGAAGTTGAGCCCTGCACGTCTAAGAGAGCATCTCAATACGTACATTTTAAATCAGATCTGAACTGCTGATCAAAACCGTTTGAAGTTTTCCAGATGCAAGAACATTTATTCTACAGCACTTCTAAAAATAAGGGGGAGAAAAGCCCAGAGCCTGTCAAAGTTAATTAGATTCATACAAAAAGCTTAACAGTCCCATGCAATGTTTTTACTCTATTACATATAAATGTACAATAATTCCATGAACACTGCGTTTAATATTTTAATTAAGGTTATGCTTTGTATAAATATCAACTCATCATTTACTGGGGCTACAGTCCTATTTAAATGATGAAGTCAATTTGACAGTACATTCATGAAAAAGAGAGCCTTTTAAGAGTTTTGCTCTTCTGTGGCCTAGAATACTAATGGAGGTTAATTGTCAAAACAAGCTCAGCACAGACTTCAGAATTATCTTCACATTTTAGTGACAGAACAACGTAACCACATTTTTATGTGACCTGCTGACCTAATACCGTGAATAACATAATGGCTATTATAAATCTCCATGTCTGCTTCCTGAAAACTAGAGAGCTCTCCTTTTTAATATTTACATTTTGCGGCTGCCCTTTAAACAGACACCCTTTAACTACTGTATTTGCGATTCAGATGATCAGATAATTAGATGTAAGATTAGATGCAGTCTGTGCCTCTGCAAATCACTACTTGGTGTGTAACAGAAAATATCAAATTAAGTTTTCAGAGGCAGGGAAATTTCAAGTCTGCAGTCATTTTAATTCCATCTGAGGCAAGGATACAATTTATTACTGTATTCAGAATTCATGTTCTCTTTTTCCAAAACACCTATTTTAATTAGAGAACAGAGACCCGAAAGAGCAGAAATAGGAAAAAAAGGCCTTCTAGTGCCCCACAGGGATCACTCTCTACTCCTTCTAGAGACAGTACCTGTTCTGAAGTCAGCAGTTGCCCTGAGTGAATATCAAAAGATTAGATTCAGTGAGCCTTTTCCTATCAAGTGGCTCTCAGGGCCTGCAGAAGAGCAGTAAGGCATCTCCCATCTGGCAAATACCCCCACTGCTTTTCTTCTCTCTGCTACTGGTTTTTCATATTCAAATTTCACAAATCACTGTCTTCCAAAATGATCTAGTAGTTTGTCTCATCAAATACACGAAGATGCAAAAAAAATCTCATATTGCCAACTATATGTACTTTTTATAAATAGAAGAGAATTTTTAACAGAATAGAAACAGGACATAAAAATAGACAGAGAAACTAGAAAACAGATGGTAACAAAAGATACCAGTATTTATCCCTGGGCGCTATTAAGAGGGAAGTGCAAAATAACCAGCCCATTTTGGATTCTTTTAACCTTTTGGAATAAAATAAATTCTTAGAGCTTCTACTGAAGTCACAGGTGCTTTAATGATAGGGGATGGGTGCGTGGTGTTTAAAATTTCTAGTTCACAACTGCCGGATGTGAAATCCAAAGCTGGAATCCTATGCTAAGATATGACCACGATAAATCCGATCCTGAAATCATCTGAAGGCTTCACTTCATCTAGGAATGATGTTATTTGAAAGTTGGGGTTAAATTAATTTAAAAGTCACTCTATTTGTTCATTCAACAAATATTTTTGAAATACAGGAAAGCTTTCAAAAATGAATTATCTGCAATGTAATTCCTAGGGAAAAGAAATCTCCATAAATAACAAGAGGGCAGGAATAGCTTGTCATAAACTTTTAAAATATTCCTCTGATCTCTGAATATAAGGGTGACAACACATGGAGACATGCTAACATCTTCAAGGGTACCTGAAAGAGAAATCTGATTCAAACTAGAACCAGAACCAATCAGCTTGACCCCATTTATTACCTGATGCACAACTAAAATAGAGCACACTTTGCATATCCACTTCTAAGTTTAGCTTCTGCCGGACAGAGACCTTAATCCACCATTTTCCTCTTTTGCACTCACACAGTAGTTATATTATCTTTACCTGTGTGCTAATTATTTCCGAAGTATGCCTAGATCCTATTCCCCAAACTAGATGGTGAGCAATTAAAAGGCAAGGGGATGTCTTTTGCATGTTTTTATTTCCCTTCATTACTTTACCTTGAGCAGAGCAGGCACAAAAGCAGAGGCTTCATGCAAGGGATAGAAGGGAGGATGGGAGGGAAGAAAGAAAAGCAGGCAGAAGAGAAGCAGGTTTTGATTCCAAGGACTTGCTTATCAATATCCTTTCCGTCTCTCTAGTTTTTTTTTTTTTTTGCGCTACGCGGGCCTCTCACTGTTGTGGCCTCTCCCGTTGCGGAGCACAGGCTCCGGACACACAGGCTCAGCAGCCATGGCTCACAGGCCCAGCCGCTCCGCGGCATGTGGCATCCTCCCAGACCGGGGCACGAACCCGTGTCCCCTGCATCGGTAGGCAGACTCTTAACCACTGCACCACCAGGGAAGCCCCTGTCTCTCTAGTTCTTATCAATAACCTCAACATTCTACTAAGCATCCTCCCATCTTTGGCTCTCTCTGCATTCCCCCTTTTCATCTACCCAGGCCTTTCTCAGAGTTTCTCCCTCACGACTCTTGTCATTTTCATTTCCTTACCTAGGACAAGCCATCATTGCTTTGCCTAAACGAACTCAGTTGCTGCCTAACTGGTCTTCCTGTCTTCTCTCTCCTTCAAGGTTACAGTGCTCTTTCCTCTTCAAAAGCTTTTGTTGGCTTTCAGAAAACACCACACATTAGGCGTAGAGCTTCTCTGTACTACCAACCACTGTTCTCTGCTCCTAGGATGCCTGTCTCCCTCTGCTTGCATATCTCCATCCGTCAAAGCCTCCATCTCCCCTCCAAGGCCCAGCTCAGATGCCATCCCTCCAAGAAAGCCTGGTGTGTTCTCACAGAGCCCACACTCATTGCTGCCAGCTCTCAGCTCTGGTAGAAATGCCTTGTACCTCCCGGGGGCCCTTATGGTGTCTGCTACCATCAAACCTCCCTGAGGATCCTGCAAGCTCCTTTTGAAAAATGCATCACATCTTTGGAACCCATGCCATTTCCCTTAGTAGTCTGCTTAGTAAACATTTGTCTAATGACACCCACATGCACTCGGAACCTCAGAGCACACACTCAGCACCAAAAATCACAATAATGATGAAGGAATCATAATTTAAGAATTGATTGTAGGAGACCATTGATTTTATCCTTCTGCTTGAAAGCCCATAAATATCTCAGCCAATTCACAATCTATCACTATTTAATATTCTTCAGAGAAAGTAATTCAAATGTTTTAAATAAAGAGCTGTTTACATTTTATACATATTTTCCAGACACCAAACCAAAACATTTCTACAAGCATATAACTGTTTGCTATAAACATAGCAAGCTAACATTTTAATTCCTCTCCCTTTTTCTCGATCCTTTTTTCACAGTGTGTTTTGCTTGTCTAGACAGTTCCTTCTGTGCCTCTTTTATATTCTGATGTGCATTAGCACCCTGACTCTTCCGCCATCCCTGAGATGATGTTTTTTTAGCCTAGGAGTGATTCTTTGGTATCCCTCTTTCTTTCCATCAAGTCCCGAAAATTCTTTGTAACCATAGCTTGTGTACTTCTTTCACATAACTTTTTCCCACTGCTCTCTAAAGACTCTTACTGTAATGCATTCAGGGGTCAGAGGTACCTGCAACTCCTCCACCCCACTTCTAGGCCTGCAACGTCTCTTGGATAACACTTTCCAGTGTTTAACTATCCTACCAGAATATTATTCCTTATAACCAATCTAAATCTCTCACACTGTAGTCTGCAGTTTAAAGACATTTTCTCCTCCTTTTCTAACCTTGGTGGATGTGGAGCATGGTAATTTTCCTCTGCATAATTAGCAGGGGGGAGTTCAAAGTATGTCCCAAGAAACTCTTTTGATATTATTCTTGTTTTCTCTTGGACAATATTGCCTTTTCTATTATTTATCTGCTAGAAAGAGAGAATATGTTAACTTTTGTCTCTGCGAATGATGTCCTATTTCTTTTATCCTGTCTGCACAGTTGTCTTGTCTAAGCTGATGGTTCCTGTATTAAAGGTCTATGAAGGATCGAAAGATTCACCTTAAAGCTTGGTGAATTGTGGTTGCTAATCCACCCTCCACACAGCATGGTAGTATGGCCAACTCTCCTTAAGACACGTGTGATCTTAATGAAGAAACGGAGAAATCCAAAACAGTTTATTAGCTTAGAGGATTTACATGTATTACCAGCACATCTGAGGTGTCCAATTAACGCTGTGTTCTCATATAATATACCAACCAAGCCCTACTAAAGAGTTCACTCACCTGAGTCTAGACGTTCAGTCCCAGTCAACCCTGGACACTGTACTGGCCTCATGAAATGTCCTCATTAGATGGGAGAAGATTAGAGGATGCACTCCTTGAAGAGCACCATGGAGGATCTATAATCAGGTCTAGAAGCTTTCTTGACTTACTTCCTCTAACAAGACATGGCTACACAAGAATCCTTTTGGAACAGTGGATCATTCAACTCTCTTCCCTCAATTTGAGGAACAAGGAAAAGTCAACCAGACCTGGAATTTTCCCCAACAGATTATTTGGAATAGAGTAAGAAGGGACTTTGCTGATGACACCCACAAATTTAAAAAGCAAACAAACCAATAAAAACCCTTCATGGGCAGTCAAAGATCTGCTTATAGCTCCTGAGATCCACTAGAATGGACTACATGTTCTATTCACTTGCTGTGTCTTGATCACAATAGCCCTGGAGGATGAGCCCCTGTTGTTATCTGTCCATCATCCCAATAAATAACAAGGTCAGTCTGATAGACTTAAACTTCTGAAAAATAACCTGACTTATCTTCTGCAACTAAGCAAAGAGGTCACTCCCCAGCTTAATGTTGCTCTCATGCACCAAACTGCCCACTCACCTCATTGGGAATGTCCATTCAAGTTAGAAGCCCTGATGTTCACACCACCACGTCACTTACTCCACCTGACTGGCACTTAAGTCTAAAGTACCAGCTGGGACTTCCCTGGTGGCACAGTGGTTGAGAGTCCGCCTGCCAATGCAGGAGACACGGGTTTAGCCCTGGCCCAGGAAGATCTCACATGCCACGGAACAACTAAGCCCGTGCTCCACAACTACTGAGCCTGCACTCTAGAGCCCACGAGCCACGACTACTGATCCCATGCGCCATAACTACTGAAGCCCAGGCACTGATCTAGGGCCCATGTCCGTAAACACTGAGCCTGCGTGCTGCACCTACTGAAGCCCGCGCCTAGAGCCTGTGTTCCACAACAAGAGAAGCCACCACAATGAGAAGCCCACGCACCACAACAAAGACCCAATGCAGCCAAAAAGATTTTTTTCTAATAAAACAATAAAAAATAAAGTACCAGTTGAACACTTACATAGCAGCCTAATTCCCCTTCATTTTTCAATCCAATGACACATGTAAAAAACTTCTGTACATTTTTGTATTTTCATAACCAACCCCAGACATACGGCTTTGTCATTTCATAAAAACATTAAGAGAGAAAAATAAAAGATTTCATGATTTCTCCAAAGTTAATAAAGCAAAGGATGTTCCAATGAAGTAATTATTTCCTACTTACTTGCCACATAGCAATTTATGAGATGTCTAAGGAAACTATACAGACACATATACACACATTTTTTTTTTCCATTTTAGTTACTGACATTTTTTTTTCCATTCTAGGTACTGGTTTTACAGATGTTATATAAGGAAAAAGTCAACCATTTGGGGCAACCTGATATATAGCTGGTGGCATTTTAAGGTGGTGTATTTTTACAGAAGGACAACAATTTAAATTATATATACATATATATATTTATATGTATATATACATGTACACACACACATAAACACACACATATGTATCAAGAGCCCTGAAAATTTGACTCAGTAATTCCACTTCCCAGAATTTACTCTCAAGAAATTATGAGACTTCCACTCAAAAGGTGAGTTACAGAGATGTTCATCATATTTTGTAAATGTAATAACTCAAAATACCAATTACAGGGAGAAATTAATACATTATAGTATAACTACAAGATAAAATAGTTTGCAGCCCTAAAAATTTTTTTTTTAATAATATTTGACTCAGGGAAATGCTTATGATTAAAGTTAAGTAAAAGCAACAGATACAAAGCAATGGTTAAAAGGGATACTGATTTAAAAAAAAAAAAAGATACATGTTATTTACTCTGCATGAAGAGTCTAGGTGGAAAGTCACTCATCCCAATATTAACAATTGCTATCTCTAGGAAGCAGGTTTACAGGTGATTTATAATTTCTTATTTATATTTTTAGATACTTCAACTGGTAAATAATGAATGTGTTTTATTAATTTTAATCACACATTTCTCCACCTCCTTAACCCTTCACACTCTAGGATCTCTGCAACTGTTTATACCTAGATTCTAGGACACTGTACATGGAGTTTGTCCAGGACAGTCCCTTCCATTTTTGCTTATTGTCTTGTCATTAACTACTTCCATATTCAAAGGGGTTCTGGTTTACATAATAAATTAATGGTGACCCTATCTTAACTGAGTTTTTAGGATTAGGGATACAAAAGGTTCGAGGAGCAGTAAAAGACTCTAATATACAACCAGTCTTATGTCTAAAGAAATGCTAAAGCTCTATTCCAAGTATAGAGGAGGGACTGAGAGAGAAAAGCTTCATCTCTATTTATCTGTATTTCTTCATTTCCTAAGAGATTAAAGATAGCTTTTTATCTTCCTTGAATTGTCCTTAACACTAAGGACAGGGACTAGGTGTGACCTAAGCTATCGATACATGATAGCAGTATGGACACCCAGTTATTGATGCTTCTGCAAAACTTGCATTTTTTTTTTAACATTGGAAGAATGAGGGTTTTCAAAGCAGAACAAATAATCTCTACTGGTATGTGGAGCATGGCTGCTGTGTTTTAGTGTCTCAAGTTTGTTGTAAATAATCAGATAAATTGCATGCAGTCTCCATTTCCACAGAAATTAGAAAAGTAATTATTATCCTGTATGTTGATACATGGTTTTATTTTCATTTTTCTAGTTTGGTCGAGGAACCTAGAATCCTAGGTTGGTCTAGAAATACATAATTTGTTCTGTTTTCTAGCCAAAGTTAAAGTTAATAGGTTATAGATTAGTATTAATTACTCTAAAACTAAAATCAGTATCTGCAGAAATTTTTCTTCAAAAGGCAATTGGAATTTGTTTGTCTGTTTCCCCTTTTCCGCACCCCTTTCAGGAGGTAATCTGTGCAACTAATCATTTGGCTAGATTTTCAGAAAAAGTTCTTATTAAAATAAAGCAATCCATGAGAGTTTCTTTTGGATTTTTTTATTGCCAGGATGCCTAACTAAACCAATATCACTATGGCCATGCAACATGATGGTAGTTTTCCAAATTTTTAAACAAAATAATTTATTTTATTGTTTGTCGCATAGTCTTTTCCAAAAATCCAATGTGTAAAAATACCTAAAGCTGAAACTGCTTAATTTTACCCCTCAAGTCTTTCTCTTCCTTCACCATCCCCTGCCACCCAACCAAGTGTCCTAGCACCTCTCATGAACTCCGAGCTTCAAGATTTGGTGGAGAAATAAATTATGGTTTTCCTTATAGTGGGCTGACTTAACTAGCTTCAGAGCTGATTTTTAAAGCATACTGGTCTTGCTAAAATTCCCAACCAGAGAAATGACTTGAAAAACACTACTGAAGGATATACAGTCAACCTCTAAGCTAAATCTTGGATCAAGTCAGACTCCATGAAGTTCATATACATAGAGCAAATTAGCTTAGCCTTTCATAATAGTGCCTTTGCTGAACTGACATTTAATAATAACTTTTAGACTTTTTTCCTAAGTTTGTTTTAAGAAAGAGCATTTGCTTCAAAACATATTGTTGAAGGAATTGCCTATTAAATCAATACTCATTATTTATGGTCCCATGTGAAAAATCTCTTTTAAAAATCAGCACTAAGGAAAAATTCCCCTGAGGAACCTATTTACTTTCCAGTCTGGGATAATGACAGTGACACAATGGATCATATCTCCTTTGTCATCTTGGCTGCCAAGAACCACAGAGCTCAATCTAAAGCTCAGTGGTAACATATTATGTTAGATCCTAGGTCCCATGCTTGGGCTCTGTTGTGCCATAGTACCAACTTTCTACTTTTATTTACATTTTCTTTCCTTCATTATTGGTATTCTAATTGTAAACTCCTTCAAATTCCTGATGCAACAAAAAATGTTCATGAGCCATTAATTAACACTGTAATTGTATGAGTACAAATCTGCAAATCCAGCTAATGGTATTATAATCAAGTCCATCATGTGCACAACCTTATCATTAGGTTTTGTTGGATGGCTTTTGAAAATACCATTTATTTCTTAATTGTCTTCAGAAATATCTACAAGCTTCCAAGATGATTACCAAAAATGGTTCTATCATAACCTACACACATTATCTCAAGAATCTGGAATGTAATTAGTCTAGGATTAAAAACCTCAAACTGGGGCTTTCTTACTATCTCCTGACATCTTGAGATTCAATTCCCCTTCAACTATCATTCTACCCTTTCTAATTTGAAGACCATTCTCCTCTTTTAATGGTAAGACTAATCTCATAAAGATCATTTAGTGCTTACTCTGTACCAGGCACTGTTCTAAGTATCTTAGATATAGTACCTCACTAAATTCTCATACCTAGTTTTAGCTGGTTTTAGAGAGGAGAACACTACAGCCCAGTGAAATAAACTATCTTACCCAGTGTCACACGGTAGTAAGTGGCCAAGCCACGATCTGAACCCAGGTGGACTAACTCCAGAATTCATGCTCTTAACCACTATTCCATACTACTGCTCTTGAATAGGATGTAAAATAACAAGCTTGAATTCTGCTGTAAAAGATTAAGTAAAATATTAATAAGAAAGTTCCAATAGCTTGACTTATTATATTTTGGAAGGAGGATACCAGAAAGAGTTCTGAAAATAATTTTAATGGCTTCCAGCATTTCATTTCCTTGAGCAGTCTTAAGTGTGAGGCTGCCTGAAGATAAGAATGGGGAAGACATTCTAAAGGTTCCTTCTTACTCAGTCACTATAATTTTTATACTTTTGGATGAAAAGAGTTTTATGCAAATCATGGGCAATTCCCAAGCCTCTGTTTCTTCAACTCTAATCCTGTATAATTTTTGAAAATAAGCAAGTATGGTTACTATAGCAGATGATAAAATATTATTACCATTCAGATGATATTTCTGTGCAAGGGTAGGGGTGGCAATAAAAGGCAATAAAATGGGGGAAGGCCATTCTCAAGGGATAAAACTCTTTTGAACATACTTTCTGCAACAGGGAAAATAGACCAACACACAAAGGAATATGGGAAACTTTACACTACATTTAAGCACAAGCACATTTTCTACTTCTTAATTTAAAAAAGGAAAGGACAGCATTAAAATGCGCATACAAATAAACAAGCCATTTATTTACTCCTACTAATTAACATCTCTTGAGATCTCCAGGGCCTCTTAACTTCTCTAGGGCCTCTCTCAAAGGATGTTCTCATGGCAGGAGAACCAACGATTCAAAAACTTGCCGAGTCCAGAGGGAGAAATGTCAGAGAAGAAAAGACACCCCAAAAACAAACATGTTAATTAAAAACATGAGATAAACACCAGCATCTTCCACCTCTACCCACTACCCCTGGGAGGCCAGGGAAAATAGTCTTCCTGCTTAAAAGTTTTAAAGGGCCAAATTAGTATGAATTCTCTAGAAACAGTTAACATTTGCTCCACAGTCGTTACCGCCAAGAAATGCAGCTCCTAAAATGAGAACTAAAGAGCAGGAGTAGAAATTTCCAATCGCTCAGATTTAAAATATATGACACTAAATGAGTGTCACCCCCTACCCCTCCACAAAGAGAGTCTGGAAATTCCCTTGGTTACTTCCAGTGGAAGAGAAGGAATAAACTAAGATAGGTGGGAGGCATCCAAGAGGAAATGACCAAGGATGGGAGAAGACCAGTCAGTAACAGAGGGGAGGCTGGGTGAGGTAGTGATTCAGTTATCCACCGGAACACGGTCTTGGTAGAAATATGGCTCTTGCTGGTTAAGAACTGAAAGTGATGAGGTTCAGGACACATTGCCCCAAAATACAGTATCTTGGCATATTGCATATTTTAAGCTGAAGAAGTTTGAGAAAAGAGCAGAAGCAAGAAGATTCTCTAACCTTTAACCCTCCACCTTCCCTTCCTCCCCGAAGCAGGTCTTAAGACCCTCCTGTGACAGGCACCCTCCCTATACCTGGAGGAAAAATGAACATCCAAGATGCCAACATGCCAAGTTGGAGACTTTGAGAAGAATCTAAAGGAAACAGCCTCACTAAGTTTCCACACTTTATTATACTTATCTGCTACTCTGTCTTATCAAATCTTTCCACAAATGTCTGAGCTTCATCAAACTTAGCATAAAAACACTCAGATTTACCATTTCTTTGGGTCTTCATTTCCCTATGAAGGCTCCTTAATCACATAAAACTGATACTAAATAAGTGTGTATGCTTTAGTCCTGTTAATCGTTGTTGGTCTCATTTTCAGACCCAGCCAAGGACCCTAAGAGTCAAGGAAAACGTTTTCCTCTTCTACAAAAGTATGGGGAAGGAGAAAAGAATAGGAAAGGAAAGAGAAGAATGAATGAGTATGGGAAAGAATGAAAGTGGAAAGAAAATTAAAGTTGAACAAATTAAGTCAAAGAAAAACTTTTTATAGCACCATTTTGGATTTCTCATTAATTTTCCTTATAATAGATATGTATTTTTTAAGTGTCAAAGAAACAATATTACAAGTTTACTATAATCTTAAGGCATGGTCGTGGGATGCAGACAATGCTGGGATCAGGTCCAAACCCTCTCACTAAGTAGCTGTGTGACCCTGACAAGTTACTTAACAGCACTGATCTGCAAAATGCTGATAATAAGAGTAATATAATGACTACTATTTTCCATAAATCTATTTTCATATACATATTTGTGAAAAATATAATAGTAAGTTGTCTACAATTTTACCTGTGTAAAATAAATTTTTCACCTAGCATCATATCAAAGCAGTTTCCACATTGCTAAGACCTCATAAACGTAACTTTCAATGCCTCCCAAATTCTGTCAAGTGCATGCATCATGTCCTATAGGCTTCTTTCAGCTTCTCCTTTCTATAAACTAGGCAGTTATGAACATCTTCATGCTGATGTAGTTTCCCCATATTTTACGTTATTCCTTTAGATGAGAAGAGCTTCTCTATAAAAAGAGCACTGATTCAACAAAGGGTATGAACGCTATTCTTTAACAACAAGAAAAAGAAGTAGAAATCTAGTTCGGCCCTTACTAATCTAGAGTCTGATTACACTAGTATTCCTAATTATCAAGATCTGTAACCAGTTTCAACTGATGGCATTTTATCATCCTTACAGAGGCTCCTATGTTCTTCAAAAACTATCTTGAGTGAATTCCAGATTCTAGATCAATAGTTAATTCATGAACATTCCCAGAATTCTCACCCTAGCTTCACAGATTAACATACTTGCACACACACAGCACGAGGCTCTCCAATCAATATGAAGTGAAAAACTGCAGCTCAGTGTATTCAGCAAAAATGCAACTATGAGATGTTTGCCGTGGCAGCTTGTGTATCATTTAATCGAGATCTTTATGACAACTTTTCCATTATGGTTTCTGATAAGTGCAATCAATAAGAATATGTACACAGATGGATCATCTAACTACTTTGAATTGTCTGGAAACTTGGTTGAAGTGCAAAGAAAACTAAGAACTATAATCAGTGTAATTGGTAATGCTGGAGGGAAATCAGACTTGGATGTTTTAAGTATGCAGGTGTGAAACATGACTTTCCGTCTATTCTTTACGGCCCCTGCAGGCCTGCTGGATTAACTTTAAGTCGAAAGTTCACCTGGTATTTTTAAGGAAGTCATCACTTCCCATATTAATATCTGCTCCTTCATATTACTAACAGTTATCTGCAAAGATTACTTCTACCTCCTGTCATATATATAAATCTCATACTAATAGCTTCTTGGGCAAATAACATTGGGAGAGTTTTATTCTGGGTTTAACCACAAACCTTTGAAAGGTCATGATAGGCAAGATAGAAATCAAAAAAAGAACATAAAACCAATTTCTAAGTTTATGAAACACTTGTGTCCATCTGGATTTTGCACAAGATTATCTGTTTTAAAGCACTTCAAGTTACTCAGTGAGATAGAGAGGTATAATCCCATTTTACAGATGAAAGAAAAATAAAATATAACATGTGATTTAACATGCATTTGAGTCTTATTAAGCCATACCTAAAGCATTTTGGAATAGAAAAAAAATGAACCAAACAATATATAACTCATTTTTGCAGATACCATGAATGGAGAACATAAGTCAGAGTCCTCTTACTGAGATAAAAGTCTCCTATTCTGGAAAGAACATTGTATAGCGGAAGATGTCCAGGATTTGGAATTGAAAGTTTCTGTGTGGACTCCATAATTCATCTGTGTGACTTTGTCAAGTTCACAGTTATCCTAACCTCTTTGAAGATTCCTTGTCTGTAAAACAGGATTATATCTCTTTATCTCACTGTGTTTTGTGATAATTAATAACATTTGTGAAAGTATTTGTTCAATTATAAAGTAATTCATGAATTCTAATTATGAACGTTGTTTCTTTCACTTTCTCCAAATGTCAGTAGCATTTCCACTTTAGAAATCAACGTTTCCTACATCTTCTCACTGTCCAGCTCTGCATGGATGGTTCACAAGCGTAACACAATTTTCCTTTGTCCCCATCTCCTGCTTTATTCGATGGATATTAACAAACACCAGTTTTATTCACGCAGTGGATGCTTTCTATGGATTTATAGGTTGAATTGTGAATTCTTTCTACGGATTTGTTTTCTTCAAACATTTCAAAATCACTAGGCACAGAGAGTTAAGATAAAAATTCCAACCTTTAAGGCATTCCCCCATCTGATGAAGGAGATATCTAAATAAAAATACATTTACCCAAAAATTTGATCGTGAATAAGTATGCAAGCTAGTACTATGGGAGCCTAGAAAACAAAGCATTTGAACTTTACCTAGCGATCTCAGAGGCTTCGCAAAGAAGACCCTTAAAGCAGCAGTCCCCAGCATTTTGGGCAGCAGGGACCGGTTTCCTGGAAGACAATTTTTCCACGGACGTTGGCAGGGGGGGAATGAATGAGGCTGTTGAGATGAAGCTCTGCTCGCATGCCCACAGCTCACCTCCTGCTGTGCAGCCTGGTTCCTAACAGGCCACGGACCCATACTGGTCCCTGGCCCGGGGGTTGGGGACCCCTGCCTTAAAGGATGAGTCCCGAATGTTCCCATTCAAAATGGCCTTGTCACACTATTTCAGAATATTTAATGATTAGAAATAATTATGTGAATTTAAACAATCTCTACCCTCATAAAGGCTAAAGGTCTTTAAGCTTAAGTCTCCTAAAAGCACATATTGCCACCTACACCAAGGACTACCAGGAAAGAGGCAATAGGCATTTGTACAGAGTTAAATATTCCTCCACCAAAGGAGGCAAAGTGGTATCTGTAGCTTGGGCTTTAAGACTAGACAGAGCCACTTTTTTGCTCTCTCTCTTCACAGGTTTTACATTTTGACCTCAGATTTTCAAGTGCCGTCTTTTCTGACACAGTCAAACCTCACACCTACATTCCTCCCTCATTTCATTTCTCCTCAAAGGCAAAATGGTGAAATATGAAGTGACGTGTTATTTTGTGATAAACAATTACACACAGAGAGAAAAGTGAGGGCAAAGTTCATGCACATCCTAACAAACCTGTGTACCAACCACCCAGGTCACGGACATCACCCCAGAACTACCCCTAATACCCTTTCATGAGACCTTCCCCTCTCTCTAGAGCAACAGTTATCTTGAATTAATGATAATTACTTCCTTGTGTATCTTTATAGTTTCATCAGCTTGTTATGCAACCCTAAATACTGTAGTTCAGTTTTGCTTTTAAATTTTCTATAATTGTAAATCAGGAGACAAATGAACAGAGCAGACAGATAAGTTCCATACTGAGATGCTTTCATGATGCTATAAAGTGCCAGTTTCCTTCCATCTCACCCCATCATGTTCTCCAAGCAGACTGAGGTCAGAACTTATTGTCTGGGGTATAGCACATAAATAGCTTGTAGAGTTTCAAAACAGTAAAAGAGGATGGTTTTAGAGGGAAGAAAATGACTAAACAGAGCCAGTCTTAACATCTAAGCTTCAGGTTGTACAACTTTGGGAAACCGATGTAACCTCACTGAAGTTGAGTTTTACCATCAGAAAAACAGGAGAATAATGGTGAGGGACTAGCAAGGTGCCTGGCATATCACAGGTTCTGGCTAAACATGTGTACCTTTCATCCAAAGCCATCAGAGGTCGACTCTAGCGTTACACTGACTACCTTCCTCCTTCCTTCACTGTAAGCTCCCTGTGGAACAGCACCCGCTTTCTACTCATCTTTGTATTCTAGTGGCTGGTGTTAGGGGTGATGCCCCACTCTTTGAGTATTACCATGTCATCACCACTTGAGTAGGGACAGTACAGCTATTTCCAAAAGCAATGGATACTACTGTGGAGCATATGCAAAGCAATATAGCAATAAAATGAATATTAATATGACATTATTAATTTTTTATTTGTTCAACAAGTACTTGTTAGCAACTACTGAATGCTAGATACTTTTTCAAATGCTGGGGATATAGCAGCAAACAAAACGGACAAAATACCTTGCCTTCATGAAGCTTACATCCTAATGCAGGAAATGGACAATAAATATTGAATAAATAAGATAAGCAAAATATATAGTTTCTGAGATAGTTGTAAGTGCTATGAAAAATGTGGAATAAGGAAGGGGGGAGAGGAATGGTCAAGATCTTGGGGAGTTGGAAGCTTTACTGAGAAAGTGACACTTAATTTTTCATTAAAAGAGGTAGAAAAGGAAACTTTGAATAGAGCTATAATCACACAAAGTAACCTCCCCCTTCCTCAGCATTTTAGTTTATTTGTCCCTATGGGAATGAGATAGTGGAGACACACAGTAAATGTGAATGAAATGTTACACCACACACTCCACAATTCACCTAACAAAGGTGTGTATTTCACTTTATTTAATAAAAATAGATGAAAAAAATTCTATTCTTTCCTTCTCCAAATGGAAGAAGCAACCACACACGCGTACACACACACACACACACACACACACACACACACACACACACATAGTGTTGCAGTGTCTAGGGACCTAAAATACACTAATTTTCAAAATTTGATAATCCGGTTCCCATAGCAACCATAAATCAGTCTTTTGAGGGACATATAGGAAGGATATTCTGGCTGGAAACAACATTCTTTGACCACTGAGAAAAATGAAAACAAAGTCCAATCATAACAAACCAAGATGGCATTTTTTTAAAGGTCCCAAGTTTCTTCTCTTTGTTAATGCTAAAGCAGGCAGGCGTCCATCCGCATGCTCAGGAAATCCTGAATTCCAAGGAGGCGCAGAGCGGTGCCGCCTGGCTAGCTGCCAGGGAGCCTCTGGAGGCGCTGTGATTGCCTATCGACCGTGCGCCCGCCTCCTGTCCTCACGGGGTGGGTCAGTGGTGAGCTTGTACCAGGCCCTGGCCATGCTCCTCGGGGCAATCCCATTTCCTAACAAATGCAGCGCGATGCATTTTCACAGCACCCTTCGTCTCTTTCAGAATTCAGACGCACATCAACAGAGCTGTATTTCCACACACTCCACTGCAAATAATTGCTAGAAAGCCTTCGCGTAAGATTCGAGTCTCTCCAGATTTGCTCAGGTACAACTAACTCTACTACGGCAATGTGAGTGTCTCCTGCTATGTTACCACAAACAAAATACTGGAAACTTCAAACATTTGTTAGTATTCACCAACTGGCAATAAAAATGAAATAGACAAAATCAGGGCTAACATTGCTCGAAGAGCAGCTAGGACTTACCCGGTTTGCTTTGGCCAGTCACAAACAGCACTTTGTAGTTCTTTATTGTTAAGCCTAGAATTTACCCAATTCACTGGGTTTAAAAGAGCATTCATCAAAGGAAAGTTAGAGTTCAATCTAATTTTTTCAAACACTCCCTTCTAAAATTCCTTGGCACAAATTCATTGAGTTCTCTCCAGGGATATACCTTCTGCATCTCTTGGTTAGCTTTCCAGCTGCCCGTCCCCTGAGATGCATCCCTTTGAAAATTCAGTTCATTTCCATTACATCATGATGATCCTTCTCAAGTGAGCCTCCCTGCAGGAAGTTTCAAGGAATTGCTCATCCCAGCATCTCCTGTTCTTTAACAAACTGATTTCTTCTTCCAGTCCACTCCTTTCTCCATTCACATTTCCAGTGCAGTAGTCTCATCAACAGGTAACTTCCCAGCAGACCACCCTGATTCTAGTTTCTCCCTTGTCTTCTCTGTGCCCGAATCCATCTTACATATGGTCCTCAGAGTGCTTTCCCACAAATCCCGTTTTATCTCTGCATTCTGATAACAGCAGCCTCCGGGGGCATCCTTCTCCCACTTCTGCCCTTAGAGAGCAGGAGACAGAAGATCAGCATCACTGTTGCCCGATATCACTTAATTAGTTGGGCGGAGAGCACCCTCCATATTCTAGCCTAACCAAACTTCTCTCAGGTTCTGGAAAGTATCAGACTCATTCATAACTCCACACATGCTGGTGGCTTTACTTTAAAAGCTCTTCCCCCGGCTCCCTGCACCTGGCTAATCCCAACCTATCTTCCAGCTCAGTCTTGCCATCACTTCCTCAGGAAGATGCCCTGCCCTCTCTGCACAGAATGGTGGGCCTCTACTCTCCCTACAGGAGCGTGACTGTTTGTTTCAGTGCTGGTCTCCCTCATAGGAATGCAAGCTTTTTGGGGCACACACTCCACCTCTCCTGACCCCATTGCAATCCCAGCCCACAGAATATTGTCTGACACACACAGTAGGTAGTCAATGCATAGTTTTGAATGAATGAATGAAACAAGTAAGCTTTCTGTTATCTGGCTTCATGTTCCTTCCAATACACTGTTGTGCCTTTGAAAGAGAAAGTATCCAAATGAAAGGTGTTACCAGTGGTCATGTAGGGAACAGCTTGGTCAGCATGACTGCAGGGGGGGTTTCCTCACTCAGGAGGCTCCCTGCACGGTGGTCTGACCTGCTGAAGAAACTCCTGAGATGATCTCATATACTTCACGTCAACACCCAGGGGTCCTACTACCCCTAACCCAGACCAATACTCTCAGGAGAGGTTCTTAGCCATGAGAAGGCAGAGTCCCTCCAATGCCTTACTTCATTGTCAGCCAGAACACAAGGATATTAGAGTTCTGGCCATCTACCTTCATACACAGCCTAAGACCAGAGTTCCTTGAGAGTATACTCTGCTTATGGCCCAGTGCCAGACACAGAAAATACTGAGGGATATCTGATGAATAAATGAGGGGTTCCTTTAATTCAATGCTCAGTCCTCTCCCATGTCCTAGTTCTCTCTTAACTAATATAAAATGCTTTAGATTCACCCATACTTTACTTCTGTTTTTAAACATTTTAATTTATTTTTTATTTATTTATTTTTGGCTGTGCTAGGTCTTCATGGTTGCACGCAGGCTTCCTCTAGTTGTGGCAAGCGGGGCCTACTCTGCATTGCGGTGCACGGGCTTCTCATTGCGGTGGCTTCTATTGTTGACGAGCAAGGGCTCTAGGCACCTGGGCTTCAGTAGTTGTGGCTCACAGGCTCTAGAGAGCAGGCTCAGTAGTTGTGGCGCACGGGCTTAGTTGCTCCTCGGCATGTGGGATCTTCCCGGACCAGGGCTCAATCCCGTGTCCCCTGCATTGGCAGGTGGATTCCCAACCACTGCACAACCAGGGAAGCTCCCTCACCCATACTTTAAAACAACCATAAATATTCACTCGACTCTCTATCTCCCCCTGACCACCATCCTTATTCTTTGGCTTCAATCAAGCCCCTTAGAAAAGTGGTCTCCACTTGCTCACTCCACTCTCAGCTTCCATTCATTCCTCAGGCCAGGATCAGGATCTGGACCCCAACACACCAAGGCCACCAGCAAACTCTTGTAACAAAAACACAAAGGACACTTTCTAGCTCTTACGTGGCTTGTCTTTCCTGTAACATTAATACAACTCATCTTCCTCTGGTCCATCTTAATTTTTATGACCCCCTCACAGATGTCCTCCCCTACCCTTCTGACAATACCTATTCTGTATTCTTCACTAACTCTTTTTATTTTTTATTTTTTGGCCAAATTTCCCTTAATCATTATAATGTTAGAGTAAAGCCACAGCCATCGTTTTTTTTTTTTTTTTACTACAAGCCAGTCTACTACATATACTTTAATATATTAACTCTTTATGACTCACAACTACCCTATGACTGAAATACGTGTCATCTCCATATTATGGATGAGGAAGCTGAAGGACAGAGAGAATAGGTAACTTGCCCTAGTAACTGGTGGAACTAGGATTTGAACCCAGAGGCAGAGCCCACACACTTATTCTATGCTGATCCTTTCAATGATGGTGGTCCTCTAGGACCCCTCTGAATCCACAGACACTTCCTGCGTGAGCCTACCCCGCTCCCTGGTTTCACACTTGTATTCCCAGACAACCCCAAATCTATTGTTCTAATCCACAGCTGTCTCTCATCTCAAGATCCACACATCCAGCTGCCCGCTGAGTACATTCAAAACAAACTCATCATCTTTGACCTGCCCTCTCAATCTGCTTCATTCTCTGCATTCTTCACTTGTAGAAGACACCACCGTGTACCCAGTCACCTACCCTGGAGATGACGATGTCACCCTCTCTCCCACCCACTCCCTTGCCTCCCACATCCAACAATCAGCAAGTTAATCAGTTCAACTACTTCCTCTCCAGCACCTTAGTTCAGATCCTGATCATTTCTTATCACAACTGAGAGCCTCTTCATACAGCTGCCAGAGTGATTTCTCAAAACCACAGCTGTTCTTCTCAAGGCTCCACTGACAATATACTCAGTAACTCCTCATTCCTTTAGGATAAAATTCCAACTCCTCAGCATGGCATACAATGCCTCTTTGATAGGCCATGGCCAATTCTCAAGCTTTGTTCTGCCTTAGATCCTAATCTCTATGACCCTAAACACAGCATGTTTGTTCTGTAGTCCCCCAAACCTTTTATACATGCGGTCCCTCTACCTGAAACATACTTCATCACCCTCCTTCCCCTCATCACTCACCTACCTTCTCACTCTCAAGACACTTCACGCAGGCATCTCTATGGCCAAAGAAGCTTGACCATGTGCTTCTATAGCCCCCAAGCTCACTCCTCTCCTTGCACCTAAAATACTGAACAGCAATTACCTTCTTATTTGCTTTTTTTCATCATTAGAGTGGATTTCTCTGAGTACAGAGGAAACATCCTATACCTCTTTGCATTAAACAAGCATCTAACACAAGGACCCACACAAAGTAGGTGCTCGATAAGTCTTTGTCAGATGAAATAGCAAATGAAAACACAGTTTTTGGAAGCTGGTCCTGCCCCTCCCCCTGAATTAAGTAGGCTGGTGGGTACAAAGCTAACTGCATCTCAAGTGAAAGAAGCAGATGGCTTTAAATGACATCAGCTCCAGCCAGGGAATGTATACTCTTCCTTTCCAAACACTCTTAAATTATCACTCTCATTATTGATCCTTTTTTCTTTACTGAAAAAACAAGGTTACTTTAAAAGGTTTAATCTAAATAGAGGAGAACAATGAGCGTTCTGTGGCCTGAAGATAACTCAAGTACATCAGTGCTTCACTGATATAGCATAATTAAGAAATGAACTGATTCACATGAAATCACTTTCTGGATTAATATGCATTTTTCCTTAAAGCATTAAAATAAATGTTTCAGGTTCTTTTTTAATCCTTTCTGGAAGAAAATCATTCTCAAATATATTATATACCTCTCTACTTTCAAAATCAAAGAACATTTTTAAAAATGCTCACACGATAGTGAGGACAATATTAAAAAGTAAAGCACAGTCCCATTTTGTTAAAACATAAACATACATATTTATATTTACATTTGTATTTATATGGTGTAGCTTTTTCAAAATGTTAACAGTGGATATCTCTGGTTGTGAGATTATGAAGATTTTTATTTTGTTACCTCATCTGTAGATTCTAATCTTTTCTCCATAAAATGTATATGCTATATAATAAAATTAGAGACTTGTCCAAAAAATTAGGACTATATTGAACTTAACATTTTATTGACAAGATAAATCTACCATGATCAAGTTCCATATTTACTCATTGTACACTTAATAAAGTGAACAGGATGCCTTACCTAACCAATCCAGAATATAATGCTTTCAGAGATCTTGAGAATATATCCTAGCCTTTTTCAGCTCCTCTTACTATCAGTCTACAGCTATATCTTCCTTTTTCCTATCAATTCCTGCTTCTAGAAGCCCTCTCTTCCTCTTTTCAAATGTTATTTGTAAATCTGCTAAAGTCATTTGAAAAATAGAGTGATTCTTACTTGAGAACTTGAAGTTTAAAATCCAGCATTTTCTGAATAGAGACTTTGTGACATCAGTTTGCACTTTTTATTTACTGTAATAGTTAAGTATGCATTTGGGCTTTGGAATGTAGTTCAGTTTCTAGCTCCAGAGCAACTAGCTATGTGACCTTGGACAAGCTACTCAACTTTTCTGAGCTTCAGTTTTCTCATTTGTAACTAGGGAGAGCAATACAATTGTTTTTTGTAAAGGCTAAATGAGATGATGAGGTAAAGTACCCCACAGAGTTTAAAACAATAACTAGTACCCAATATGGGTTAGCAATTGTTATTCATGTTACTATTACTATTTACTTCCTGATTCTCAATTATTTTGCAGGCAGATAGGCTGCCAGAAAATTGAGTTCTAGGTAAGCAAAATAGTTCTACCTGTAACCAACTGGTTACAGAAGTAAGAGTCACCTAAAAGCCAAGTCAGGTTAATCTCATCCTTTGGAGTAGGAAAAAATGTGATAAATTTGTTAAAATATTTAGCAATTTACAGCTAATAGATTAAATGTTAAGACTGTAATTCTGAGTTAGTAACTATAGGTCTGAAGAAGCCATGTTTATGGCCTACTTCTTCCTGAATATGGTTATGTCAGTTAATCGTGAGCCAGATTATAAGATTGGAGCCCATGAGGTAAAGCTACCTCTTCCCCCTTGCTCTGGGATGCTTCCAGAACCTTAAACAGAAGAACTGCCTGCATCTTTTTTATTTTGAACCATCAATGGAATAAATCTTAGCAACCCAGATAGAGCACACAATTACATGGTTTTGTTTTTTTTTTTTTTTTTTTTTTGCGGTACGCGGGCCTCTCACTGTTGTGGCCTCTCCCGTTGCGGAGCACAGGCTCCGGACGCGCAGGCCCAGCGGCCATGGCTCACGGGCCTAGCTGCTCTGAGGCATGTGGGATCCTCACGGACCGGGGAACGAACCCGTATCCCCTGCATCGGCAGGCGGACTCTCAACCACTGCGCCACCAGGGAAGCCCTACATGTTTTTAATGAAATACAAATGAACCATAAAGGGTCTTATCAGAAATAATTTTGTGGCACTGGTAGCCTCAACAGTAGTCTTACGAAGTTGTCTTCAAGTGGCTCTGGTAAGTAATATATGTCAGGTCAGAAAACTATTTCAGAAGCAAGTTGAATTTTTTTAAGTATTTATCCTGAGAAAAAAGTAATAGATGTTCATTATAGAAAAACTGGCAAAAACTGAGAACTGTAGATGAGGGGATAAAAATTATCCATAATTCACCACCAAGAGATAAAACACTATTAAAACATTTTGATGCATTTCCCTCCTTTTGTGCTTATTGTCTTTATATTTATACATTTCTGTATAAAATCATGTTGTTACAGACATTTGTATCCTGCTTCTTTTTTGACTTATTATAAGCATTTTATAGAACGTTAAAATTCTTTGTAAACATCGTTTTTAATAGCTGCATAAATGTTCCATCATAATGGATATACCATAATTTACCTTACTGTTTCCTTGCTTTTGGACATTTAGGCCATTTCCAATTTTTTTGCTAACACACAGAAATTGTAAAGATGGTTTTCAAAAGAAAACAAGTTTCATTTCGTAGGCAAATGAAGTACACATGAAACAGACAGTGATGATATGTTTGTGTAATAGATTCACTGCTAGCCTCCCGTTCAATCAGAATAGGCATTTATCTTTCCTTCAGGCAATAATTAATTTTAATTCAGACTTTCCATTCCTAGCTGCTTTCTCACAAATATGTTTTCCATCTCACACAACTGCAAAGACTCAGCCATAAAGCTCACATTTTTGACAGCTGGCATTTAATTTGTCTGTAGGTCAAAAGCCCTACTATCTCTTGTTGCCACACTGAACAGAGGCAGGAAGCCCTCCTCCCTTGTGAGACTATTTACCTCCTCTTCGTGTTCAATTCTTGGCCAGTCTGTCAGATGTAAAAGCGTCTTCCTTGGGCTTCTGGGGTCCTTTAGAATTAACTTTTCTTGCAGGTCCTCAGGCTCTCTTGAAGTGTCTGTCTCCATGAGGACCAGAACTCCCTACCAAGGGACTCTACCCCACCTTAAGAGGACCCCTATTTTCTTCAGAACAGGCTTCTTTCCTGCTATGCTAGAAAGTCATGCCAGAAACATAAGTGCCCCACCTACGCTACCAGATGAAGAGCTTAAACTCTGAGATAATTGAAGTAGTCACAGCAAGAAACAAAGCCTTGGGGAGGCCATTAATAATGCAACATGTGGTCATGCAGATTCTACATACAAAAGAGAATATCACAAGCATATTTAATTTGAAATGCAAGGACAACAGCAAAGTGAGTTAGGAATTTTGGTTGACTCTCCTTGGGAACTAATAGCTTACCAGAGTCTGAACAGCTATCGATCTATCACAAATGCAATCTCAAAAATATAACGGCTTGTTGGAGTCAAAATAAGGACTCACAGAACAAAATAAAATTTACGAACAAAGTGAAATAGGAAAGTTTGTGAGGCAGAGGAGAGCAAAAGACTTCAAAGTCCACTCCTATTAATATTAATCTGGTACTAGGGGGTCCAGCAGACTGATCCTAACCAGACCGCCTTACCTTTCAAAAGACCAATTCACCCTCTAGAATTAGACATCATAAAAAGTAACCAAGAGTAGGACCAAAGAAGTTTTATCCTTACTTCACAGAGAATAAAATTGGAATGAATAAAATATCTAAATTGTAGAAATGGGTTTTGTTTTGCCTTATCGCTATCCCTAAATAATGATTTTTCAACATTAGAGGCATGGTACAACTGCACAGAGTTTCTTGTTCAGATGAAATAAAATGAAACAATATAGAAAACCCTTGTCATGTTGCCTGGCATGGAGATCCTGCTCAATGGATTCCATTGATTCTGCTTCTTTCATACAGAAGCAATGGGCTTAAGAGAATAACAATAAAACTCATTTTCATGCATTACCCTTAAAGGACTATCTAATCTCTATTTTCTGATTATTAAAATGGGAAAATTTTTCTTTCTCTCTTTTTTTAAAATTTTTGGCCACACCATGCAGCATGCAGGATACTATTTCCCTGACCAGGGATTGAACCCATGCCCTCCACATTGGGAGCATGGAGTCTTAAGCACTGGACCACCAGGGAAGTCCCTGGGAACATTTTTCAATGATAAAATCCTCTAACTTTTTTTTTTTTTTTTTTTTTACTTTTGACAAGGTATGTTATAAAATGTTGGGATTTCAGATAAAAAAACATCCATTAATGTTATGATAATGTTCTTTTTTACTCTGGGGAATAGAAGAAGCTGAACCTTCCTTCTTTACACCACCCAACATCCAGAATTTAAACAAACAAAAATAGGTGGGTACTTCTTTGCTTAAAAGCAATTCCTCATTTTATAAAAGAATGGTATGAATAAAAAAACTTCTAAAAATTTAAATTATCCTGTGAAAATCAGTATGTTCTTCAAATATCATATTTACAAATATAGGTTAGAAGTATCTGAATTTCTTGAGGCCAAATTGCTTTGGAATTCAGAATTTTTCAGATTTTAGAAAGGCAGTATGGTACATATGTGCCCAGAAGTGTCTAGAGTCACACCCTAACCAAACCCATTAATATTTATTTAAAGAAACTTGAGGATTCTCATATTGAATAAAATTAAGTCTATAATTAGACTCACATCATCTCAGTGTAGGTTTTGCCACCAAATTAGTTTGTGACAAATAACAGCAACAACCAAAAAAGTACCTGCCAGTATTTAGAGCTTTTTGGATTTCAAAATTATGGATAAGGGATAATGAAACTATTTTTTATTTGAAAATACACTGTCAGGTAAACCAGTCTAGTGTGTAAATGTAAGATGGGTAAGTAATTTAAGACATAAAAAGGGCAGTTTGTGTGCTGATATCATACAGACAAAATCTACTGGAAATAGAAATAACTTTTAGGAAAACTACAAGACAAAAAAGAAATGGTGAAACAGATGCACGTACCTCCTAAAGCAAAAGAATTTCAAGAGCCTCCAGTGCAGATTTGGCCTGTAAAAGTACCACCTTGGCATAAGATTTCTTAAAATCTACTCTGGTCATTATTTACCACCACTAACCAAAATCTTCTGGCAATGAGTCTGAAGCCATTTTTTTTTTTTTTTTTTTTTTTAAATAAACAACCGAAATTTATTTCCTACAGTTCTGGAGGCTGGAAGTCCAAGGTCAGGGTGGCAGCATGGTCTGGTGAGGGCCCTTTTCCAGGCTGCAGACTTCTCATGAAGCCATTTTTTGAAGGCGAGAAAGAGTACTTGGAAACTGAACACACAGTGTGGGCAAAGCCCATAGGAGTCACTTCCAGAAACTGACAATCACACAAACCTAGTTCACCTCACTCTTCACGTTTATAAACACAAAAATCACATGGTAAAAAGGATAAATGAATACATGCTCCCTCTTATTACTATTTTTGTATAATCTGCATCCTAATATTACTGCCAAATCCCAGGATTAAGAATAGATCCTTAGCACCCCACGTAACAATTTACAGTGAGAAGATCGTGGATCTTCCTGGTGTTTAATGCACTTTGATGGTGTAAGGCTTCTGGATCCCCTTGATGTTAGATTTTATATCTCTCTATCTCAGTTTTCTCTTAGAAAATCAAATATTTTATCTCTATAAGCAAATGAGAGTGTTTCATTATTATCAACCAGAAACATTCTTTAGAGAAAAAGGATACTTTAACTACATCTTATCAGGGAAGGCTTAACATAGAATAAGGCCAAACAAAAAATAATGTCTTGGGCAGACATTTCCCTACATTTAAGGGACCAATGTTAAATAATCATACATAACAAATCACATTAGGGACATATTTTAAGGCTGCTTAACATGTAGTGGCTTGACCAAAAAGTTCGTTCGTGTTTTTCCGTAAAATGGTGTGGAAAAGCACAAATGAACTTCTTGGCCAACCCAATATCTCTTGGAACATCTGTTTTAACAGATAAATGAGAAACTAGAGACCAGAGATGTTACCGTCTCACCCAGCTAATAAGTAGCACAGCCAGAACAAGAACTCCCAATGCTTATAAATAAGTTTGGAGTACCTTTTTATCTACGAGGGGGCAATAGAGGGGCTGCACAAACAGATTATCAGTGACCAGTTTAAATTCAATAAACAAATACTGGGCTCACACTTTGCCCTCAATGAAATTAAAATCTAGCTGCAGAATTAACATGGCCAACTAAATAAAAACTGACAGAAGACGCTCAACAGGACTTTAGGAGACCCTAGGATTCAGATGAGGAAGAAGGGGGGAGACTTTTCTGGTGGGATTCAAATGGGACAATGCAACAACTTACTGAGTGCACACCTGGCCACTACAAAGAATCCTTCAGTTGTTCAGTGAGCCAAAAATATATTTAGAGTCTTCACAACCATTGCTAGGTCATTAGAGTAGACTATGAACTTACTGGTCCCTTAAATTTTAATGAACCTGAGCCCTTTTAAAGGTGGCACTGACAGCAAGTTTAGCTGTGAAACAATTAAAAGGTTAATGGTGTTTCTACTATAAATAGATTTATGAAAGGAGAATGCTGACTGAGTCATTTCCTGGTCCCAACTTGTTACTGTCAGTTGAATTCAAGCAAGATGTGCTTTACAAGACATTTAAGGCATACCTTTGAACAGCTGCTGCCTATTGTGTTTCCTATTTCAAAATTCATTTCATATTGCATATAACATGCCTAAAGCCCAGTACTAATACTATTCTGTTATCACATAATAGGCCAGTGTGTATTGCTGTGTCTTGAGTTTCTACTTGTTTTATTTTACATGTGGTATTTCAGTCCATTGAAAGGAAACCCGTGTTCATTTTTGCTCATCCTGATACAGAGAGAGTTCAAAAGTTCAAAAGATAAGAAGTGGTTCTCAGCATGAATAAACCGTGAAAGGCATTAGAAAATAAATTTTTGATGTCAAGATACATTCCCAGTTTATTCATGCTGAGAACAGTTTTCTTATCTTTGGGACTTTGTAAGCTAATATAGCCAAAATTTGTTTAAACTCCACAATAAATAAAAAAGCAGTACAACTTGACTATTATTCTATTGTCACATACCTTTGTCTATAAATCAAACTCTTTACAGTATAATGAAAATCTGGAAGTACTGCAAATAAGATTAGTGCTTTAAGCTCCAGAGGAAAAATAAATTCAAAATTAGGTTGCCTTTCCCCTGATCTTGATCAGAATCCACTACATTAAACCATGAAAACAGTGCTCTTAATAATTCAGAGAAACCAAACCTCAAGTCTCCTGGGATTGCCTCTTCCCTCAAGAGTAAAAGCCACTAAAGCTCAGAATTACTGTCAATTCTTAATTAACCATATCAGTGAGGAGGAACACTTAACACCACTGAAAACTGTCCACTGAAGAGTGACAGAAAACACTTCCCAGATCATGAGTTGACAAGCCACATAATTTATATACCAGGAGCTGACTTTACAAACAGTTGGCTGGAAAAGTCTTTACTTATTCTGAACATGTCCTCATCATTATCACATGGTTATCAAATAGATTTCTTTAAGAAAACTAGAGATCTTCACATACCTATGACAAATACGAATGACAGCTCAGATTGCTGGGACAGACAGTCAGCTAATCATATCTGAGGGACCTGGAAGTTATCTGTGAAATAGATGACTTTTGTGCTGGGAAGTTCATTGAGAGTAAAGGAAAGTGTGAAGAACACTGGGGGCCTCTGGGGGATACCCTGGTGAGGGGAGAGTTCCAAGGGCATGGGAGCAATGATGGCAACACCATTTAACCACAGTATCTGTCACCCCCTGGAAGATACTCCACCCTTCCAACAGCCTCCGAGGCCTTGCTGTGCTCTGCTCTCTTCCTGTAATGGATGCTCTTCTGCTTTGATTCCTACCTCGCCTTCAAATGCCACCGCTTCCATGAAGCTTTCCATGATTTCCTCTCATGAGTTCGGTTTCTCCTTCCTTTTTTTTTTTTAACATCTTTTTTTTTAACATAATTGCTTTACAATGGTGTGTTAGTTTCTGCTTTACAACAGAGTGAATCAGTTATACATATACATATGTTCCCATATCTCTTCCCTCTTGTGTCTCCCTCCCTCCCACCCTCCCTATCCCACCCCTCTAAGTGGTCAGTCACAAACCACCTAGCTGATCTCCCTGTGCTATGTGGCTGCTTCCCACTAGCTATCCACCCTACGTTTGGTAGTGTATATATATCCATGCCACTCTGTCACTTCGTCACAGCTTACCCTTTCCCCTCCCAGTGTCCTCAAGTCCATGTTCAATGCAGCTCTCCTTCCTTTTTAATTACACTCATACTTTGGTCTACTTAATGATCCCATAACAAAGAACACAGTGTTAGAAGTTCCTTGGGGATGGGGAGTTTATCTTGCCCATCTTGACAATCTCCACAGAACCAAGGAAAATGCCTTGGCGATTGTGGGTTGATCTTAAAGTGTGCCCCATCTGTAATTAATGCTGCTGGAATAGGACAGCAGGAAGTCCTTTGCCCTGTCATGTCTGGCAATGGGAATAGTGAGGCCAAGAATGATGGCAGACACTAGTCCAGCACGAACTCAGACACGTGCAACCACTCTCCAGGAGTCTCCACTTCTGGTCACCACAAAAGCAAGTGATGGCTGCCACAGGTAAGTTCTCAACTAAAACAAGGTTCTTCCATTGAGTGTGTTTGGGTAACTCTAAGTCAATTACTTTTCAGTAGCGACAGCCTCACTTTCCATGTTCCTCTTTTATTTAACGTTCCTGAGGCCTTCCATGGCATTTACACTCCCTCTTTCCTTTTTCTGAGGCAGTTTCTTAATCTCCTCCTTGGGTCCTTTTTCATCTGTCCTCCTGTCATATATTACAATTCCCCAGGTTCCTTCTTCAATAATCTTTTCTCCTCACGTTTTATACATATTTGTCTCCTGCCACTTCAACACCCCAATATAGCTCTATCCCAGACCATTCTCCTAGCCTCAGGCCCTTCTGTGGAGCTTCCCCAGAATGTCTCCATCTGAGATCCCACAGACACAGAAGTGCCCACAGCGTCACTGCTGAACTCACCTTCTTCTCGCCTTTCCTGTGTTTGTGATTTTCTCTGTTACCCAGAGGTCACCTCAAGTCTTCTTTCTCTCTCACTCCCTTTCTTCCACACATTCACCAACTCTTCTTTGGAATCTGTCCCTTCTTTTAATCACCACCACTATTTCTTTTGTTAATAAGACTCACACCACTTCTCGCTCTACTACTGAAGGAACCTGCTAATTGGGCTCCCTACCTCTGGCCTCTTCCCTCTCCAGGCCATTCTTCATTCAAGAAACACAAATCTGACTAGGTCCCTCCCCTGCTTTCAGTCAGTCACTTCCTGGTTCCTCCCTGGTCCACTGCTAAATCCAAAGCTCTCAATTTGATATGTAAGATCTTTCCTGAGTTCTATCCCCTCTCATCTGCCCTAAACCCATTTTCTACTGTGGGTCCTTTTATATTCTTCCCTCCAGACATACCATTAAGAAAATGACTTATGGTTTTTCCTAAAGGAGAGGAGACCTCCTTCTTGCTGCACATGCTCTTCTCACCAACTAGAACCCACCAGCACCACCTTTATCATCTAGCTAACCTTTACTCAATGAATCAGCTTAAGAAAAATACACTCTTGAAAACTTACACTGAGGCCCTGGATTCTTTCTTCCCTCCAACTAGGTTATATGTTCCATCTCTGCAACTTTTTTTTCTTTTGACAGGCTCTAGTCTGTTCATTGATCTCCCCCCAGGTCTATAAGTTGTTCAAGGACAGAGGGTCACCTTATCCTTGCTGTATCCCCAAAGCCCAGCAAAGTAGTTGACATTGACCAACTATTTGTTAAATGGAAGTAACAAGAAAAAAAATCAGCTACACATTAAGCAACTAGGTTAGTGATTTGATTTCAGCTTCAGTGGAGGAAAGACAGATACTTGGGATTTGAACATAGCCCCTGGAGTCAGCTCATTAAGCCTCTGTGTTCATCTAGTTCCAGAGGTTCCCACCTATTGAAAAAGAATTGGAAAAACAAGTGCTGGATTTAGCAAAAGAGAACAAAACTAGATTTAAGCTTTAGCAAAGCCCATGCTGCTGAAATTGAGAAGGAAAACGTTAGGGGTGTTGGGAGACAATTCTTCAAGGTCTCTTACATTTCTTCATACCTTGTGAAGACGCTTTGATGGCTTTTGTTCTAGAAGGATGTTTGTATATAGCAAACAGCTTTGGAAGATTTAGAGAGTGTATCCTGCCAGGGCTGAGGACAGAGTTGTTTCCTGAGCAGGATAATAAAGATGATGTCTCCCTCTAAGGGCAAAAGTTGGGCAAGGAACAGCCCCCTTATAAGATTGGAGATTTTTTAAGGCCCAGGTTCCTCAGCTGTGACATAAATCCACTATGTACACAGTATCCATTTGGGCCACTCCTCATTGCCCCATGGAATTGGGGGTGGGGGGGATGGAAGCCGATGCAAACATGAAGCTCACACTACCTGCTATGGCTTGATTAATAAAGTCCTTTCCTCTGATCAGGAGCCTCATATCTTCTGTCAGCAGCTATGTACTGTGGCTGACTAACTTGTTACCTTGAAGGTAGAGTAAAATCTTAACACACTTCAGAGTTCCTGACAAGGAGAAGGGAACTAAAGGAAATTTTTTTAACTATTTGATAAATGTTTATGAAATTGAATACTACCAGAAAGGCAAAATCTTAAATAGAGTATAATAGTTAAGAGCAAGATTCTACAGTCAAACTGTCTGGGTTCATAGCCTAGCTTTTAACATTATGAACAATATAAACTCTCCGGAGCTTTATACCTTTATATGCAATTTCTCCAGAAAACCTTAACTTCTCTAGATCTCAATTTCCTCATTATAAAATGTGGATACCAATATTACCTTCTGATAGGGTTGTTGTGAGGATTAAATGAGCTAAAATATGGAAAGTACTTAAATTGTTTCTGGCTTATAATAAATGCTATTTAAGAATAATATTCTCATGCTCGAACTTTACTCCATGGACAATCAAAGTTTTTAAGAAAGGAAACGATGCTAGTAAGTCTTTGCTTTAGAAACCAACTTTGATGAAAGTTAAACCATATATATAATAAAAATAAAGAGGATCCAGAGAATATGAAACAGAAGACTAACCAAGAGATGACTATAGCAGTCTAGGAGTAAAAATAGCTTGGCTGGGCTTTAGTGCTGGCAATGTGGAAGAGAACTAATTCAAGAGATATTTCCTTGCTGGTGTTTCTAGAATTTTGGTGCCTGGTAGGAATATAAAAATTAATTTCTAGTTATCCAATTGTCATATACAAAGGCCTTTTCATAATCATCTCACCTAAAGCTCATAATATAACTACAAAGTAAAGTGGGAGAAAAGTGACAGATAAAGGGTTTCAAATACGAAGGGAGGGGAAGATGAGGGAAGTACCTCAGAGGGACAGAACATTGGTAACTAGAGATTATCCAAGGACGTTTTGAGTCTGGACCCCATGGTGATGATAAATCTATCGTTGAAAATGCAAGTCTGTAGCTCTGAAGAGAATGGGGCTAGATGTACAGATCTGGGTTTCACCAGAATAGAACATAGGATAGAAGCCAGTGGAAAGGAAGAGATAAAGCAGGTAAAGTATATAGAACGGGAAGAGGAATGAGGATAGAAGGTGAGAGAAAGCAGGAGCCAGTGCAGGAGAACTACAGGTGATACGGAGTGTACAAAGGAAAGGAACAAGTGCAGCAGTAGAGAAGTGGGAAAAAGGAATAGGCAGTAATATCACATACTACGGGAAAAACGAGAGTAGGGTGAGTTCTAGAAAAAAAGGCAGCCTCTGAGAAGGAATTTCAGCAGAGGAGGCCAGACTGCAGTAGTTTAAATGATCAATGATAAGATCACTGATAAGCATCAAAGAGCTGTTCTTGAGAAATTGAAGGTGAAGGAGAGAAGCAAGGTCAAGACAGATCCACATACAGACACAAACATATAAACATGGAACACAAAGAGATGTAGATAAGGAGACTTGGACACATTGGGGAGAAGAGGAAAAATAGTAGAAAGGAAAGAGTTGGCAATAAAAGAAAGAAAAGAGATGACTGATAGAGAAAATTTTTAAAGGTGGGAAGTGGAACATATAGGGAAGGGATTACCTTGAAAAAAGTACAAAGTTATTCCCATGAGACACCTAAGAAAGAAGTAAAGATACAGAAAACAAAACTGAAGCTGAGGACAGGGAGCCTGACAAAATATTATATATTAAATAATATAACGTCAATCTCATCAACAAAGTATGGGTTGAAGTTGACTGCTAAAACTACATGGCCGAGGTGAGGCTTAGGTCCACTTGAAGCAGTAGGAGAAAGAGAGTAAACTACTGCTAAATATAAGGAGGAGGGTCTGGGAGGCTGGTAATTTGATACCCTAGGAAGCCTAGAAAGGAGAGGTCAAGGGCCAAGGGACCATCACAGGTAACAGTGATTAGGAACAAGTCTCTGGGGTTAGAATGGGTCCAAAGCCCATCCTGCCACGTCTCACCTATGAAACTTCAGACAAGTTACTTAACCTCTCTCTGCCTCAGTGTCCTCATCTGAAAAATAGAGATGATAGTATTATCTACCTCAGAGGATTGTTAGGATTAAAGATATCAATAAATACAAACTACTGGAAATAATTCCTTGCCCATGGAGAGAACACCCAGCCTTCTCTGCTTCACTTTATACTCAGTGTGGCTGACTTCATGAGAAAGGAAAATATTTTTGAACTAATTTACACTGAGTAAATGACAGACCACAGACCATTCTTAAATTATTTGTAAATTTAAAAGTGGACTGTTATTAGCCCCAGACGTCTCTAATTGGCTCAATTTCAGGCTTTCTCAGAAGTAAAAAAACAAAACCAAAACAAAATAAAACAAATTCCAACATGGTGTGATTCTGAATTATTATACCTTTTTACCTTTCTCTACTTCTAAATTTATTCATTATTTGAAAATCTAAATCTCTGCCACTCTGACCACAAGTTTCTATATCAGCTACAGAAGGCTGAGGTTAAACAGTTCTACAGGAATGTGTTGGATATGAGGGTCGAGTGGATAAATTGTACCATATCAGGCACATTTTGGATTTGCATGTCAACCTGTATTGGATACCTACATTAGGGAATGGATGTGCACTGTCTTAAACAGTTTAGGAGACTGTTGAGTCACAAAGTGACCATGCCTTTTTAAAATTCCCCCCAAGTGTCAGAGAGTGCCAAGTATCTCAAGTCCCAGGAGCTTCAGCTACTGGATCTGCCTTTATAGACTTCTGCCTGTGTGATATCTATCTGCAACACTCTCGTGTTTACTACTTCCATCATGCTGTATACAATAATTATGCAAGTGTTTACAAGAGAGCAATACAAAGGATAAATTTTAATAGAGTGTATTACAGCCAGTCATTTTCCTTTGATGTCTCAAAGATGTGGAGTAGAGTTTATTTCCATCTATTTAATCCTTGAGAAAACATTTGCAGAGTACCATTAACATAAGTAAACTCTTCAATACCCCTTTATCAAAATGCCATCACCAGGACTTCCCTGGTGGCGCAGTGGTTAAGAATCCACCTGCCAATGCAGGGGACACAGGTTCGAGCCCTGGTCCTGGAAAATCCCACATGCCTCGGAGCAACTAAGCCCATGCGCCGCAACTACTGAGCCCACGTGCCACAACTACTGAAGCCCACGTGCCTAGAGCCAGTGCTCTGCAACGAGAAGCCACCGCAATGAGAAGCCCGCGCACTGCAACAAAGAGTAGCCCCCGATGGCTGCAACTAGAGAAAGCCCGCATGCAGCAACAAAGACCCAACGCAGCCAAAACTTAATTAATTATTTTTAAAATGCCATCACCAGTTACAACTCTCCAATTCATAATATACTTGCCATGGATAGCTTTCCCTATTCCACAATTCCCAGTTTAAGCTGAGCCCATTGCTTTAAGTGTTTTAAGTGTCTACAGCCATGAGAGAGCAGGAAATTTCTTATGAAGAGTCTCAGTCAGGAGAGAAAGCAGGTATTTCTTGTGTGGAACGATCTTACCCACTGCAGAACAATCAGCACCCCAACCCGCCTCCATACCCAGCACCAAACGCCAACAGAACCCTATAGCTTTCACAACAGTCAAAAAAGCCCCACAGGTTCCTCAGTACGCACTAGGTAGAAGGTACCAGCCACCCTCCCACTGAGAATCCCCCGCAGTAATTAAAAAGAACTTCTTGGGCTTCCCTGGTGGCGCAGTGGTTGAGAATCCGCCTGCCGATGCAGGAGACACGGGTTCGTGCCCTGGTCCGGGAAGATCCCACATGCTGCGGAGCAACTAAGCCCGTGAGCCATGGCCGCTGAGCCTGTGCGTCCGGAGCCTGTGCTCCGCAACGGGAGAGGCCACAACAGTGAGAGGCCCGCGTACCGCAAAAAAAAAAAAAAAAAAAAAAAAAAAAAAATAAAAAGAACTTCTTAGAAACACTGGCTGAGCCTAGGTGTTCTGAAAGGGATGACATTTGTTAAGAACTCCAGCACTGGAATTCGAACTACCTGGATCCAAATCTCATGAATTCTTGGAGTGTGAACATAACCTCACTGTGTCTCTTTCTTCACCATAAACGGAGATGATAATGATGCCTACCTTGTAGGGCTATTTCCAGGATAATATGAAATAATACATGTAAAGTAGTTAGAAATTTGCCTGGCATCTAACTAAGAATTCAAAAAGATGAAGTATTTATTACCTGTGATTTCCCACATGGAATTACATAGTAGGTACGTAGGCACTCTTTGTGAAATACTGACTTTATGAATCTGCCTAACCTTAGTTATACAAGGTTTCCTAAAAGTGATAAGACAAGGTTATCAGATCAATTATCATTAGAGTTGGAGGACCTATATGTCATACATTACATCTTTTGCTTCATTAGTAAAATTTCCTTTGAAAATGAGCTTACCTGTGGAGTAATGTACCGTAAATACAATGTATTATGTTTAGGCTGACTGTTATTTAGCTGCACAGTCATTTCCTCTTTTCAGTTGTCACCCCAGCTCCAAAATCTGCTCAAGGACAAAATCAGCTACACAAAAATTTTACCTGTGTTAATGACCTATAAGTACCAGTCAGTAGGATGATGTGTTCTCATTAGTGGTCTAGAAGCCTGCTCTCACTGATAATGGACCTCAGAGGTCAATAAAAATCTCAGGAAGAATTCTCTTTAATTTAACAGATGGACAGGTGTGTGGAAGCCAAGTGCTCTACATGGTTGTATTGCACATGCCTACAACGATTGCAAAGGCATCTGCAGAAACCAAGCACTAAATCCCAACATGGTTCCTGCTGAAGAAACCATTAACTCTAATACCAGGGTTTCCCATCCTTTCAGAAAGTACTAAGAGTCATCAGAGTGATCTCAATAACTCCCAGAAAGAGCATCTCTATTAAACACCCAAGAATTTTTATTGGTTTTAATATCCAATCTCATCTCACCTGATAAATGAATGAGCTGCAGCAGCAGTGTCCTTTAAAACAAAATGCAATGTCATCCTTCCAGCCTTTTCAACAAAAGTATCAATACTGAAACATGAGGTAAAATATCTAAGCAATATGAAAAGTGAGGTGGTATTTCTGTTGTTTTTCAGTGTCCCTCCCCCAAAGGGATTTTTCTGTTTCATGTGCATGGGTCACTACCTAATAAACCAGCCAGGGTCCACTTCAATAACAGCACTTGTAAAAGTAAGAGCATGGCTAGCCAGCAAGCATGCTAAAAAAGCAGTTGCTACAAAGTGGAAGCTTATGCATGTACAAGCTACCCAAAGTAAGATGTGTTTCCTGAGATAAACTGGAGAGGAAACGCCTATTCAGATAAACAAGACACATCTTATCAATGTAAAATAAATCACCTACCCAGAAATTTCTTGCATTTCTGCCAAAAAACGTATTTACAAACTATGTAGGCAAGTTGTTCTGCGATGCCACCGCACTGTGGCCATGTCTCAAGATTTATAGTTAGTGACATTTGCAGTAACCAGGTAGCAAATCGAATCTCACATGAGAAGAATGAAATATGGAAATGTAAAGTGCATCCAAGAATAGTATTTTTTTGACAAGAAAAAGTCAAGACCCAGAAAGGTACGGATGGCTTTGTGTTCTCTGAACCATTTTTCTACTATAAAGCATTCACATTTCAGAAAATCAAAGATGAAGCAAAGAAGTAGCTAAGACGTTTAAAGGTTCAAAATACCCTGGCGTCTATTCATAACCGCTCAGGAGCAGAAAGGAAAATCAGTTAAATTTGGCTTCTCTCTCAGACAGTTCGATGATGATCCCCTGATGCTACAGAATTTAGTGCAAACTTCTTCCGGCGGTCAAGGCGACCGGGCAATTAGTAAAGATTCACACTTCCTCTGAGCTTCTCGCTACAGTTGACACAGTGACCAAGAATGGGTATCGCCTGCCTTCTTCACTTCTAATCTGGAAATGAAACCATGCCCCACCCTCAGAGGATGCGTTTCAGTCATCTTCCTACTCTTTAGTTCTCTCCTAACCGGGCTAGCATCTAAGTGGCTGCGCATTCAGCCCTTGACATACTCTCTTCCCCAGCTCCTCACTCCGGCGAATGAGCCGGGGTTCGCCTCTTGTCAAACCTGTGGAATAATCCACTCCTTCGGACTCGGAGATATTTCTCAAAAAAACAAAACAAAACAAAAGAATATATATATATAAACTCTTTGGTCTCTAGAAAGGACATGTCAAGTAACGATTTCATTCAAAACCCCTTCAGAAAGTGGAACTTATCATTAGCCAATTACTCTTCCAAACAGTAAATTAACACACACACACACACAATTTGGGGGAAAATTCTGTCTGGCGCTGAGAAAGCACGTCAGGTGGAAAGCACCCAGCCCCCCACCCCCCCACCCCAGGTCTTCGTCTCTGACCCGAGGACGCTCTGGGGACAGCGTTCCCGCCGCGCTCCACCTGGGACTGCTCGCCGACCCCGCCCGGTGCCCGCCTGCCACTCCTGCCCTCCATCCCTTCCGGGAGGGAACGACTGCGGCCGCCAGGACTGCGACAGGTCTGGGGTGGGCGGAGGCATACGGAGCCGGCTCTCCCCCCGCGTCCCGGAGCGCGCGGGCGCCACTTACATGCCCGGACGGAGCTGAAGGGCTCTTCCTGGAGGCCAGCCGGCGGCCACCCAAGCGCAGAAGCATCAGAGCCACAGTCACCAGGTCATCTCCGCCGGGCAGAGCTGCTCCAGCCGCCACGCCGGCTGCGCGCCCCACGCCACTCTGGCTCCGCAAGTCCGAGCCCCGCGAAGAAGTTGAGCTCGCTGGGCGGGCAGAAGTTGGTGTGTGGGTCTCGCGGGTCCAACGAGATGCGTCTCCCTGCGGAGGGCGCGAAAGCAGCTTGGCCCCACTAGGCATCACCCGCGACGCGGAGAGAGCGGACGGACCGCCTTGGCGAGTCCCCGAGGCGCCCGGGGCCGCCGACATGCGCGCCCCTGCTCCGCCGGGAGCGACTGGCAACCTGCGAGCTCGGCAGCCCCGCAGCTTCCTCAGCCTCGGTGCCATGGAAACGCGCTCGCCGCCCTCCGGGCCCGGCCCCTCCGGAGCGCTTAAAGAGACAGCCCCGCCGCCACCGCGGCTCGACTAGCTGCTGGGCGCCCCCCCACCCCCGCGCCCTCCTCACCCCCTCCTCTCTCCCGCGCCTCCAGGAGGAGGCGCGGCGGGGGCTGGACGCTGGGGGCTGGAGGGGCAGCTAAGAAGAGATTTAGGGGGCTCTGCTCAATCCTCCCGCCTAACCCCGCTCCCTACCTCTTCCTACTCACCCACCCAAGACACACATCCAAACCTCGCCAAAGAGACGAAGCGGCTCTGGCTTCCCCTCACAAACCAACCTGCTCAGAACCAAGCCAGCTGTACATCTGCCACAAGCAGAGACCAAAGAAAGGCTGACTTTTGATTCTTTCTTGCTCCGCTCGCTTCCAACCCGAGTCTTGGGAGTCGGTCAGAACACAGTCCGGGGGGTGGGGCGGGGGGGACGAGGTCGGTTTGAAGTAGGAACCAAACAGCAGCTGATTGAGTCAAATCTCCTGCCAAATCGACAGTTGCAGGACACATCGTCGGCTCATCCAGAAATCCTCGTTACTCCAAATGGGATCATCTCCCTTCAATTTATTTGGCCACCGTCTATCTCACCCCCTTCAGGCACCGGAGTTATAAGGAGGAGCCAACCCTTTTCCAAACCTACTCCCTCCTTTCCTTCAAACCAGCTCCTCTTCCCCAAAATTTGCTGAGGAGCAGTCAGTTGCGAGCCCCTAGAGCCCTTCCAGAAGGGAACAGCGTCTGCTCAGAACGGGAGGCTTAGGCTGCGGTGCTGGCCCGCCTGCCTGGGACGCATAGCCAAGCGCCGCGCGGTCGCCAGCCTCTCCGGCCCGAAGAGATGCCTCTGCCCGGCGCCAGCTGCTGTCTGGAAGGCCACAAACCTCTGGAGTCTGATTCGTGAAAATAAAAATCTATGGTACATTGTGCCCTCCAACAAGGACAGCCCGGCTCCGAAGCCATAATCTGTTCAGCCCTGCAGGAAACGGATCAATCTGCAGCGGGACAACTTTTTTCTCTGATTCCTAAACTTACCAAAAGTGGCTCTCCAATGACTCACTCATAGTCAGACATTTAAAGTGGTACCACCTGATTTCCTCACACCTAGGAGCCCTAAGAGGATCTGCCCCAAATGGTCTTTGGGGCTTCCCTTGGCCCTTCATAGCTGAATTAACCATCTGGCTCTTAGTTTCAGTCTTCTGAGCCTTTGTTCTCCCTTCTTTTCTTTCTGCTTTTTCTGCAACTAAAGAAGCAACTGGGCATTTACAGGGCAGACTGAGGAGCAAACTTCTGGGGTTTCTATGAAAAGAAAGAAAAATATGAGGGTGCGTTGGAACCATTCCACTCCTGAATTATTTCACATTCTGTGACTTTGCCCTCCTTGATTTGGGGAGCTGGAGTTCACACCACCCTGCAGTCTTCTCTATTTCTCCTAGACATTTATTCTTTTTACTTTTTTAAAATTGAAGTTAAAGTGAAAAATCATAAATATACAACTAGATGATATCTCTATCGTTTGACAGATATCTTTAACAAACAGAATTTTGAAGCAATTTGCACAATAGAAATCATTATTTGAATCCCTTATTTTATAAAACAGGGATTCATTCTTTCTTTTTTTTTCTAAATACTTGTTATACATGAACCAAACCTTCTCCAATCACAGAGCGGACTTCGGGAAAGTGCTGACATCTGCTGTAGAAATGCATTGTCACTTGGCTAACTCTTAATTAGTTCCGATAATGACATGCCCAGCATGGGTCGCTGAAACACATTGATAATTTTAACATCGATTTTTAACTCTTAGTTTTAACTTTTCCTGAACCTCTTTGTCACCTTTGTTACCAAGGAACAAAGTTGAATGCTTAATTTCACATCCTCTTCTTTTTCCACTCCCTCTTCTAGTGAGGTGCTAATGAACAGTGAAATGACCAAGGGCAGGCAGGGCACGGAGAGGGCGGGCGGAAATGAAGAAAAGGAAACTGGTAATTCACAGTAATGGTGATTCCTGAACTGTGTACTAACTACATAAGGTGAGGCTGTTTTTCTTCCCTTCTGGATGTAAGTAGAGGTGAAAATATTAATTCTTTCCATTGATTCAACTTTTAGTTTGTCTTTGGATGAAACCTAAAGACTCCGGGTTATTTCAATACAGTTTGATCTTAATTGTTTTAATGAAAATGTATAGCACACCTAAAGATGACAGTATAGCTTAACTGTACCCTGAAATTCATATGATTTGCTAAGCCTTTCTTTGCTCCTGGACTAGTTTTAACTCCGTAGGGGTCTATCTTCAACTAATCTCATTCTCTCCTGGAGTGTAAAAAGTTTCTAATCATTTTTTTTTCTTTATATTACAGAAAGCCTTGCATAAATAATAGACCTTCTTTATTACAAGGCTAAATTTTATGTAAGCCACAGCTGAAACTCTGAACTATTTTAAGAGCTAAAGAATAATGGGGAAATACAGGAATGTATGTAAATTATCTGATTGCATGGTTGTTTAATAAAGGGCATGCTTAGTTTGGGTACAGGGGAAGTGAATCAGTAAATTGAAAATCCCAAATTAGAAAAATTTCCTTTTATGTACATTAGTTTAAAACCATGTTTATTATAGGTGAATATTTAAAAGCACTTCGGATGTAACGCTAAATGTGATTAGTGTATATTTCATAAAGTGAGGTTGATTTCGAGTTATTCTAGCATGGATAATAATATAACACAATGCCATGTAAGCAATTACCATTAAATGAAATATACTCTTCCAGCGTAGGAATTTAAAATTTTCCATGAACTGGGAAGCCCTAATTTGAACTCAGCTCTCCTTTTGCAGTCTGTTCATACAATTTAAAAATAATTGGTAATTTGTTTTTATTGGCTGGTTATGCTATTCTCTTAAAAAAGGGTGCATTATGAAACCTGTTAGTTACAGTCTTACACAGTAAAAGAGCAATGCAGTTTGGTGGTTTGGGGATGCTATGAACACACAAAATGAAGCCAGATACAGACAAAACCATTCATTCAGCGTTTATTGCCCAACATGAAAGAAATTTTAAAATTTAACAAAGCAAGAGAATGAGCCACATACACAAAGAATCAACTTTTTAAATTAAGAGAGAGAGAAGTTTTGTGTTGATGGCATCCATTGCTCAGACATAAATTTCATGGAGGAAAAAAACAGACACATCATGAATTGGGCTTTATTTTTGTGAATGGTATTTTACACTGCCAACCTGAACAGGTTTTTAAAAATGGGTTTGATATAGCAGACAAATGTCTGTCTCTGAGAAGAGCCCAAAGGATTTGGGGGGACCTCCGGTGGGAATGCCACATGCTACCCCACTCTCTGCAGACCTGCATCAAAGGAGTGGTAAATCTAACTAGCTTCTCCCTTGTAAGGAGGAGCTGGGGTAAGCCAATTTCACGCTTTATGTATGCTCGTTGTAAAAAGGAATGCTTACCTAAAAAGAAATAGATTCTGACCAGATGTTCCAAAATCTTCCTCAGCTGCTGCTTGAAGCTTTACAGTCCCCGCATACTTTATCTTCTCGTCTATCTTCTTCTAATTGAGAAATTGTTGATCCATGCAGTTCGACAGGCAGGCTGCTGCAAAAACCTTCCTGCCAAAGCTTTTCAGCCCTGCTCTCCTGCACACAAAAACTTCCAGTGTCTGTATGGGGACAGGAAAAGAGAACAGGCCACTTCATCTGGCAGGTGTTGTGGGTAGAAAGAGGAGGAGGTCAGAAAGCAGTTCTTCAAAGGACAGGTTCTGTCACCTGAAAGTGTAATAAATTGCCATTATAGAAATGCCTACAAGCACTAATGAGCCATGTACATTGAAATCTTGATGTCAGGCAAAATAGAATGAAATTCACCCAGGAACCAACTGGGATTGTCACACCAAGATGTGAATAATCATTCTTACTTTGGTTTCATCTGCCACTAAATTTTGTCCCTACAAACCAATAGCTCTCTTTTTAAGGAAAATGATAAATTTAGCATAAAACTGCTAAGATATCTGTCTAGTGATTAATACATAATTTCTCAGTTCTGTGCTACTCATTGGCCGTAAAGACTTGACCAATCAGATGTGAGTTATAATAGAATTACCAACTCCAGAATTATGTATATTTATTAGAACATAATTAGAAGATCAGCCCAGATAAACATTTGACTTGTACTTTTTTGGAAACTGTACTTTACACAGCTAATTTCGTGTGTGTGTATGTGTGTATGTTAAAAAAACATATAACATTAAATTTACTGTCTTAACCATTTTTAAATATACAGTATATTCACATTGTTGTGCAATAGATTTCTAGAACGTTTTCACCTTGCAAAACTTAAACTCTATTCCCATTAAACAGGAATTCCCCCTTCCCCTCTCTGTTCAGCCCTTGGCAAACAACTTTCTACTTTGTTTCTATGATTTTGACTACTTTAGACACTCTATGAGTAGAATCATACAGTATTTGTTCTTTTATGACTGGCTTATGTCATTTAGCATAATGTCCTCAGGATTCATCCATGTTGTAACATGTGACAGATTTCCTTCTTTTTTAAGGTTGAATATTATTCCATTGTGTGTATATGCCACATTTTGTTTATCCATTCATCTGTTGATGGACATTTGGGTTGCTTCCACCTCTTGGCTATTGTGAATAATGTTGCAATGAATGTGGGTGTGCAAATATCTCTGCAAGATACTGCTTTAAATTCTTTCGGATATATACTCAGAAGTGGGATTGCTGGATCATATGGTAATTCTATTTTTGATTTTGGGGGAAACCTCTATACTGTTATCCATAACAGTTGCACCTGTTTATATTTCCACCAACAGCGCACAAGAGTTCCAATTTCTCTACATCCTCGCCAACACTTGTTATTTTCTATTCTTTTGATAGTCACCATCCTAATGGGTGTGAGATGATATCTCATTGTACTTTTTATTGCATTTCTCTTACAATTTGGGATGCTGAGCATTTTTTCATGTGTTTGTTGGCCATTTGTATATCTTCTTTAAAGAACTGTCTGTTAAATCATTTGCCCATTTTTTATCAAGTAATTTGTTTTTGTTGTTGAATTGCAGAAGTTCCTTATATATTTTAGATAGTAACCCCTTATCAGATATATGACTTGCAAAGATTTCCTCCCATTCCTTAGGTTGCCTTTCATTCTGTTGATTGTTTCCTATGATTCACAGAAATTCTTAAGCCTGATGTAGTCCCCTTTGTCTATTTTTATTTTTGTTGCCTGTGCTTTTGGCATCATGTCCAAGAAATCATTGCCAAATGTAATGTCTTAAAGTTTTTCCCCTTTGTTTACTTCTAGGACTTTTATAGTTTTAGGTCTTATGTTTACGTCTTTAATCGATTCTGAGTGAATTTTTGTATATGATGTGAGATAAGGGTTTAACTTTAGTCTCTTACATGTGGATATTCAGTTTTCCTAGCACCATTTGGTGAAGAGACTGCCCTTTCCCCACTGTGTAGTTACGGCATCCTTGTCAAAATTGTTTGGCCATATATGCAAGGGTTTATATCTGGGTTTTCTATTCTGTTCCATTGTTCTATATATCTATCTTTTTGCCATAACCATACCATCTTCATTACTGTTGGTTTGTAGTATATTTTGAAGTCAGGAAATGTGAGGACTCCAACTTTGTTCTTTTTCAAGATTGCTTTGACTATCTGGGGTGACTTAAAGCTAATTTTTGTATGTAAAGAGCTTCTTTACTATTATTTGCATAAAGCCCACTTTTCCTAACATTTTTTTTTTCTGTCAAAGAAGAAAAAGTGAATACAAAAATCCTTTCCCTGGAAGCTTTTATTCTGAATTCCAATTTTTAATGTCTGAATGCCTTGGGTAACTGATCAAATCCTAACAGCCACTATCAATGCCTCTACAACTAACCATGCTAATGTTGAATAAATCCAATCCTAAAGAACACACAGATGGAGCAACACAGCCTGATACGTGCTTCATAGTGGGTCCAGTTATTTAGGCCCTGGCTGCAATAAGCTACTCATACTGTGCCATTAGCTCACCTTTTATAAACTAAGCATTCACATCCAGGAAAGATCAAAATCAATCATTGATAGTATAGGACTTTCCATTCCTCTCCAACTCAATATGGATAAATCAGAGGAGGGTTTCACAAGAGTGAATCACTGAGCATAGTAGTGACGAATGAACCTCAGTGTAAATAAGGAAAAAATATCCACCTAAGGAAAAATTATCAAACCTAATATGGTCTTGAGCCTATCCATTTAAACCCCATGTAAGAAGATAGGAAACATTGTAGGCTATTCTCTGGAAGGATAAGCCCAAGTTATAGCTGAGGCTCTAAATCACCAACCCAAAGCTAGTGTATTTGAAAGTTCATTATCCTCCACTTTCACACAAACATAGTACATGCTTGCACCTGGAATATTTTCTGTAGTTTTGACTGTGTGTTTTCTGAAGCATATGAGACAGACAGCTTCAGGTATGGCGCTATGGTATACAAAGTGCAGTCACCACACTATCAAGAAAGTGAAAAGACAACCCACAGAATGGGACAAAATATTTGCAAATCACATATCTGATAAGGAACTGGTTGGTAGTATATATAAATAATGCTTACCACGCAACAATAAAAATGGAGAAATGATTTGAATAGACATTTCTCGAAGAAGATACATAAATATCCAATAAGAACATTGAAAAGATGCTCAATATCATTAGCCACTAAAGAAATGCAATTCAAAACCATAATAAGGTATAGCTTCACCCCTACTAGGATGGTTATAATCAAAGAGACAGTAACAAGTATTGACAATGATGTGGAGAAATTTAAACCCTCACATATTGCTGGTGGGAATGTAAAATCGTGAAGCCACTTTGGAAATAGTTTGGTAGTTCCTCCAAACGTTAAACACAGAGTTACGATACGCCCCAGCAATTCCACTGTAAGAGGATGAAAAATATATGTCCACACAAAAACTTGTACAAGAATATTTGTAACGGTGTTACTTATAAAAGCCAAAAAAACGGAAAGAACCTAAATGTCCATTAGTTGATGAACAGATAAACAAAATGTGGCATATCCATACATCATAATATTATTCAGTCATAAAAAGGAATGGAGTATTGATATATTCTACAATATGGATGAACCTTGAAAACCTTATGCTAAGTGAAAGAAGCCAGATACAAAAGGCCACATACTTATTTATGATTCCATTTATATGAAAAGTACAGAATAGAAAAATCCATAGAAACAGAATGTAAATTAGTGGTTACCAGGAGCTGGGAGACAGTGGGAAATGGAGAGTGTTCATGGGTACAGGGTTTCTTTCTGGAGTAATGAAAACACTCTGAAATTAGGTAGTGGTGATGGTTGTATAACTTTGTGAAAATATGAAAAAGCACTGAGTTGTACACTTATTAAAAGGGTAAATTTTATGACAGGTGAATTATACCCAAATGCTGTTTGCTGACCAGTGCCAAACTGAAACGTGTTTCATACTCGTCCCTGACGCTATGAGAAGCTCTTGCCAGAATGCAAGTAGACTGCATCACTAAGTGCACTATTTAGTTCAGCTGATATTTTTTAATGGCAAGACTTTCCCAGTGAAGTAAGCAGTCCATTGATTTCCTTCTGAAGTAAGCTCCTTATCTTCCTTGGGACCAGGTAATGAAGAGTTCACAGATCAGCTACTTTGAGTAAAGCTGCTGTAATCTGCATGCCTGACTTCAAGAATGTGCCTGCCAATGGTTACATGACACACTGATGAATGAATGAAGACATTCACAACTTCTGAGAGAAACCATTCCAAACCTGTGTCCTATGTATCAACTGCACGTGGTAGCAAAACTTCCATTCATCATGCCTCTATATGTGAGGCAATGAGTCCCATAATAGAAATGAAGAAGGGGGAGCAGGGGAAAGAGTGGAGATTGGGAACTGGAGGGAGGAGGGAGAGTGGAGGAGGAGGAAGAAGAATGTAAATAAATAATAAGACTGGTGCTACATGCACGAAGAGTTTACTTTCTTCTATGGAAGTCAGGCACGTGACTTGTCCTATGTGATTAGTATAACAAGTAGCAATAAAATATAGAGGAGAAAGGGGTTAGTTTGAGGGAGGATATGCTTTCTATATGGTCTGCAAAGCCTTCCAGAGGATGTATATGGGGTAGGTGATAAAGGATGATGAGGAGCTCAGCAGGCACATACTTCTGAATACAGAAGGCTAGAACCAGAGTAAATTAAACCAAAAGTCCATACATATAAATTGGTGTTTGTCAAAGTGTGGCTTCCAAGCCAGCAGCATCAGCATTGCTTGGGATCTTGTTGGAAATAGTTCTCAGGCCCATCCCCAAACAACTGAATCAGCCAGTCTGGAGGTGAGCGATAGCAATTCGTTTTAACAAGAACTTCAAATGATTCTGATGCACACTAAATCTTGAAAGCCACTGTTTTAGATAAACATAACAACTAGTTTAAAAAATAGATGCTGTGTCCTGAAAAAAAAAATAGTGTTTCAGTTTAATACAGTGAATTGATCATAATATTTTATATCTGTTCCCTCCCCAAATTTTACTAAATGAAGAGTAAAGAAATGTTTTTAGATACTATCCTCCAATACGAACGGGAGAGGAGACAACTAGTCAACTATTTCAAGAAGAGTTTGGAAGATAGAAGCCTGATGCTGGATTACTAATTGCATGGGTAGATAGAAGTCACAAAAGTTACAAGGTAGGTGCCTGTAAAAGGCAATGCCTAGGAGAAGAAAAGTGAGCTAGCTCCCCAGAGAGAACATCTGAGAAATCTGGTGCTTGAAGAAACCTGGAAGGAGTGAGTGATGCCTAAAATGAGGGGTATGCTTGTAAACTGTATAGGGTAGTTGACTTCCTGATGTTCCCTCTCCTTATACCCCTCAAGACACAGATGATGTATTCTCTGGAAAAATTGAATTGCAGGCGTTTATCCTTGACACAGTGGAAAAACAGAGGTTGGCAGAGGGCTAAACACAAGAGCATTAGGTGGAAAGTCCACAGGATAAACTAAAGACCTCTCATGGCCCTTCTCACTTGTGGTCCCAGAAAACCTATATCCAACTGTATATCTTGCACCATGGAGGAGGTTGGAGGACTGTTTTCTGGAGACCCCAATAAAAAGGTCAGTGATTGATAATCTTCCAGTTAAGTCTACCACTTGACTACACCCACCCACAAAAGCAGAACTTCTTTCTAGTAATCTTTGTAGTGCTTACTCTTAAACATAATCAGCCAAAGATCACCAGATATAAAGAAAGCTTCCAGTATGTAGAGACCACATGAAAATAACAGATAAAAGAAACCTGAAAGAAAAGGAAAAAAATCCCCTCCCTCCCAAATTATAAGTATTATCTTAAGAAAGAGGATATCTTACATTCACATACACCAAAAAAATGTTTTGCTATGGAAAGGAACATTCTGAGAAATACCTTTTTGAAATTAAAAATAGGATAACTGCAGTGAAAAAACATTCCATAGAAAGGTTAGAGAAAATCAAGGAAATCTCTCAGAAGGTAAAAGGAGAGACAGATGGACAGAGACAGGGAGGAAGAGAGAGAAGCTAGGAAATAAAAGGAAATAAAATGAGTGGATTAATCCAGGAGAAGCAGAAAGAGAGCAGAAGAGAAAACAAAGGTGAGGAATCATCAAACAAAAAAGCTTAAGAACCAGAAGACGTGAATCTCCAGATGGACTGAGTACACAGAGTTTGTGGGCAACAACTCACAGTGAAGCATCATCTTGAAATTCCACAACAGCAGAGACAGAGAGAAAATTCTAAAAGGGACAGAGTACAATACGAAGGACATCATTCAGAATAGAATTGGGCTTCTGAAAACAAATACCAAGTGATATAAAATAGGGGAATAATAACCTCAGAGTTTTGAGGGAAATGGTTTTCAACCTAGAATTCCATACTAATCTGAACTATCAATCAAGTTTAAGAGAAAGATATTTCAGACATACAAAAGCTCAAAAAACTGACCACTCACATATACTTTCATAGGAAGCTAGTGGAGGATATATCCCAGAAAAATGAGGAAGTGAGCTAAGAAAGGAAAATATGGAAACCAGAAAATATGGAAAAGAGTATTCTCAGGAAGGTGACAAAGGGAACTTTTACAATCCAAACTGTGAGCCAAAATTAAAAAGCATCCTACAGCCAGTGAGTAAGTAGAGAATATAGGAAAAATCTCTGGAAGATAAAAGGGGAGGAGGGTCATTCATTGTGTTTGGGAGTTACAGAAATTATTTCTAGGCATTAGAACACTTGGGGAGAAAACTAACTACTGATCAATGAGAAAAAAAAAACCCACAAGAAAATTATTAACTGAAGAAAAAACAAAGTTTATTGAGAAAGTAAATATCCTGACATTATTTGGTGTAGTTGCAAACAATATGCCATCTATAAAATAATGCAAATATTGACACAGATTTGTGAAACAACTACTGAAGGCATAGTGGAAAGCAAGGTTTGGAGTGGGGTATAATGGATCCAAAATAGGGAGGAAGTCAATAAATACTGCCTAATATGATAAATTAAGAAATAATAGAGGGCTTCCCTGGTGGCGCAGTGGTTGAGAATCCGGCTGCCGATGGAGGGGACACGGGTTCGTGCCCTAGTCCGGGAAGATCCCACGTGCTGCGGAGCGGCTGGGCCCGTGAGCCATGGCCGCTGAGCCTGCGTGTCCGGAGCCTGTTTTCCGCAACAGGAGAGGCCACAATAGTGAGAGGCCCGCGTACCGCAACAAAAAAAAAAAAAAAGAAAGAAAAAGAAAAGAAAAGAAATAATAGAATAGGCTACTCTATCAGATAGATGTATATGTATGGAAAAATAGGAGAATGTTACAGAACGGAAAGAGAAAGGAGAGGCAGGCTATTGTATAGTGTGATCAGGCCTTTTCTATGTAGATATCTGCATTCTTAGGAGGCAGTCACACCCAACCTGAGCGACCAATATTACAGACAGAAGTAAAAGCAAGCGTTAAGATTTTGAGACAAGAATAAACTTAGTGTGTTCTAGAAAGGCAAGAAGACTGGTAAGCATTGAATGAGGTCAACAATATGGGGAACAGTAGATGAAACATATCCAAATGGGAGGAAAAGCATTGGAGCTTCATGACCTGCTGTGTCTAAGAAGATTCCATGATTCAAAGAAAAACAAAGCAATACCATATCTGTTTATTTTAGTTCGTGGATTTCTCCTGCCCTGCATTCTTTTATCCCACCTTCTTTACCACTTTAATACCATCAACCATTAATACCACCAAGCCCTGTAATTGTAGTAAACACTCAGAGGGAAGTTCTTTTGACTAATATATCTGAATCATTTGCATGTCTGGGAATTAGTCTATTACCACATAAATCATAGCCTCTCTGTTTCTCTTCTCTACTCCATTTTGCATTTCTCAATGTCATATTCATCATCCCAAGTTCCTATTTGCATTTGAAATAGTAGTAACCTACAAGATTTCACATGTTCTGAAAATACAAGACTCTTGCTTAGAGATTATAATGAGGCTGGCTGGGCAATGTTCTATTATTAGTAAGAATTGTGATTTTTAGAGTTGTGGGTTAATTGCTAATAACTGTATGCAGTGTTTTCCCTCAAGATGTTTTCTATTACAGTAATTAACTGAGCAGCTGGGAGAGCAGACATTAACCATTTGTCTTCACAGTAGCCCTCACTGGGGACTCTCCCCAAACCTCTGCACATGACTTTATTTGCTGTTTGATGGATAATGTAAGAGGGAAGCATAAAAGATATAGGATCTTCATACTTTGGAATGAATATCCAATTTTAAACAATTTTTTCTTGTTGAAGGGATTCTTTCTCACACCTGTGATGAATAGATTATAAGAAACATAGAACGTCTTTTAGATATATGGATTTATTTGACTAGTTTTTATGTGCCTATTTCTCTTCGTATCCTCACATAATGAAATTTTATCACAGAGATTGTGTCAGAAGCCTCAGCTACCCTGAAGACACCACTGGTTTATCTGTTTACAAATTAGATTGGACCAGTGAAAGCTCACTGATACTGAAGAAATCTGTTAAGAGCCACCTTGCCTGATAGCCCTGTTCTTTTTCATGACACATGAATTCCCATTTGATTATCAATGCAGGACCCTGATTTTAGTATCCTGAATCTCCCTCTGGGACTCTCGGTGCTTCTTTGTGTGAATTCCTGTTTACTGTGTGATGTGGCCCTGCTCTCAAGACTATATGCCAATCTGATGCTTGACCCCAGGTTCTCCCAAGCAACTCTGATGTTGTCTGGACTCCATCTCTGCCAAGTTATTTTCTACATCATGCCTTTTGTTAATGCAAAGATATTCTGTTTTGTTTTGTTTTTGTTTTTTATAAATAGGGAACATTTAATTTAACATTTTTTAATGAAATGTCCCAAACCATAAGCAGAGACTAAGTACAAAAATAAATAAATAAAGCTATGCTTTTAGGAAATCGTTAAGTATATGCAAATTTTTTGTCTTCTCTCTCATTGAATAAAACAATACATTTACTACTGTTCAGATCTCATTGCTTTTTTATCTTGTTTTTCCAGAAGCTACAATTTTCTTTCTTCTCAAAATGACTCCATTTCTTCAAACCCAGAAAAGCTCTGGTTTTATACTGTGTTAAGTATTTGGTTGTAAGAGCTTCAATAGAAAGAATGCTATCTGACTTATATTAATTCCACAGAAGTCACACAAACAAGAGTATGCCAGGCTCCCTGGCAAATGAGGCAGAGGCCACAGCTTTCCTTCTCCTTCCAGAAGGATATGGGATGCTGACCTCTATGCTGTGGTCGCTGGAGGCTCAGCACAACTTACTGGGGCCACCCCCTCAGTGTCAGTGCTCAAAAGAGAGATCCACCTCTCTTAGAGGTGGATTAGAGGTCTCTTAATTAGAAACCACGTTCTGAGTCTGAATTCTGCAAGTCTCAAAGGCCCACCTGGTACTACGAAGAGTATCATACACTGAGGGTTTGAACTCAACACATCTGGAGGATAATCGGAGAGAAACTTCCACACAGATTTAAAAAGTGGAAATCCCACAAGAGCCTGGGCCACTGGCTGGAATGACCCTGGAGACTGGATGACAAGACACTCAGAGTTGGGTAGAACTTGGAGTCTGGTTACAGAGACATTCAAGAGGGCAAATTGCAAAGTAGTTAGAGGCAAGAGATCAGATAGAAAAGTGTAAGACTGTGGTCTCAGGGCCAGCAAGAGCTTCAAAACTAGTAAAGCAGTAACCTGGGTGCCCTCATGGAAGTGGAGTTGCTCTGATGACTTGGTTGTGGACGAGGGAGCTCTCAGTCATTCTGCCTCTTCTTTTAGAAAATCTTGACTCCATAAGCTGGTGCTCTCTGTACAGCATTCAAACCTAACTGATGCTATCTTCTTACTTTTTTATAAACAGTGCCTTGCAATGAAATGCTTTAATGAATCCTTTTTGATTTACTGGTTGGTTGAACCAATTTTGGAAAAGCCCTGCAAAACATGAATTAAAATACAAATTGAATTTAGAAAATATCAACTTGCATATTCCAAAGAAGATAAGCCCTTCTTAACTCAACCTCACAATTTTTCCTCATTGCAAACTCCTTCTCAAGACACTCATAGCAATAGCTAATATTGGAAGGCCAAACAAACAAAATCTGCAACATTTTCTGTCCACTTAAAATGAATTTCATATGCTAAAATCTGAGTTGATTTTTTTCATATTAATATCCAAGTGTTTCAATTTTACTGTCCACTTCCTCCATCTAAATTTATTGTGAGCTCCTAAGATGAGAAATATCTTATTTATCTCCTTCAGAGTACCAGACTGTATCAGGTGAGGTCATGTTGAGTGATTGAAGTGTTTTAGCTAAAACTAACGTTTTCTTAAGGCCAGCCTAGAGAACCATTTAACAAATGAGATGATTTATACTGTCATTATTATATTGGTTAACAGATTTTAAAAGGAAGCATAAGATAACAGCAATGCCTCTTTGGGCTAAAATATAAACACCATCCCACTTAAGAAATGAGAACCAAGGACAAGTCTTAGCATTTATTGAGTCCTTCATAAAACAAGAAAACACATGAGATTTTGCTGTAATTCAACACCCATTCTTGTCAGTGCCTTCAAGGATAGAAATTAAGCTATATTAAAGCTTGTCTTGGCTCAATTATAGAATGAAAGTGAGGCATCTATGTCATGGTTCCAGGATAGGTTTCAAATCAGTTTGGATTCAGCGGCTTGGTCCTTATTAGGACTTCGGGGGACAGCCAAGAATTACATTTAATTCATTATCTTGTTCTGAAAGTGCTACAGTGGCTGCTACACAAATCGAAAGCAGCATTTACACAGGCTAATACCTATGGTAACTTTCCAATTTATCTTTTGGGCATTATCACCTCCCAGTGTCCCTCCTTGAAAGTTTGACATGTGCGCTGAATTCTCATTTTGTAGGTTGATAGATATTCACCCTGAAGAGAACACTGAAGAAAATGGCCCCATGTTAAAATGCTAAGAATGCTACCTGAAATACATTTTCTTAAAATTTGAAAATAGCTACAGTCTTGTGGCAGAAATTGTGTTACATATATACTTGCCTTCTAGGCAGTCTAATCTTTCTGGGTGGGAGCTGTGGCTCCCACAGTAATTCATCCCACAATGTAATTCATTGCTGTTTGACTCATGTCCAGCAGCCTGGTGTAGTTTCACAGTGGAATTATTGGTTCCCTTTAAGAAATATTCAAAACGAATGATTTTTGTTTTCCATTGTTCTTAAAAAGAGAAAAAAAATTAGACACTATGTTTGTGATGTGAAAGTAAATATAACCTGTTGAAATTCAAGGTAGGAAAATGTTTCTTTAGGAAACTAGGAGGGATGATACAGGAAGACATGTTGCCCACATACAGAGTGATTTCTAATAGTTCATTGATCTCATTGTTTAGCATCCCCTTTTAGAGTGTGCATTAACAAAAACCCTGCATGGGTATTAAGTTGACAGTATAATCTTAGAGTATTTTATGTAACTAGACACTAGCAATAGAGAATACTGTATTGACTCCCAGATTTCAGGCAATGGCACTTCAAGCGACTGATATTGATGCTTTATATTGATGTAAAAACTTTCTTCCAAAAAGTACAAAGCACTTTCTTAAAATTGCCTTATTGGGTTTTGTAACAACTCAGCAATGCACAGTATCTGAGACCACGGTGTGTTGAGCTGAGATAATACCTTAAGTTTCCTGATTTCTAATTTAGTATTTCAAACATTTAATCATTAGACATCCTTTCAGTTTCCAACAATGCCAAAAATTATGCATTCTATACAAGACTTGAGACAGGTTTTACTTCAGAGATGATCCTTTTAGAGTCCATAAACCAGTAAGTAAAAGTTTAAAAATCAATTGTAAGAATTGAAGTGACTTTTTCTTTCAGCTAAGGATGTAAGTCTATTATATTCCATCCCAAAGAAGAATAACACAAGTGTTAAAGAAAGATGAACAAAATAAATATTTTCCAGTAACTACACAAAATATTCCAAAAGTTTAGCACATTCTCCACTAATTCAAAATGCTTGACTAATCTTTTAACTGCAGAAAATTTTCACCAGACTTTAGAAAAGCTAAGGATCAGCCATACTAGGAAGTATTAAGGATCAGTTTGATATAGATAGCAATTGGAAAAGTAGTTCTTTCTTTTGGAAGGTAATCATGTCATACTTTCTTATAACATTATCTCTAGCCTTTGACTTAACAACATGCAGTGTCTAAATCATAAAATCTGCCACCAGGTGTAATGAATGCATCCAGAAATGAACACTAAAAGAACTCTATACAGGTGCAAGGTAAAGGAAGCCTTGGAGGTTCAAAAGCAAGGTATATGAGTCAAGTCCTCAACCATTAATTTGCCTTCTCATTTTGTTGAGTTTAATATGATAAGCTAAGGTCTAACCAAATGCACTGTCCTTCTCTGCTCTTCTAGAATACATGTTCCCTTATTGCCCTCTTATTCACTTGGTCTTTTAAAGATATTTACATCAATGGGGAGGAAAAATCCTTTCCTAGAGCTAGCAGCTGACAGTTAGCATCTCACTGAAATTTCACACAGAGGAGCATTAAGCAAGTTCTTTTACCTTCAATTTTGATAAGATGCATGATAGTCTCACCAACACCTGCCATTACAATTCTGTTTACCCTTCGGACTAAAACACAGCAAAGAAGAAAAATGCATAGATTTCATTTAGGTTCAAATGACCTCACACTAGCACAATCATGTGCCATCTTTGCCTTTTCTAGATTCCATACACTTTTTCTTTCATTTGGAACAACAGTATGTTTGGTTAATAACCACACTGTTTTCTGCTGTTAAGTGAACTGAAGTACCATTAACATATATTAAAGTACCATTGATTCCATTAGTGCCGACAAGCACTAAATCCCAATTTCTTTTTTAAATAAGCATTTAGACAAATGCAGACATCCTTTAGTAACATGCTGAGAAACCCTTATTGCAAGAGTTTAATATATGAAGGATGTCTTAAAGAACAAGTTAGCATCTTAAGGAGCTGAAACGCTAGCACTTGGGTACCATGAAGGACAAGTGAAGGAATTAATATGAATTTTCTACACGTACAGGAATCTATCCAAAGGGACATTTTTTTCTCTCTCAGATTAGAGTCATAATCACTCTTCACCTTCATATATCCCTGCATTTGTATACTATAACACAGATAATACCACAGTAGTGAAGACACACAAGCTATAGAGTACAATAGACCAATTTATGAATGAAGAACCTAAGCCCAGGAAATGGGCGTGGCTTAGATGAGCTCTTACTCTGTGGTTTAATCCTGGTCCCCATGATTAGATGCTCCCACAGAATAGCAGAGCGCTTTCAACTCGAAAGAATCTCACAAGAAAGATAATTATGTGCCTGGCCATTGGGGCTTCTTGAAAGATGTGTCCATTCTAGGAAGCTTTTCCATACCCAGAGAACTTAGAAAATCTCAGCATAAACCTTAGAGACAAATTTGCAGCAAAAACATGTTTCATCTTTTGTATTACTCTCACCCCTAAGCACTGTTACCCCTTTTCTCTTTGTTGTTCATCTCGTTTACCTATATCTAGTATGGATTGTGCTATTTGTATGTATTCCTTGAAATCTGTTTTCAATATTTTTTTTCAAATAAAGATGAAGATAAATATATAACAATGAGAGATATTAGCTTGTTGTGCTTGCTCCTGAATTTGCATATTCTGGAACAGTGCCTGAAAGAAAGGAGATGCTCAGTAAATGTTTGTTGAATAAATGAAAAAAATGGTAGATGACAGATAAGTAGATAGAGATGGATGGATTGATAGATAGACAGATAGATAGATAGATAGATAGATAGATATAGAAGATAGATAGATAAAACCAGAAGCCAGGAGGGAAGGAAGGGTAGAAGGGAATGCCCGTGCATTTAGGTAGATGTATGGGCTCACAGCTGTGGAGATTTTATCCTACTTAAATAAGTTTGACAGAGTGGAGGGAGGCTGGAAGCAGTAGAACACTGAATGAAATAGCTATGCAATGTGAGTAAGTAGCCTTCTGCAGTTCCGTGGTTGCGAGACACAAGACGCTCCGTCAGAAACAAAGGCCTTTATTGCTCATAGCAAAAGCATTAGCAGACATATCAGTATGTATGTGCTGGTTCCCTATGCTCCAAATTCCACAGGGCTGTACAGAGAGTCAGATAGAACCTGAACACCGAGTGGAGTGTGTCACAGGAGATGAACAACAAGCTTAGGGAATCCATCACTTTTATAGCAAGCACTTTTATATGGTCTGGAAGGAGAGCAGACGTGTCGTAGGACCTGTGATTCATTACCTTGCTTTCCAAGATTGCCACTTTTAGGATTCCCAGTCCAGGAAGATGAGTAAAAAGGGCAGAGGCATAATGGAAGATACATCTGCTACAGTATGTAGTTTCAGAGATAAAACTGTGTTGAGCTCCAATGTATGATCAAGAGATAAGCTGTGATTATGTGTGCCATCGGAGCTAGAAGACATGCTGAGAGGTGATTGGCCAAATAGATGAATAATAGCGGAAAGTTATCAGCATATTCGTCATACAGAATAGCCTTAGACAACTTGGAATACAGAGTAATGTCTCCACTCAAAAAAAAATTGTGTATTATGGATGATTTGTACATAGACATAGGCACATATGGAAGGCATTGGAGTGTTATGTAGAGTGTGGCAAGAGGTGCTGGCCTGGAGTGACAGGGGAGTGAGGGAGTGTCTTTGGGTATAATTGGTAGGTTGCCTCATTGGAAAACACTGAAGCTAAAATTGAGTTTATTTCCTGGCTGTTCAAAGGAATGGTTCCATTGCAACTGTTGGGGGAGTGAAGGTAAAGTTTGGGCATCTATGTCCACAAAGTAATATTCTCTCACCAGACCTCTCTGGTGGCTCATGTGAGCTTTCTGCAGGAGGTTTTGTGTTAAACCAGGACTACAGCCATGTGAAGACATTCAAGGCTCTTTACAGTGAGATTCAAGATAAAAACAAACTTATGAGTGAAGTAAGAAGCCTAATTTTGAGAGTCCCTGGACTCTCACTTCAAGTTTTTCAAGGTTGTCACTATCTGCCTCCGTTCTTAAAGAAGTTTTGAAAATATTCTGAGTATATTCTCTTTAGGGAAAAAAATGTGGCTCACTATGTTTGATTTTTACATGTAACTACTTTCTGAAGGATTTTGTTGGACAGCGGGGAGGCTGGAAAAGGAGATGCAATAATGAAATTTATAAAGAACATCTTTTTATCTCTCAGAGTTTTAGTGGTTTGGGTTCATCTCCTGAAATTCTAACTTCTTTTTGATATTCAAATCTTAATTTCAATTCAATGGCTTATCAAAAACAAAACAGAAACCATGCTCTTTCAGCTGAGGCATAATCAGTAGACTAAATGAATTTCTCTGCATACTTCCCTTGAAGTTTTTGCGGTCTATAGTTAATACCTTGCTATTCAGCTTGCTTAAAAAAAAAAACAACCTCAAAACTACTATAGCTTCACACAGAAATTTAAGTGGAGTAACCGAAAAAAATTTTACTACAAATCTTCCAGATTTGTATTTCTACACAGGTTTTTCTAGGTCCAGGATGCATCTGTCAGAGCTTTTATTTTTTTACTTCTGTGGGCTGCACTTGTCATTTCCATCACTGTAGGTATGGGGGGGGGCACATCCTAAGTGAGTTATAAGGGTCTCCAAGACTGTGACTTCTGTTCATCGCTACCAACTTATTAGAACTGCATGAACCAAGCAGTTGTTTGGGTTTGAATTTTAAGATAAAATAATTACAAATCTCCAAGACATTCCACAGATACAATTTGATAAATATGCCCATATTTGTTTATAATATGTTAGATGACTCCGTTTATTTAGCTGTAAATAAATAAATCTAATAGTAAAAATTCTAGAAAGAAGCAAACAAGAAGCTAATTATCAGCAGCACAAAATTAGGCTTCTTACTTCACTCATAAGTGTGCTTTTATCTTGAATCTCACTGTAAAGAGCCTTGAATGTCTTCACATGGCTGTAGTCCTGGTGAACATTCTGTCTGGCATGGCTTTACTACTACTTAGCCAAGGGGCGCAAGGTCTTAAATTACTTTAATTTGTTAAAGTTTCAGAGTGTCTTCTTTCAAGTTATCCTCCAGCTGAAACACCCTGAAGTGGAATGTCTCAGACAACAGGATGAACACCTTCAAAAGTGCATGAAGTAAGAAAGGAGTGAACGTCCATATTTTCCATATATACTTTTTCTAATTAATTATTGATAAATAACAAGCTCAGATAATAAACTACACAAAAGTTTGCTCCATACTTACTTAAGGGGAAAGAATTCTAGGATAAGGCCAAAAAAAAAAAAAAAAAACCCCACATCTAATTCTCTTTCTTTTTTACAATTTTTATTGGAGTATAGTTGCTTTACAATGTTGTGTTAGTTTCTACTGCACAGCGGAGTGAATCAGCTATCCATATACACATATCCCCTCTCTTTTGGATTTCCTTCCCATTTAGGTCACCACAGAGCACTGAGTAGAGTTCCCTGTGCTATACAGGAGGTTCTCATTCGTTACCTACTTTATACATATAGTATGAATAGTGTATATATGGGTACATATAGTGTATCAATAGTGTATATATGTCTAATTCTCAAACATGCTGGTCAGAGGCCAGAGTGGCAAAAACCAGTGAAAATTAAGTCTTTCATTTCTTTACATAGGACAGTCTCAAATGACTATTTTCTTATTAACCCCTATGCAAAACTAAAGAAGGTAATAGTCATATGATGAACCTTTCTATAATAGGTTTGTTCTCCATCCAATGGATAGGCTTTCGAAGGCCACCAAAACCAGTTAAACAATTGCTGAACTACAAAAATGAGCCTGCTACTCAGTGGGAGCCATGGGGATATGGGCCAGCAGGAGGCAGGGAGGGTACCTCTTGCTCGAGCGCTCTCCCTGTCTCTGGCTGCTTGGAGTTATATGCAAAGGCCAGACTTTGAGCACCCCTCTGTTTTCACAGTGCTTTCTCTGGTATAGGGTTTCTCAACCTTGACACTATTGGCATTCTGGGCAGGATAATACTTTATTGTATAGATCTGTGTAAGAGCATCCCTGGTCTTTACCCACTAGACGTCAATAGCATCTCATAAGTCATGACTATCTGAAATGTTTCCAGACATTGCCAAATGTACCCCAAGAGGCAAAATCCCCTCCCTTCCTCCACTCTGACCCCTACTACTGAGAGCTACTCTGTCCAGGTTTATTAACAGTTTCCTCCCATTGCTCCTTCAGTCCTAGGGGTAGTAACACACCCCCTCATTGCCAACACTGCAGTGCCTCTCTATCCCTGGTTGGTTCCCTTTGCTTTCGTAAATAGCCCTTTTATAAAAATTCTCCTCAGTCGCCTCATCTGAGTGTATTATGTGTTTGCTCCTGGGATTCTGACTGATATACTCTCCATCCTCCTCCAATCCCACTAATCTACTTACTGTCCACCCCCAAAAACTTGTTCACTTCCTTTGAGTTCTTATACAAGTCCTGCTTATAAGAGAAACGAAGGCAGCATTAATGGAGAGCCCACTACATGTCAAATACCGTGGCTGGTGCTTACATATTGTGGTAAATATTAGTGTTGATTGTCTCACCAGCATCCATTTTCTCCTTCCAAAAAGTACCTTAGGGCTTCCCTGGTGGCACAGCGGTTGAGAGCCCGCCTGCCGATGCAGGTGACACGGGTTTGTGCCCCAGTCCGGGAGGATCCCACATGCCGCAGAGCGGCTAGGCCCGTGAGCCATGGCCGCTGAGCCTGCGCGTCCAGAGCCTGTGCTCCGCAGCGGGAGAGGCCCGCGTACCGGAAAAAAAAAAAAAAAAAAAAGTACCTTAATTTGGGTTCAAGTACCCACCCCTCCCACATATGACCCAGGTACTTCAGTCAGAGCTGGCCCTTTTGCTAGCCTCAGAGACTGATTATTCTAAGGATAATCCCTTTGTCCCTGAAGTGATGGACGCAGGAGCCCAGGCCTTGGGCAGTCAGTGCACTGCATTAATTGAGAGTTCGACTCAAAAGTGAGCATGTGTTACAATTTGGTCAAATGAGACAAGAAGAGAACCTTGATGGGAGTTCTGGGAAAGACATTTCCTCACTCCGAAGATAGAATCACCAAAAACGTCCTCTTTTTCTCTGAATTGTCTTTGTCTAGGACTCCTGCAGCTATCAGTACAGCTATGAAGAAGTCAGCATGGGCAGGAAGTCAAAGTTAGAGAATTACAAAAGGAAAAAAAAAACCCCAAAATGGGGCTTTCAATTCAACCATAATGAATCATTGCCAAGTTTCTGGACTTTCTCAATTATGTTATCCTATATATTAAAATTTTATTCATTTTGAAGAGCATCCGAGTTGGGTTGTCTGCCACTTGTAGCTAAAAGCCTCTTGGCTGAGACATTCATTCAGTTCATTCAACGATTGCTTATAGACCACTATAAGCACTCACTATAGACCAGGCCCAGTTCTGCAATGACCCAAGGAGAGCAAAATTAATGAGTAGAGTTATGTAGTTAATTTTTATATTGCTCTAAGAGCTACATGTAAGTGTCTGATGCTGAGAGAAGAATTCTCAGCTGAGAGGTGTTAAATGACTTGCTTAAGGAGAACGAACTAGAAAGTGCTGGAACGGGATGAGGTCTGTCTGACCACGTGGTCTTTCTAGTCCACCCCTCTCAGTGTGACTCATCCACATTAAACCATTCAGCTGCCACTTAACTCTAGACCAGTGTGCATTCAGAAGAGACACAGTTAGGTAACTTTGACAAGGAAGAAGCAGTTAGATAACCCGGGAGTCTGGAGCAGTTTCCATGAGTTCAGGGGAGAACTAAAATAGCTGTGGAGTTGCCCTCCCCTAAGGACTTGACCCAACCTTGGTTTTCACTGATTCAGAGCTCTCTGAGTCCTGTCTATATTCTCCACTTCATAGCATCAGATTAAGCCAATGGCTGTCAACCTTCTGCTTTCTTGTAGGAGCCAAGAGAACATCTGTGGCCTTTCCAAGTCACATGGAACTTTACACAATTATTACAAGCAGGACACAAAAGTCCTGCTTCCACTTTTACTCTATTCCTATGTTTCAATGGGAGACCAGAGTACAGCTCTGCTTTCAGATTTCCTCTCAACATGGCTGCCACTGTCCCAGATGCCCTCCGGGACTTTCAACCCAGAGAAAGAAAGGCATTGCAACCATGTCTCACCAATCACCTCCCCTCATTTTGTAGCCTTTCCTCCTTCCCTTTCCTACATGGGGTGAAAGGGGCCGGCTTTACACATCTTTGGGTTTGTCAAGTGTTTTTCTATTTCACATCCCCGACTTTGACCTTTGCTGGGACCACAGGGTGGACCGTGTGCAGAGAGAAAAGCTACTTTTCTGATAATATTCCTCATGAAGTATTCTAGAAATATTTCTCTCATATCATTACAAATGCCAAAATACTGACCAAGTGGAATTGTTTCCAAAATAAAATGAGGTTGTATAAATGCTGTTGATAAAGTGTAAGGGACCATAAAATGTAAGCTCTCATAGTATCATTGTTAAGTCACAAAGGAAACAGTCACTTAGCCCTATATTCCAATCCCAATATATTTCTGTACTGAAAACAAATTATAAAATTTAAAGATGCCAACTATATACTGGAGTATATATAGTCTGGAGTAAGAAACCACTCGATAGATTATATCAGTAAGTTATTAGTAAATCTTTGACTTATCAAATTACACTTTAGAGTGAGATGCTTTTATGGATTCTCAGTCAGTGGTTCTAGGCCCTGGCTGTACAACAATCATACGGGAAGCATTGAAATCATACTAATGTCAGGCCCTTCAAACTAACTAGAATTAAGTGTTCCTTCTTGAGAAGAATGATATTACATGAAAGAAATAAAAGAATCTAAGAGTTATTAATATACAATTTTAATGTTTAAAGTTAGAGCTCCTCTGGACAATCAGGACCTCCACATAGGTGAGTAAACTACAGTAAAAAACTTGAGGTCACTTGGCCAGGCTATAATCTTATTTTGGGGGCTGGAAAAATAAAAAGTGATTCTATCTAGACATAGTTTCATTCTTAGAGAAAGAAATATGAAGACTTTGCCAGATTTGTCCAAAGTTTTCCTCTATAACTCACATTCTACATTTCTTGGATTCCACCAGGACTCTCAAAGATAGTGACGGTGTCCCTGCCAGAATCTCTGCCCTCTGACTCAGGCATCTCGGCATCAACACACATTTCTCTGCCCCTCACCCAAATGAAGGCACTACTTCAGACAAGTGTGAAGTAGTTTCAGTTCCTCCTCACACTTAGATTGGCCTAACACATGAGCTGATCAAAAACACAGATGCCTGAGATAGAAATAGCCCTGTCTCCCTGGCTCCCAGGGCCAGAGATAAATGGGGTGGAGGCCAGAGCAGCAAAGGAGGTGCTGTTGGAACCAGCATCCCAGCAGCAAAATGAATTATCGCTGCCATCCAAAACGTGTCCAAAAGAAACCAGAGCTTAAGGGGAAAGGAAGCGGGTTTTTTTTTATCCCGTGACGCCATAGATGGTGGTGAAAACAGCTGTGCTTCCTCCCCTTAGAAAGTCATTTTAGCATTAGATTTTCCCTAAGGAGGAAGCAGATGGAGAGAAGCTTGACTTGCACATATGTGACTGCTGCTGGCTTTCTTACTGCTGTTACTGACCCCAGATTATATGGAGAAACAGAGCTTTGGAGGAGGGAAAGGATGATTATTCAAGAGGCTCTTTTCAGACCTACTGACCTAAAGCTCCAAGGGTGCATTAATATTAGGGGTTAACTGTGTATTCTTTGAAATTATTCTAAAAATGGTGGCAATAGGCTATCATTTTGTGTGAAATGATGATACCTCCTGATTCCCTAGTAAACATGACAGGCATGACAGGTGTAATAGGCAAGGTAGCTACAAAGATGAATAGCATAGAGTTCCTGGCCACAGAGAGGTTATAGTCAAGTTGTCTGGCAGCACAATGAATTGAATTATAGGCTATGTTTTGCCATAATAACCAGCATATTTTCTTTTTGAGACAGACTACTTCTCACCCTCACATTATCCTACAGAGAAGCACCAAGTCTGTGCTGCGCATATTACCCAGAAGAGTGACATAATTGGGTGAAAAAGGCAAAGAAGAAAAAAGTCTTCCTTCTTTCTGACTTTGCTTCCAAAGATTTAAGCCTAAAGGGCATAGTGAACTCCTATAATGGATAAAATATTTGCTTCAAAGATAAAGCTTCTCCTTTTCTTTCAGGGAGGAGAGATGAAAGGGGAAAGGATGAGGGCAGAGAGTTTAATGAGAAAGGGAAGAGAGGGCCAAATCCACTAAAGCCATGCAAACTGAAATATATTTTCAGCAAAGGGCAACTATGGCATTGTTCAGGCATCTGGGAGATGAATGGGAGCTGAATTTTCATCCTCAGACTACCAGGCCTGCAAAACATTCCACTCTCTCAAGATAATGCTAACAGTTCCTGCCACTGGTAACTGCATCTGTAAAGGATTTCGCTTCATGGGCAACCAGCACTTTGTCAAGGGGAAACACAGCAGCTGACATATGTCCCAATCCAGAGACTTAGCTTTTACCCTTCCTATGTACTTCACATAAACATACCTTTGCTACATCCCAGAGAATGAGAGTGGGTACTGATACCCAGCAGGGTTATAAGGAACCATAGGAAGTCTTTACATCTACTGTTTAGCAATACTTGGAAGAACAAAAGAAAATCTGATCAAAATCCTTACTCTCCTGAGTAAGGAGACTAGTAAATATATGCCATTATAGGCATTACAGAGAGAATGATATAAGCATGAGTAGAGTAGAATGGGAAAGGAAATGAAAGGGTCATCCATGTTTCTGGGACAAGAAAAGGAGCCACTTCTTTGAGGCAGTGACTCTGGGCCCCAGTCTAGAAAGATGAGTGGGTAGAGGCCCTCCAGGTGGAGAGTGAAGCAAGAAAAGCATAGCATCCAGACCAGGAGAAGGACCAGAAAGTTGTATGAAATAAAACTCAAAAGAAGGAATATGGAAGTAGGGGTAAATCACATCAAACACATCAGAAATTTCCTAAGAATCTGTTGGACATGAAAAGTGTCCTTTAGACTTAGCCATTAAGCATGGGATTTAGCCATAGGAGAGCACTGGTGACTCTTGTCAGAGCAATGTCAGTAGATGGTGAGGTTGGAAGATAGATTGTGCTGTACCCAAGAGTGAATGAGAGGAGACTGAACAGTGCACATGAAGAGCAGTGGTTCTCCAAGTGCATCCCCTGTACCAGCAGCATCAGTATCGCCTGGAAACTTGTTACAAATGGAAATTCTCACACATACACACATATTCCCCAGCCAGTAATCTGGGGTCCACAAGCCCTCCAGATGACTCTGATACTTCCTAGCGTTTGAGAACCACTGATTCTTGTGAGGAACTTGAAGTGGTTATTTAATAATCGTGAGGAGGAATTTATCCTAAGTCTTTACTTAACAATATGGGGTGGGGATAAATTAAGAGTTTGGGATTAGAAGATACAAGCTACTATATATAGAATAGGTAAACAGCAAGGTCCTACTGTATAGTACAGGGAACTATATTCAATATCCTGTAATAAATCATAATGGAAAAGAATATGGAAAAGAATATATATATACATGTATAACTGAATCACCTTGCTGTACACCAGAAACTAACACAACATTGTAAATCAACTATACTTCAATTTAAAATTTTTAAAAAAGAATATGGGGGGTGAAATTTATAAGATCATCCTGATAACCAGTGAAATACTCCTTAAAGATTTCTCATAAAGGTTAAGGAAGCTCATCCATAGATGAGATCAGTAATAGGTATGTAAACCCAGGAAATTCCTAAGAACAGATAACTAAGGAGTTAAAGGACCCACTCCAAATCCAGGCAAGGTGACTCAGGGGAATTTCCAAATTGCAGACCTAAAATTTATTTGATTAAAGGTAATTGATGTTTGTCCCTTCTGGAAACAAGGATCTGAGAGTCCATATAAAGCTTTCTAGGCAGAGTGGAGGGGCAGGGAGACAGTGGGATGGTGGGAATTACTGGTAAGGAGGAGAGCAGTAGTCAAGATGGTGGGGGTGGAGGAGAAGTGAGTGGTGATGAAGCCAAACTAGCAAGAGCTGAAGAAAGGACAGAACAGCTGAACGGCACTAATCAGTGTTAGTTAGACCCTACATTGTGGTCTGAGTCAAGGTCACCAGCCTAGAGCACCTGAGACAACTTAAGTCTACTCTGGGCATCTGGGCTGGCTCTAGCATCATGTTCTGATTGCCCAGGACCCTCGAGTTCCTACCTAAATGGCTCCAAGTTTGCCTCACTAGTCTGTACTGTCTCTTCCCTGGGTCTCACCTCCCAAAGCCAGGCAGAGGAATGGCCAGTGGGTGGCTGTTTGCTGGTGGAACGGATTACCTTGTGCTTGTGTCAGTTGAGGTGTTCACAGCATACATGTGAGATGCTTGGCAGACCCTGGAAAGATCCAGGGATGAGAAGAGATGGGTCAGAGGCTGGCGAGCATAGGCATGGAGGCTGGGAGCCATGAAGCTGGCTCCTCCCCACAAGGAGAGTGAAGAATTCTAATCCTAACCTGGCCTTCTAGACTATAACGAAGGTACATTTGTTAAGGTAGGAAGACAGAACATATTTTGATCAATCATATATTAATTTATTACTCCTAAACATTTACATGGTATGTGGGGCCCGATTAGTACCCTTGTCTCAGCCCCACACGGTTAGGGGTGGGCCTGCTAATACCAGGGATGGTTAATCATAGATATTCCTTTTTTTTTTTTTGCGGTACGCGGGCCTCTCACTGTTGTGGCCTCTCCCGTTGCGGAGCACAGGCTCCGGACGCGCAGGCTCAGCAGCCATGGCTCACGGGCCCAGCCGCTCCGCGGCACGTGGGATCCTCCCGGACCAGGGCACGAACCCGCGTCCCCTGCATCGGCAGGTGGAGTCTCAACCACTGCACCACCAGGGAAGCCCCATAGATATTCTTGTGATAAGAAATATTTTCTATTATAAATTAGTATATTGGCCTTCTTATTTGTAAAGAAATCCCTAGTGGGTCTCTTGTTTGTGAACCACTTCCTCAGCGTCCAGTCAATTGAGTCCCCTAGTCCTGTGTCCTTGAGAATGAGATCCAAACCACAGGCATCATATAAGACAATGACACCCATGTGCTTTGCCTAAGTGCTGGCTGACATCTTTTTTTTCGTATTTTTTTCTTTTTTTTTTTTTTTTTATATGGCTGACATCTTGAATGACATTGATATTGTCTATAAGTAGGGTAAGAAAGAAGGGCAGAAAAGAGGGATAAACTAAAGGAGAGCTGAAGCCAGATATAAAGAACTCTTTTTCCTAACATAAAAAAGAAAAATGCCAGCCATTACTCAGCCTCATTTTTAAGGTTTTAGCATTAATGGTGAAAAACAAAAGTTCTGATGCATCAATCTGGAAAAAGCTGTTATCAAGTACTAAGTGCCCCTTAAATAAAATTATGGAAAATTGGAATAGAAATTCAATATATTGCACTAATAGAAAATTATGTAGGAGGCTTATAAAAGGAATGTGTTAGTATCTACCTGAACTCTAAAATTAAGAATATCCTATTGAAACCATTTCTTTACTGCCTACCAGAGACCACTTAAAGTGACTAAAGCTGACAGCGTCTGTGGGAACTGTGGTGATGTTAAGGCCCAGTGCATGTGGAATTGCCCCAGGGCTGAGGCAGGGGGCAGTGGAGATCAGTGACAACTCCCACCAGCAGAGGCAGATCATCTGCACTGTTCTCCTCTGCAGACTCTCCAAGCTGAGATTGTTTTAAATGGGAATTGTTTATCACAACGGTAGACAATTTTAATACTTTTCAAAGCCGAAAGGAAGCAGTTAGAACTTGTAACATGTCGGAAGAGTACACTGATCTCTGGCACACACAGCTTGAAAACACAATTTTTCCATCTGAGCTAGAACTCACAAGGAGTATTTTAGACCACAGCTCAGTTTCTCACAGATAAATATTTGGGTACTAGCGGCTACAGATTGATGGAATACCATCCATATTTGTCAACTCTAATTTTTAGAAAGATCCCAAATATTAGCTACTCTACCCTGTACCAATTTCATTTGAGAAAGTAAGCAGAGAGTAGAGGGGAAAAAAAAGGAACAAATAGGAAAGGGGAAAAAAGTATAGGCAATATAGTAACACTAATAATATCTCACACTTGGATATAAAGATCCTCCATTTAAAGGATTTTTACATAAGCCTGTTATTTGTTTGTTACAACTAGTGCATGAGGTTGATATTACTACATTCATTTTACTGAAATAAAAAATCTGCGCCTTTGGCTTCCCTGGTGGCGCAGTGCTTGAGAGTCTGCCTGCCGATGCAGGGGACATGGGTTCATGCCCCGGTCCGGGAGGATCCCACATGCCGCGGAGCGGCTGGGCCCGTGAGCCATGGCCACTGAGCCTGCACGGCTGGAACCTGCGTTCCGCAACGGGAGAGGCCACAACAGTGAGAGGCCCATGTACCTCAAAAAAAAAAAAAATCTGCGCCCAGAGTTAAATGACTTGTCCAAGATCACACAGAACAGCTGTGTGAAGATAGAGCCAGAATCAGTGAAATAATTTCCAGGTCTGCAGTCATAAGATTAATGATGATGATACTTGACATGGTTTGGTAGATTGTTATGGGTTGGGCATTATAACATTTAATCTTGCAAAGCAATGGGATAGGAATAGTCAATGTCTCAATTTCACAGACATGGGGATAGAGGCTAAGTAACTGAGTCAGCCAAGCAGCAAAGAGTCAAGAAGCCAGAACTGGCCTGTTCTGCCTGCCTTTGTTCATCATTATAGCCCCATGTGCGGTGCAGACACGTGAAATTCACTTACCTATCTTTGGTTTTGAAACATTATGAAGGAACAAGTCATGGTTATCTTTTTCTTTTCCTTCATGTCAGTATTCTTTCCTGCGCCTCTTCCTTTATTCCACACAAGTCAACCTCTAACCCTTTTAAAATAAAAAATCGTTTTCTTGGTGCACTTGGGCCAAACATCAACCTCTTCAACATTCCGAGCTAGAATTTTCAACCATCCATCCATTGCTCTACATTTCCCTCCAAGACCTTTTCTTTATACCCTAAGCAGTTAAATATGGGATCTTTTTAGAAATGCATTTTCCTATTCCACTCTACATATACTCTGCAGAAAAGTCAGTGTAAGGTAGAGACTGCCGGTCACCTACCAATATCTCTAGTCTTTCCTTCTTCCATACAAATAGAGAACCGGTTTTGTGACCAGCTAAAAGCTGTATTTCCAAGCATTCTCAAGATAGGGATGGTCATCAGGCACAGTCTGGGTGAAGAAAATGTAAGCAGATGCCTGGAGGTATCTGGAAGAGCTTTGCTTTCCTGATAAAGACACCACCCTTTCTCCATGTGGCTTTGTTCCTCCTCCACTTGTAATGCTCAGGAAAGGCTAGAGATTAAACATCTGGGATTCATGAGGTGACCATGTGGATAAAAGTCATAAGCCAAAAATGAAGAAGCAGAGAGAGAGAAAGCATCTAGATTCTGATGTTAACAAGAGCCACTGTAAAAGTCCTGGATGGCTGATCCTGGTCTATTTTCTATGAGAGAAAAATAAACTCTCATTTGGATAATCGACTATGATCCCTTTTATGCAGTTGAAAATTATCTGACACAGTGTGTTAATGCTCAGATAATAGTGTAGCCACACTGGTACAACAACAACAAGAACAAATCTAATAGCAGCGAAATCAACAGCAATTATGTCAGAAGAGTACACACTGTGGTTTCAGGGGTGTGAGTTTAGACTCCAAAAATGAGAAATCAAAGCTGATTCCTAAGGGTATATGGGAAAAAAGAGACATTTATTTATTTATTTATATTTAATAGATCTTGATTGGAGTATAATTGCTTTACAACACTGTGTTAGTTTCTGCTTTATAACAAAGTAAATCAGCTATACATATACACATGTTCCTATATCTCCTCCCTCTTGCATCTCCCACCCACCCTCCCTATCACACCCCTCTAGGTTGTCACAAAGCACCGAGCTGATCTCCCTGTGCTATGCGGCTGCTTCCCACTAGCTATCTATTTTACATTTGGTAGTGTATATATGTTGATGCTACTCAAAAAGAAACATTTATTGACAGAAGAGATAATGAATAGAGAAGACAAAGGGACACTACAAGAAAACACAAGTGTTAAAAAATGATGTAAAGTGTACAACAAACATGTCTATTTTATCCCTACGTAATTTTCCTATGCATGTTTAAGGCCATAGAGTACTAAAGCAAATATCAATAAGCTAAATTCTCTGGGAAGAACTCTGCTTAAAGGCAGAATTATGAATTTTGGAAATGCTTCCACTGATGCCCTTAATTTCTTTCCTACTTCCCTACTGATTTCTGATAACCTCAGCCCCCTCCAAAACCTCATGACTTCTGATGTATCAATAGTATCTTATATGTGTGTCTTCTGGCTCAGCCAAGGAAAACACCCAAAACTCATTTGTTCCATTTTTCAAACCTTCAGGACTCTGCACTTTCCTAGGAAGGACATGGATATCATAAAGCTACCTAATATATTAATTAGAAAATATGCCCCCATCCTCCACTTGTGTAAAATATCCATGAACACTTAATACATGACTAATCACAGGAGTTTCAAGGCACCCCAATGAGGCTTCCAGTTCCCATTTTAAGTGACCCTCTGTAAGCAGCTGGCTATTCCTATTTGCAGAGCCAGCCCTGTCACCAAAGGAAGCCATCAGGCAGGTGATGATTTGACAAAATAGCATTCATTCCTGACCACTGTCCCATAGGCAAACTCCTTCAGGATACCCCAAAGTTGCCTTTTCCTGAACTTTTCCTTCTGAGCTCTGAGTGGGTCTCCAGTGGCCACTGCATAACTCCAAACCTATCTTACTTTGGTCTTTTAGCATCTAATCCTAAGCTTAGAAAATCAGCATTTTCTATAATTCAATGCACCGTTTTCCTTCACTGACTTTTGCATCGTGTTAGTTATACTTGTTTTTTGAGTCCCTTAGGATGTATGGATTAAAATGACTATGAGAGGAACTTTCATTTCTATTTAATTGTAAGTTACTGGTCATACAAGTGACCTATGTAATTGTTCACATGAGGTGTTAAAAAAAAATCCATACTGTATTTTCCCAGACCTAAGCAGATCTGTATGATTTTCTCTAACTTTGATATGCACTTCTTTTTCACACAAACCCTGAACTAAATGACCTTGCCAGTCTAGTTTAAAGCTCTAACTGGGAAAAGAGTTTTTTGCTCTTGAGTTTCTTTTGTGACTTCAGCCTTTATTTTTTCAATTGATTAATGGATGAGAACTTTGAAGATTCATTTAAAGTCCCTCTGATGGATGATTTTTAAAAATCAAATAATTCTAATTCCATATGGTTCTTCTTAATGACTCTTTATAACTGCACCTATTTTATCCATTGTTCCCACTTCTTTCTCCCTTCCGAGAATGAAATTCAGCATTTGCTACAGCAAAGTACCCGATGAACAATTACACTTAATGTGTATTTTCTCTTTTTCTGTCTCACAGTGTATTGAAGTTATGGATTCAGACAGAATCTCTTTGCAAATGTGGACAGCAGGCTGCACTCTGTCTTTTCATGCTGTCATATTCCTTTGTTGATATCTCTGTTTTAAGATGAGTTTGCCCCATGCATCACCAATTGTCTTTTGTTTTCACGCTGCAGGGAAGACTGGGCTAATCCATATGTCACTATGAAACTTCAGGCCTCTCTGTTTGACAGGTAGCAAGGCTGACAGCAATCTATTGAAAATGCATTTCAGACTATCACTTTTTCAGTCTAATTTACTCTTAATAAAATGACTTCGAAGGCAAGGGGTCCACTCTGTGTTGGTTTTCTTCTTTCAGATAATTGCATTTTGAGAAAGATGCATTGACAGTTTTCACAAATATAAAATGATGAAATTCCTTTGGGAATAAAACAAGATAGCTTCACAATAAGTAGCATCTTTTAGCCTAAGTGATCCCAAAGCACTTTGGGAACTGTGGACATTCAGATGACTCCCTAGGGTAGGGAAGCAGCCAGACATTCATCCAAGCTCTACAGCAAGACACATTCTATTCTGTGCAGTGGAAAAACACAGCACCACCCCCCATGCACACACACCTTTGCAAAACAAGGAATATTTATGTACTCTATGTATATGTATATGCATGTTACAATTGCTGGCCAAATTTTACAAAAGAGTATACATATGAAATACTATAAAAATATATACACAAAACTGAGTTACCATCAAATTATTTCTTAACATGTCTTCATTTATAAAATTCACTTCATGCTGTGCATTTATTCATAGATCATTTCTTTTGCCTCCAAAGAAGAATCAAAATAGTAAATTTTAACATCTATTGTTTCTTTATCCATTTTCCATCCCCTGGCAAAGTCTTTAATTGCTCAGTACCCAGATCTCCAAATTTGAAAGAACAAATCCTTATAGATATTTCCTCATATGAAATTTTGACTAAATTTTGCCAGATAGACATTTGATCACCCAGTAAAAAATGTTAATTTATAAGGGGTGTGGTATTTTTTAAGCCACTGAAATATTACTAACAACAACAAACAACCCTCAAAGTCTCTTAAACTGTCATCAACAACATAATTGTTAATTATGTTTTGTTTTTCTTTTTTTTTGCGGTACGCGGGCCTCTCACTGCTGTGACCTCTCCCGTTGCGGGGCACAGGCTCCGGACGCACAGGCTCAGCCGCTCCGCGGCACGTGGGATCTTCCCGGACTGGGGCACGAACCCGTGTCCCCTGCATCGGCAGGCGGACTCTAAACCACTGCGCCACCAGGGAAGCCCTGTTAATTATGTTGATTGAAGAAAAAACTATCCCACAGTTAGAAGATAATACCAAGAAGATATGTTAATTTCATTAACTGTTTTAATCACTTAAATGGTCACTCATACTATTTTTGCTATATTAATGATAGCTAAATGCTGAAACAGAAAAAACTTACAGTTACTTTTTTTTTTTTTTTTTTTTGCGGTACGCGGGACTCTCACTGTTGTGGCCTCCCCCATTGCGGAACACAGGCTCTGGACCCACAGGCTCAGCAGCCATGGCTCATGGGCCTAGCTGCCCCGTGGCATGTGGGATTTTGCCAGACCGGGGCACGAACCCGTGTCTCCTGCATTGGCAGGCGGGCTCTCAACCACTGTGCCACCAGGGAAGCCCAAGAGCTATTGTATTTCTATTCTTGACGTGCTGTTCTGTAACAAGCAAAGCTTTAGCACTAAGAAAAGGACAGTGAAGCAAACACAAGTGAAAATGACAGTGTCCCTGAAAATATTCATGTTCCTCATTTTGTAATGTCCTTCATAGTCTTTTACCCAGAATCTAAAGAGCAGAAAATAAAAAATAAAGGTCGTTTACTGGGAAAGGTTCTCTCTCTCTCAACAAAATCCAAAACCAAATATTCTGGGAGGTTCCAGTGAGAATTTTAATTACTGTTGAACTGGCACCTGGGGCTGTGCTTTATCATCTCGTGGTAGTGGAACCTTTGGGCTTTCTTGAAGGTGCACTGAGGGCCGAATACTTGGAATATAATGTTTTGGTGCCATCTGGTGGATAGTTTTCAGGTTAGCAGCTTCACTTGAGAATGATGAACTGTTTCTGAGGAAGGATAGAGGGAAGGACCAGAGGAAGGAAGGAAGGAACTATTAATCTCCACTAGTCGTATGATGTGGAGCCCTCCATAAGACACGCTGGGAACTACTGGGAAGGAGGTGGTGAGGAGGTGGCAGGCTAGACATGGGCAGAGGGGAGCCAGTGATGATAAAGCCAAACCAGCAAGAGTGAAGTGAGGTAGGAACAGCTGGACAGCCCTAATCAGCACGTTGTAGTCTGAGTTGAGGTAACAAGCCTAGAGCACCTGAGCTATCTGAAGTCTACTCTGGGCAGCCAGACTGGCTCTGGGATCTGCAGGAGGGAGAGGTTGAATCTGAGGGGCTATAGCGCATGTCCAGTGAACGACTGGACAGCAGCCCTTGACTGTCAGTCTATGATGACCCAGTTTTCCCACAGGATAGGAATTTTCCCCAGGAATGGGGAAATTAGAGGTAGGGTACTGGTGGCATAAATTGTAAGTCAAAGCTAAAACTCCATTACCAGCAATCTCTGAGATCTGAAAGGTGCTTTAACTCAAAATTCATGGTCTTCCCTGCTACTCTAAACCCAATCCTCAACAAAACAAAACAAAACGATTGCTAGCCTTCCTTTTTTCAATGACTGCAAATCATCCCGTTTCCAAGTCAGAAACATAGAGTCTGTTTAATGCCACCCCTGTTTCTCACCCCTCACATGGAGTCAATCCCAAAGTCCTGTTGATTTCACCCCTTAAACGTCTCTTGAATCCGCTCATCTCCCTTCATCACTGCTACCCCCTGGTTTAAGCAATGCCTCTCTCACCTGGTTGACTGAATAATCTACTTCTTCCAACTCCTTCCACTTCTCTCGCTTCCAATCTGCTCCCCGCAGGGCAGCTAGGGCTGTATGTTCAAAATGAAATCTGAGCATGGGGCCACCCCTGCTTAAAATGCTTCATTTAAAAAGTCAGAACCCCTTGCCTTTAGGATAAATATCAAGCTCTAACATGTACAGCAAGACTCTGCATGACCAGGCCCCCACCTTTCCAGTCTTGCTCTGTACACCGCCCCACTCCGGTATGCTCAGATTTAGCCCCTCAGGCCTTTACAGCCCATTCTTCTTCCTACCACAGGACTTTTGTGTATGCTGCTCCTATTACCTGGGTACTCCTCTCCTCCTGCTTCATCTAGTTAACTCTCATTTATCTTTCAGGACTTGGTTCAAAGTCACTAATTCTCCCCTGGCCTTTCAAATCAAACCTCCCACTTTAAGCTGTAATAGCTCAAATTTCCATTCATTTAGGTAAAAGTCACACTTGCGATTTTAATCTTAGAAATTATTTAAATATCTATGTCCCTCCCACCCTGAGAATATAATTCCCATGAGGGCAGAGACTGCATATATTTTGGTTCACCATTATATATCCTGGGACTAACACAGTCCCTGGATTAATAACAACTTGATAAAAAAAAAAGAAAGAAGGGAGGGAGGAAGGGAAGAAGAAGAAAGGAACGGCAGGAAATTATTAAAAGTATTATATAGTGAAAAACTGTAAGTTTTTCAAAAATTGATGTATAAAATTAAAATTTTTCTTATGCGACCATCCTGAACCTTCTTTGTGATCCAATGTGTATTGTGAATGCCACCTATAACCCCTAACAACTAAGGGCCCTGCATAATGCAGTAGTTAGGCATGACCCTGCCCAGGTCAGACAGCCAGATCTAATCCCATGTCCTGCCCTCTCCAGCTGGGATAACTCAGGCCACTACCCTCACCTCTCTAAGGCTCAATGTCCTTATGCATAACAGAGGGATACTCACAGTACCTGCCTCACAAACTTGAGAAGAATAAATGAAGGAGTCCAAATGAAGCACTCAGGAAATCCTCAGTCAATACTAGTTTTAACTTTTACCTGTAATCAACCTCTGCTGTAACACACTGTCACTCATGAGTATTAGCTCCAGACACATTTCTTTTGCCTCTGGTTTCCCACTCCTTCCCCTCCCACCATCTGGGCCTAACATGGTAAAACCCTCTTCAAATTCCAAGGCTTAATTCAAATGCTGCCTCCTTTCAGGAAGCCTTAAATGCCCCTTTCATAAAAATCCACACATATTTAGTTAATGAATCCTATGTTGGCCCATTCATACTTTGTAAACTCATGTATGGTACTTACATTAAGTACATGGGAAAAGCATCAAATTGTCAAATTTTCATTTAAAGAAACATTCTTAAAATGTATCTATAGTATAAGGTGCCTAATTTAGAACTAGATAAATATGTCTTTTCATGCAGTCCTCTCAAACCTGTTATTTCCAACTGTGGTGATAATAATGACATTTTTAAAAACACTTAACCATGTGCCAGCATGGAGCTGTTTTAAAACCTATCCCAGAGGACTGTCTGGGGAAGTAATAGGACAGAAGGCAATAGAGTCTGCTCTGTGGACTTCCAGAAGAAGAAAGAAAAAGAAAAGAAAAGGGGGACTGAGGGATTGAGGCAGAAAGTGGCAACTGGAAGACAAGGCATGGCCTGTATTGGTAAGTTCTCATGGGGGCCCCGAAGGATATATAAAATGGCCAAGGGGTCATCCATATTTAACTGCCAGGCCCGGTGTGCACAATGCCATCTTACAGCGGTAGCAAACAAGGGAGAGCTTTCCTTCCCCCCTTTCCCATCTTTCAGATGAAAGAGAAGAGAAGATTGAACTTTAAATCATATTTGGAGTTTTTACTGGTATGTGGGATCAGACCATTTTCAGAACTAAGATTATATTTGTAACCTTGAAATCTGAAAAAGGTCTTAATATCTAAAATGAAGTCGAAAATTCATCCATCAGCCTGTGTTTTCAACCAGGAGAAGAAGAAGGACGTCTCTTCTAAATAAATTTTAAAAGGATAGTGGGAAGTTAAAATAAGGATGATTTCTAATTGTAGCTCATGAGTCTTGCTTGTTCATCACACCAGATATACACATATTAATTTACTTTAATTCTCGTAATACTGAAGTAGGCTTAGTATTATTAAGTACCATTCCCATTTTAAACATGAAGAAACTGATGCATTGAGAGTTTACATGTTTCCTCAAGACTCACAGCAAGTAAATGTGAGATTCATGGTCTGAACTCAGTCATTGAGACCAGGTTATGTTAAACCAGTCTTCTATAGGCGCCTCGATAAACTACTATCTTATGCAAAGAATTAAGCATTTTAAGTTTATTTTTTATATCCATAGTTCCTCGTCTTTCCTTAAAACGGGATTCTACACCAAAGTTCATCTTATTGGCTGACTGAAATTTTTGGAGGCTTCCCTGGAAATCTCAGTGCCTGGGATTCCACCTCCCTAGGGCACCATGAAGTCACCTCTCTCCTCTCAACCAACCCAGAGGCTGCCATGAGGCTGTGGGTAAAGATCTCTATTTCTGTAGAGAGCACAAAATTATCTTCCTTTCTGAACCCAGGAAAATCCCTTTTTAGTCTCGGGGAACCTATCTCTTCACCTAGTTCTCTTCTCCCAAGTAGGCTGGGGCCGGTAGTTTTTTGTACCAAAAGTTGGATTTCCTTTAAAAATTTGTCCGTCTGACTTCTCTGGGCTCACAAAACGAAACAAAAGCTGGGGCAGCGCAGCAGCTGCCTTCCTTATGCAAACCACATGCCCTCCACTCACCACAGAACCATCCAGCTCACTCCTCCCATCACTATCTGCCAGACCCTTCTAAGTGTTTGGATTTGTTCATCTTGGCTTAGGCTTTTGGAAACGAAATCCAGGAAGGTTTGCTGTGACTTCCTAGGAAAGTGTCATAATCCTCCTTGGAAGGGATGAAGCAAAATAAACTACCTGACTTTCTGGATGACAGGGAGAAAAGATTCAGGGCAAGAGAGGGGAAAAGAAGTCTCAAACTTTGATCTATCTGCTACTTCTCCCTAGTAAAGGAAATGTACTTTCCTTCTTGTACTGCTGTGTTCCCTTTACGAAGTGCACACCTGCACCCAGTGAAACGCAATGGCTATATTCAGCGTTTGGCAGCATACAAAGTAGGTCTTCAGTAAGTGTTTACTGAATCAAGTGCCCCAGTAGATTAGTACAGAAGCATTTAAGATCAGCAACCGTGCCTAAACACAGACAAGAATTTGTTCTAGAAATGTTCTCTGTATCCAGACTCACACAGGGCTAACAAGTTTGCCAACTCCCATCCTTTGCAGTTGCAAAGTATACAAATGAGAAAGACAGATTTGATCTGTGGGTAAATAATTAGTTCTCTGGGCCCTAGAACATTATTAACGTGCCATCTATACAGATCAAATCCACACAAAGTAACAAAGGATTCTGAAGAGTTCTGTGGGTAAATTCAGTAACCTGGCATTTCCTCTGGGTAAAGATGCTCATGACTTGTCAATAAAATAAGGGCTTGCGGGCTGCCCGGTGGCCCGCGCTTGCCTGGCTGAGGGGCGTGAGAAGGCCTGGAGGCGAACTCGACGAGGAGCCCCCCGCCCCGGTGAAAATCAACCCGGCTACAGCAACCCGGGAGCCGGCTCTCTGTGAAGATGGAAGGGCCCGGCCCGAGCTGCTACCCGACTCCAACATCCGCCTCTGGGTGGTCCTCTGCCCATCAATAGCACCACCTTCTTCGTGGGCATGATTCGCCACTACGTGTCCATCCTGCTGCAGAGCGACAAGAAGCTCACCCGGGAACAAGTCTCAGACAGTCAAGTCCTAATTCGAAGCAGAGGCCTCAGGGAAAATGGAAAATACATTCCCAAACAGTCTTTCCTGACACGAACATATTACTTCAACAACCCAGAGGATGGATTTTTCAAAAGAAACTAAAAGGAAGGATGTGCCTCCTTCTCCTGTGATTGATCCCACTATGCTCACAGATGTGATGAAAGGCAACGTCACACATGTCCTCCCTATGATTCATTTTTTTTTTTTTTTGTGGTGTGTGGTCCTCTCCCATTGCGGAGCACAGGCTCCAGACGCGCAGGCTCAGCGGCCATGGTTCACGGGCCCAGCCGCTCCACGGCATGTGGGATCCTCCCAGACCGGGGCGCGAACCCGTGTCCCCTGCATCGGCAGGCGGACTCTCAACCACTGCGCCACCAGGGAAGCCTTCTCCCTATGATTCTTATTGGTGGATGGATCAACATGACGTTTTCAGGCTTTGTCACAACCAAGGTCCTGTTTCCACTTGACCCTGCCTTTTAAGCCCATACTACAGCAAGAAATTAAACTACTCACATTAGATGCCTCCTGGGTGAGTTCTGCATCCTGGTATTTCCTCAATGTCTTTGGGCTTCAGGGCATTTACTCTCTGATTTGGGGCCAAGATAATGCTGCTGACCAATCACAGATGACGCAGGAACAGATGACTGGCGCAGCCATGGCCATGCCCGCAGACACCAACAAAGCTTTTAAGACAGAGTGGGAAGCTTTGCAGCCGACAGACCACCAGTGGGCACTAGATGGTGTCAAAGAGGAGCTCGTGGCTGAAGACCTCCACTTTGAAGGCATGTTCAAAAAGGAATTACAGACCTCTATTTTTTGAAGACCAAGCAGGGGTTAGCTGTGTCAGAAACTCGGAGTAGCGCTTAACCTTGTAACTTTTCTTTGAGCTGGAGCCTCTTGGAAAAAAAAGGGGGATGCGTGAGCTGGCAGGTGTGCAGCAAGGATTGTTCTTGCCTGAGCCGGCTTCCCCTTTATGTTTGAAACCAGAGGAAACATGAGGAGTGTGTGCTGGGTGACTTGCCCAGAAACAGCTATTTTTGAAATATTTTAAATTTTCCTTCTGGTGACTCGAGTAATAAAAGTAAGAGAGAGGGGGGAAACTCAAGCTAGTGATAATGTATAAAACTTAGCAAAAATTCAGAAATTTCAGAAAAAATGTTGTCCATTAAACCTAATTATTATGTACCGTCATTCTGACTTCTAACCCACAGTAAACTCCTGTTTTCTCGGGATCCAAGAAAAAAAAAAAAAAAAAAAACAAGGGCTTCTGGTCTTTGGTTACGTTTTCCAAGTAATTCAATGTATGTGTATATGACCCCAGAAAGAGAAGATGATAGCAAGGAAATGCCGAAAACGAGCGCTCTATAATATGAGGATGTTTCAGAGGATCCATTGCCCTCACAGTTAATTATAGGCTGCCTCTCCAAGAACCCTCTCTAGTGCTGGCTTTTGCTACCAGTCTAGCTCAGCCGAGCAATACAGTGCCAGCTCTCCAAACCACCTTCCTTCTTCCTTTTTTACTTTTTTCCACAGGACAAAAATACTTCAAGGATTAAATCATACGTGGCCTTTAAGAACAAATACTAGACCCATTATGTTTTCAGATCTCACTTGCTATTTGGAAGCCCAGATTTCTACCACAGTAGTTGTACTGCCTTATTATCTGGGTTTGGCAAATACAGTAGTAGGTAATAATAATAACTGGCATTCATTGATTATCTATCAAGTGCTAAATATTTTGCACATAAATATTATTATTTAAATATTATCTCATCAAGTCTCACAACAACTTCTGGGATCAAAGCTCAAAAAGGCAAAGTGACTTGTTCCAAGTCTCACAGTAATTGAACTATGAGTTAAAAGCATCTCCTCTGCTTTTAACTCATGGTCCAATTCACATAGTATCCCTGAACCCAAGTCCTCCACGGGAGTCTTTAAAACACTCTAGGGAGGCACAGAGAAGAGTTCCGGCATTATGGCTTTTGATTAAGGGATAGGAAGAAGATACTTTGTTCCTGTATTTGCTTGAAGGAAGAAATGAAATCTGAAACGCAAGATCCGGAGGATTCATGGCAAAAAAGCACTTTGAGTCAGAGAAGGCAACCCAATTACCCCCATGTTAGCCTGAAGCCACGCCCTTGACTGAGGCTGGAAGTACACATAAGGTGCTTTCGTCTAATCATTTTAAAGTACTTAATTAGCATCGCCTAATTACACATTTTAGCATACATGACCCGTCTTTCATTTTATCTTAACTCAGAAACAAGAATTATTGAGGTCTTCTGAGAAGAGAAAAGAAAAAGAAAAGAAAATTAGATCCAAATTTTTAAAAATAACAGTTACAAAATGTCTCACTCAGAAAAGAGAGATTTAGAATTATGTATGTACTTTAAGCCTCAGAATAGGGAGAAAAGTGTCTAGGTTGAGATTCAAATGCAGGTTCTCTAGGTATTTCCAAGTTTGGACTGTGGTCTCTGGAGATACCTGGCAGGTAGGTTGTTCTTTCACATGCAAATCTAGGTTGGGCCATCAATTGAGATTGAAAGGAGAATGAGGCTGGTGAAAAATGGGAAACTTTGGGCCAGATAAACAGTAGTTTCTCCCTAGACTTGAAAAGAAATAATAGAAAAGAATTTCTCGAAATGGGCATCTCTTACCACTTCTATCAGGTCACCTGGGAGTGCTTATTAAAAATACAGCTGCCTAAGCTCCATCTTCAATGTTCTATATCCAGATCTCTGGGGGAGGGGCCCATGAAACAAAATTCTTAACCAGAACCTCCCTAGTGATTCTAATGCACAGTAAATTCTGAGAATCTCTCGTATAGAGAATATTTAGAACATTTATTGACTAGAATGGCTTGTCTCAAGCCATATTTTGATAAATGGCAAAAATTAGTGTTGGTAATAACTCATGTTAAAATCAATTTTTGAAATAGACCTATCAGAAAAACACTGAACAGTTATTTGTCATCATTACATGATTGTCATTACATGACAATCCCCCCCATAAGGAACAGTGTGCAACATAAGAGAACACAAGGAAAGCTCATGAACAAAATCATGTGCACGTAGATGTGAAGAGTTGGATGTGCTGATTTTTGATTAGACACCATTTGCTAACTAAACATTGCATTCTATCCATCCGTTTATATTTGATTATGTTTGGTTATGCATTTGAACCAGCCCCAATCCTAGCTCTAAGACCAAAAATAATGGTCAGTATCTATAGAGCAATTCTCATTCTCATGTAAATCTCATGCTTCACACACATGAGATTACTAATTTCCACAACCCTCGGAGGTGGATTTCATCATTAGTCCCATTCTACAGATAAAGAAGCTAGGAATTAGACAAGCTAAATAATGTGGACATGCTCACACAGCCTAAGGAACCGTACAGCTTGCACTCAAATCCAGTTCTGCTGACTCTAGCCTTAAGATGAACTTCCTCCTAAAACTAATTTCTCCCTCCTCTCTACCCCATTTCTCACTCGGAGTCATATGTCACTGCGGAAATTCCACCATCCAGAATTCTTTTCTTGGGGGAATGGTATTGCTAATCAAACACCAGAATTCTTCCTTCGCATTAAAACACTGATTGGCCAGGGACGCTAGCTGTCAGTCCTTCATACCTTACTGTGCATGAGTCATCAGCGGGTCCTGCACCACTTGCTGAACTAGATAAAAGGGAAGTGCATTGAGGGGCAGAGGATGGAGGTGTGGTCGCGGGGGCATTGCCTTGCTCAGGGAGGCGTGGCAGAATAAAACCCTCTTACTCCTGAGGAAAGTTTGCAGGTCCTGAGTGCTTGGGGTCCAGGGAAACAAGGTGAGAATCTGTAAATGTGCCTCCTGTGATTTGCCTAGGTCTTATTTGCATGAAAGTAATGTTCAACTTTCAAACATATGTCTAGAGGACTTGGGCTTGAGACCTAGCTCTGCCATACTGCAAGTTGGTAAAGTTGAGCAAATCTGTCCCTATTGTTGGAACCCTCACTTGGGAGTCTTGATTTTTAAGGTCTGGGTCTGTTTATAACAGTCTTAGGGGAGCAAATGGCCCCATAATATGTAAGATACCATGGGAGTAGACTAGCCTTATCTTAAGCCTGACTCATTTTTATGGAAACTTTCACTAAGATTTTATTGATGAGAACCCAACCTACTTTTTCAAGATTGTCCCTCATAGCTACCTAATCTTATCTCTCCTGTGTCTCTGCCAGTTGCCACATCCTATATTCCAAAATGAACAGTAGTAAGTGGAAGATTCTGATGTTTGCCTTTTCAAAACCTCATCTTTCTAACTTCCACAGCGTATAATGTTATCAAAAACAAAACAAAATTTAAAAACAACATAGCCTAAACCAATCTCAGCTTTTTACAAATTACTTAGTTTTTAAATAAGATACAGGAAATGTAGTTCCCTACAAGGGCCATAAAAGGATATAGCTAAGGAAAATACAGAATATAGTACTAGTAGTCTAAAGAATTAGTGGAGAATATAGAAGAGCTCAAGTTTTAGGGTCAGATGGCCTGGATTGAACGCTGTTTAACCATTTACTAGATGTATACTCTGGGGTAAAGTACTACCTCCATGCTTCAGTTTCCATGCCTGTATTATATACCCACCACTTAGGGTACTGTGATGATTAAATGTGCTAATTAAATGTTTTTTTTTTTTAAAGCTTATGACTAAGCTTTATACTAGTAAGAACTCAATAGAGTAAGAACTAAAGTAAGAACTCAGTAGATGGTGGCTAATACAATTAAGAGATATAAGCAAAGGACAAACAGCAATATTTCTTTCTCTTATCCCTCCCAGAGTTAAACATCTTTACCCACTTACCAGGAAGAATTATAGAATACTCATAATAGTCTCCTTTCTCTACATGTCTTCTTATGAGACCGTGGGTAATCAAATGATCCATTTCAAAAAAAAATGATACAATAGGAATAAAATTATCCTAGCAAGCTCATCTAATCTTTCTCAATTTCCTTATCCATAAAAAGGAGCAAGAACACCTATCAGTGTTTTATAGATAAACTTAGTTCACATATGCAAAACCGCTTCATAAATTACACAATACAGTATAACTTATTTATTATTTGGGATAGAAGTGACTGAAGATATAGGACGTAGTTTTAAATATGAGAAAAAAGCACACTGAATAAATGCCTCATCAAAAAGTGGCATTTTCTGACTCTATTACCCAAAGCAATCTACAGATTCAATGCAATCCCTATCAAATTACCACTGGCATTTTTTACAGAACTAGAACAAAAAATTTCACAATTTGTATGGAAACACAAAAGACACCGAATAGCCAAAGCAATATTGAGAATGAAAAATGGGGCTGGAGGAATCAGGCTCCCTGACTTCAGACTATACTACAAGGCCACAGTAATCAAGATAGTATGGTACTGGCACAAAAACAGAAATATAGATCAATGAAACAGGATAGAAAGCCCAGAGATAAACCCACACACATATGCTTACCTTATCTTTGATAAAGGAGAGAAGGATATACAGTGGAGAAAAGACAGCCTCTTCAATAAGTGGTGCTGGGAAAACTGGACAGCTACCTGTAAAAGTATGAAATTAGAACACTCCCTAACACCACACACAAAAATAAACTCAAAATGGGTTAAAGACCTAAATGTAAGGCCAGACACTATCAAACTCTTAGAGGAAAACATAGGCAGAACACTCTATGACATCAATCACAGCAAGATCCTTTTTGACCCATCTCCTAGAGAAATGGAAATAAAAACTAAAATAAACAAATGGGATCTAATGAAACTTAAAAGCTTTTGCACAGCAAAGGATACCATAAACAAGACCAAAAGACAACCCTCAGAATGGGAGAAAATATTTGCAAATGAAGCAACTGACAAAGGATTAATATCCAAAATTTATAAGCAACTCATGCAGCTCAATAACAAAAAAACAAATAACCCAATCCAAAATTGGGTTATTAGAAGAACTAAATAGACATTTCTCCAAAGAAGATATACAGATTGCCAACAAACACATGAAAGAATGCTCAACATCATTAATCATTAGAGAAATGCAAATCAAAACTACAATGAGATATCATCTCACACCAGTCAGATTGGCCATCATCAAAAACTCTAGAAACAATAAATGCTGGAGAGGGTGTGGAGAAAAGGGAACACTCTTGCACTGCTGGTGGGAATGTAAATTGATACAGCCACTATGGAGAACAGTATGGAGGTTCCTTAAAAAACTACAAATAGAACTATCATATGACCCTGCAATCCCACTACTAGGCATATACCCTGAGAAAACCATAATTCAAAAAGAGTCATGTACCAAAATGTTTATTGCAGCTCTATTTACGACAGCCAGGACATGGAAGCAACCTAAGTGTCTATCAACAGATGAATGGATAAAGAAGATGTGGCACATATATACAATGGAATATTACTCAGCCATAGAAAGAAATGAAACTGAGTTATTTGTAATGAGGTGGATAGACCTGGAGTCTGTCATTCAGAGTGAAGTAAGTCAGAAGGAGAAAAACAAATACCGTATGCTAACACATATATATGGAGTCTAAGAAAAAAAATGTCATGAAGAGTTTAGTGGTAGGACGGGAATAAAACACAGACCTACTAGAGCATGGATTTGAGGATATGGGGAGGGGGAAGGGTAAGCAGTGACGATGTGAGAGAGTGGCAGGGACATATACACACTACCAAATGTAAATTAGACAGCTAGTGGGAAGCTTCTGCATAGCACAGGGAGTTCACCTCTGTGCTTTGTGACCACCTAGAGGGGTGGGATAGGGAGGGTGGGATGGAGGGTGATGCAGGAGGGAAGAGATATGGGAACATATGTATATGTATAACTGATTCACTTTGTTGTAAAGGAGAAACTAACACACTATTGTAAAACAGTTATACTCAAATAAACATGTTAAAAAAGAAAAAAAAGTGGCATTTTCTGTATAATTTTATCCTTATTAATAACTCAAGGCTAACCTACATCACCTTTTTAAAAAAAAAATCAATGGCAATGATAAATTATGAGATTAAAAATATATTAACCACTGGGAAAGAAGAATTACCACCACAGGGTCTCAGTTCTTTATAATATAGTTTCCCAGGTATGTTTGATGAAGAGAAAATCACTCACCTGCCAGCCCCTATATCAGTATTCTGGAATAGACCTTTGACCAACATCCTTCCCCCAGGAGACAACAGCTCCTGAATTACATTCTACAATTAGTACTTAAAGATAACATGGACATTTGCTTAGCTTTTAATATTTAGATGAAAAAATTTCTGTCAAAGGGGTATTTTACTAGCACCAATTTGAAATTTTATTTATTTAATTATGTTTTACAATATAATGAAATCTGGCAAAGTGAGCAGTTCTAGAGAAGAATGCATTTTCATCTTACGTTTTTACCTAAAAAACCAAAAGAACAAAAACCTAATACTAAACCTCCTTCTAAAAAGGCTATCTTGTGTCTGTGTAGAGTCCAGGTGGGTTCCCTGACTAGGTCTTCACTAGGACTCACTTTGCCAGGCTGATAAGAATATTACAGACTCTACTTAAAACTTGAATGTTTATGTATCACAGTTTATTGAAGGAGATGAAATATTTTTAAACTCTCACTCTCATTTTATAGAGGGCACAATTTTCTTTGGAGAGAAAGACTTATTAGCATTAAAATTAAAAGGTGTGATGATTTAAAAATAGCACAGTGGTGAAAAGAGCAAATTCTAGGGTCACACTGCCGGGGTCTGAATCAGGTTCTGCATGCAGTAGCTGTGTGACTTTAGGTGACTTTTCGACTTTGGCTCTCCCATCTTTAAATTCTTGGGGCATGTATACACAAACCCTTGTAGCATGTCATAGACTTAATCCTTAAGTTGAGTGGTTAAAGATAAAGAACACCAAGGGCAACAGTGAGAATTTATACACATGCACGAACTCTTTGTGCAACCAATTCGACATGATACATTTCCTTTCCACTAAGAAGGCAATAGCTTATTCAGCTTTGCTCAGTGTAGGCTTTTTAATTAGTGTCTAATATTAGAGCTAGAATAATTTCTTTTAGGAGAGAAGTGGAAGTCATTACCATGTGGTAGCACGTTTTAGTGGTGTTTATATACACAGTGTTTGCTCCTGAAAGCGAGTTAACAAAGCTGTTTTTATCCTGTTGGTTTCAAGAACATCTACGCTGAAAGAATTGTGAGCATTTATATGTTGTCTTCTGTGTGCCCTGCACTCTCTGAGAATTACGTTTTACATTTCACGGGTAATCCTTCCTTCAAGGGGGGTAAACTCCTGCCCATGGACCAAATCGAGCTCCCTGCCTATTTTTATATAGCCTACGAACTAAGAATGATTTTTATTAAATGGGTAGGGGAAAAAAAATCTAAACAATAATGTTTCATGATACATGAAAATTATCATTTCAGTATTCATAAAAAAGTGTGATTATTCCTTTACATATTGTCTATTGTCTTGGGTGCTTTTGTGCTACAACAGCAGAGTTGAGTAGTTAGGACAGAAGTCATACGGCCACAAAGCCTAAAATATTTACTGTCTGGCCCTTTAAGAAAATGTTGCTGACCCCACTGTTTAGCCTAAATCTATCCCCAAAAGAAAGGAAGATTGGCACTCTAACAAGATCCTAGCCAAGGTTCTCCTAAGTAGAGGATAAGCTGGTATTTATCTGATGACTGTAGAATAATCTGCTTCAAGACAAGAGAGAAGATAGAGGACCAGTTCTTCACCAACTGAGAAATTCCACTTGATTTTGCATTATAAGAAGTTTCCCCAAACTGTCTTTCTTACAGTGGTAATTTGATCCTAATTATACAAAATGGGGACTTGCTTTGGTTATTCCATTATAATATCACAAAGACAGAAAGTCAGAAATTCGGGCAATAAAGAGCAAATCCAAGCCTGCCCCATATCCCAGGCAATGGATGACATGTTAAATGTCTGCCAAGTTCAAACCTCTTCTGGGAAAGTGGTGTAGAGAATCCCTCCCCTAGGAAGAATTGCCATGATGGGGACCGTTAACATCCATATAATCACCTTCTACTCTGTTCCAGGCATTACTCTGAATTCTGAGGCTACAGGGATGATCAGAAAAGCAATGACCCTGTTTTCATGGAACTTAAAATGAGATAGAGGCAACAAACAATAAACAAATGAATAAGTAAGAAAAGGCTGAAAAGTGCTATAAAAACACAGGGTATAAAATACTGTATGGGGCCTCCCTGGTGGCGCAGTGGCTGAGAGTCCGCCTGCCGATGCAGAGGACACGGGTTTGTGCCCCGGTCCGGGAAGATCCCACATGTCGTGGAGCGGCTGGGCCCGTGAGCCATGGCCGCTGAGCCTGCGCATCTGGAGCCTGTCTCCGCAACGGGAGAGGCCACAACAGTGAGAGGCCCGCATACCGCAAAAAAAAATTTTAAAATTTTAAAAAATAAATAAAATAAAATACTGAATGATTCTGCTTATGTGAGGTATCTAGAATAGTCAAATTCAGAGAGACTGAAAGAGAATAGTGGTTGCCAGAGACTGGGGGGAGATGGGACTAGGCAGTTTATATTTAGTGGATAGAGAGTTTCGGTTTTGCAAAATGAAAAGAGTTCTGGAGATGGATGGTGTTGATGGTTGTACAACAATATGAATGTACTTAAAATCACTGAACTGTACATTTAAAAATGGTTAAAATGGTAAATTTTAAGCTATTTGTATTGTACCACAATTATTTAAATTGGGAAAAAAAAAAACAAAACACTAGAGATAAAGAGATGGTCCTAAAAGGGGAGAGGGGAAAAAAGACAGGTCTCCTACAGAAAAAAAAAAAAAAAAAAAAAAAAAAAAAAGCACATTCAGTTTCTCATCAGAACACCAGATACTAGAAAATAATGATTCAAAATTCTGTGTTAAAATTATTTTCAACTTAAACTTCTATACTCAGACAAATTATTAACTAACTGTGAAGGTGGAAGAAAGTCATTTTCAGGCAAACACATGCACAGGGAGAGTGATGGTGGTTGGCCAAGTGGCTGCTGCTCATGTTAATGTACTTTCAGTTTAAAAAAAAACATTTAGAATAGGTGATTTATTCACATGCTTTAAAAAATCAGAATATATAAAAAGATATATGGTAAATCTCCCCTTCCAATGCTCACCTCCATTTTCTCAGGTGTTCTCACTGCTCCTTCCCAGAAGGAACCACTGTTGTTGAATTCTCATGTAACTTCCAGAGTATCACTATGCATGCATAAACACATCTGAGTATAGATTCTTTCTTTTCCTTCCCTTCCTTTAAATGTTTGGTTTAAAAGTGGTAATTAGGTATGGCCTGAGTAGCAGGAAGATTGAGCCAGTTGAAGAGGAGAACATTCCAGGGAGAGAAAAGAGAGAGAGACCAGAGGCTCCAGGACAGAAATTGGTGTCTTGTGTCTAAGGGTCAGAAGGAAGATCAAAGTGATGGATGCAGAGTGGATGAGGGAGGATGTGGCAGAAGAAAAGGAAGAAAAGGAGGAAGAATACATGATTCCCCCTAGAATAATAGTGCATAGCTGTCCAACCCTGTCTTCAATGAGAAACTATCTACCATGGTAGCCATCCCTGCCCATTATGTGCCATTATGATAATTGGACCTCAAAAAAAGGATCCCATGGACCCCCACTTGTTCCAGGAAATAGCCACCTCCAGAACACCCCTACCCCTATCACTAAACACATCTTCCTCTTCAGAAATGTCCCTGGGTGGCTCACTTGCTCCCTGAAGCCAACCAAGGAATTATGAGTGCGCCTGGAGTCCAAGCAGCAAGTCCCCTTCACTTGCAAAAATCCCACCTCCAGAGAATGTTTCCAGTCAGAGATTGTGTTTCCTCTCTTTACTCTCTAAATGTATTCTCCTTTCTACCACCTTAGAACTCCTGCTGAAATGAAAGCGATGACAGATGAGTTCCCTTGCCCGCTTTATGAATCAACAGCCTTTGCTCATTTTGTCTCTGACACAGTTTTGTCTTTGACATCATGAAACAGTTCCACCTTGAGCCTAAGTTCAGGGTCCTATCTTACCCCGCCTCCCAAGATGAAGAGGGAAGAGGGGAGAGAGAAATCAGCAGATGCTTTTTTATTTTATTTTATTCTATTTTATTTTATTTTAGTATTCTCTGTGTTGCTTAAACTCTACTACCTCCCAATACTATTTCCAAATATTTATTTTATTTTAGTCCCAACTTGGCATTTAGAGACAAGTTCATTTTTTTTTTCCAGACTGAAAAACTCTATTTTGTCCAATGCATACATAGACATAAACTCATGAAAGTTTCCAAGCTTTATTTAAATAGTTTTCTGATGTGGTTTCCATAAAGCAATATTACGACTCAGTGTTCATATTTAGAGAAATTATGATGATTTCTTTTGAAATTCTAATTATAGTTTAAATGACCTAATTGCTATTCAAAATTAGACACATTATATGGCCAATTCAACATACTTCTTTAAAATATTGCCAAGGATTAAAATAAATTATAATGTACAGTGCATAACTTCACCTTAATTATGTATTTCTGTGATTCGTTTCCAGATTCACATTTCTGTTATCTTTGTAAACCATCTTCCTTCTCCACCATAATTCTTGCTTGATAAAGGGGTAATGCTGAAAAGATGAGACTCTTAAATTTTTAAAATGTTTTTTATTATAAAGTAATGGGTACTTATAAAAATTTAAAACAGTATGGAAGTGGGTAAGTAGGAGGTAACATTTGTCCCTGTCCCCATGAATTCTACTGCCATTAAGTAATCAAGATATGATATGTGTGTGTATTAAATTAAAATCAAGAGTGGGACTGGGAAGAGTTAACCAACTGTAAAATTAGAGGGCACACAGAATACACAAACCACCCTCATTTCTGACACCAACTGTAAGTTTGTGGGGCTCCTAGAACCACCCTCAGTTTTTTTTGGTTTTTGGTTTTTGGTTTTTGGGTTTTTTTTGCAATACGCAGGGCTCTCACTGTTGTGGCCTCTCCCGTTGTGGAGCACAGGCTCCAGATGCACAGGCTCAGCAGCCATGGCTCACGGGCCCAGCCGCTCCGCAGCATGTGGGATCCTCCCAGACCAAGGCACGAACCCGTGTCCCCTGCATCAGCAGGTGGACTCTCAACCACTGAGCCACCAGGGAAGCCCCACCCTCAGTTTTGACAATTTCTAGATGGACTCACAGAACTCACTGGAAAATGTTGTACTCACAGTTACAGTTTATTACAGGGAAAGAATACAGATGTAAGTCAGTCAACAGAGGAAGCACACAGGGTGGAGTCCAGGGAAGTACCAAACATGGGGCTCCCACCATACTCTCCCCATGGAGTCAGGACACATTACTTTCCTGGCATCAATATGTGACAAAACACATGGAGTGTTGCCAAAAAGGGAAAGTCAGCCAGGCCTCAGTGTCCAGAGTTTTTATTGGGGCTCCATTACATAGATATGATTGATGGGTTCACTGCCCACGTGGTTGTCTGACCCAGCATAACTCTAAATAACATTGCTGGGTTTTCTAGTGTGGCTGGCTCCATCCTAAGACTATCTGGGTATAGCCAGTGCCCACTATGTAGCATAGTGCTAGACTATCTGGTGAACCAAGGCCCAGGAAAATAAAGACACTTTTCTCAGGCCTGTAATTCCAAGGGCTAGTGATTACCTCCCAGAAGCCAAGGTCAAAGGCCAGAATGCTTTTTGAGCAAGGTTAAATTCTTTACTACACAGGCTTCTTAGTGGAAAAAAAAAAAATAGAGGAATAAAAGCATCCAAACTGATTATTTTCAACTAATTTCAGACATTATTTAATGATGTCCCTTAAAGGAGGGAGCCAGTAACTGTCTTCTTGCCACCATACAGAGTATCAGGGATAGTAGGGGAGAACATATTTATTTGTTTTATTCTTTTCCTCTTTGTCATTATAGGTCTCTATTTCATTTGATTCCCTTTCTCTCCTGCTCCACTTCCAATACTGTTAGTTCTGATTACTACAATTAGTCACTCTGAGGTAGGGGTCACCTGTATAAATACCCACAGAGGTGAGTAAAGGAGTGAAGCTCCCATTTGATATTGGTTCAGCATTGATATACTTCATTTACATATTAAACACAAAAGAATATCCTTCTTTTCCAGAAAGGAAATCTGTTCCCTCACTTTTCCACTAACCTCTCCTTTCTTCTTGAATGGTTTAGCTCTCTCAGCAAATATTTTATTTTCTTGCTTTTGATGGAGCTTGCAGAGAAATAGCTCTCTGCTACAATACAGTCAAAAGTGCGGGCATGTAGAATCTTGGCCCTGACTTTTACTCTCAGACTCAAGTCAACAATTCAGGGTTTGGCAATGTGGTCCCTAAAGCACATATTCTCATCTAAAGCTTAGCTCTAGCTGACAGTTACATAGTGAGAATCAGAGAGCAGTTTCCCAAGAAAGGTAGAAAATCTGAAATCACTCCATTCATTCATTTATGTGAAATTCACAGAGCATAAAATTAACCATTTTGAAGTGAATAGTGGCTTTTAGTACTTTCACAATGTTGTGCAGCCACTACCTCTATCTAGTTCTTTTTTTTGTTTGTTTTGTTTTGTTTTGTTTTGTTTTGGTGGTACGCGGGCCTCTCACTGTTGTGGCCTCTCCCATTGTGGAGCACAGGCTCCGGACGTGCAGGCCCAGCGGCCACGGCTCACGGGCCCAGCCGCTCTGCGGCACGTGGGATCTTCCCAGACCGGGGCACGAACCCGTGTCCCCTGCACCGGCAGGCGGACTCCCAACCACTGCGCCACCAGGGAAGCCCCTCTATCTAGTTCTGAAACATTTCCATCACTCCAAAATAAAACACCATAGCCATTAAGCAATCACTCCCTGTTCCTCCTCCTTACAGCCACTAAAAACCACCAATCTGCTTTCTAGTTCTACAGACTTATGTACGCCAGATATCTCATATACATGGAATCATATAGTATGTGATCTTTTGTGTCTGGCTCCTAAAATTACTCCATTTTAAATGTGGTCACAATACCAAAAAACAATGAACAACAACACCGGGTTAGATAAAACAAACACGTGTGAGGGAGAGTATGGCCCACTTGCTGCTAGTTAATAGCCTCTGCCCTGATGCAAAGAGTGATAGAATTCAGTAGAGAGAGCCTGTTAGAATCATGGTTTAGACAGCCAAGCCAAGTCCAGTGTTCTAGAAAGTCAAGAATTCAGGAACTTTATTTGCAGCAACTTTGTGCGTGTGTCGGGGGGTGCAGGAGACACAGTTTGAGACCAGTGGATCCCCTCAATCAGAATGCATAGGTTAAACAAAGCTTTTAAAAGGTGTTTTTAAGCACTTTATATGATCTCACGGTTGTTGACCCGGTCATCTCATGCCAATCAGTAGCTCTGATTGTCCATCATGTAGACTCCAGACTTAAAAAGCATGCAGGATAAAAAGGAAAGATTATGGGATAAAATAGAAATGTTAGGGATGATGCCAATTGGAACTCAATGTGAAGCACAGCCTTGCTTTGATACCTAACATTTTAGTCTCAGTTTCTCCAACAGAAAAATGAGTATAATTACCCATTGTGCTGGATTGTTGTTAGAATGATGTATATTGTCTATGCCATATATGGCACAAAATGAAAGGCAGTAGGTATGAATTATTATAATAGTGAGACTGATATTGACAAACAAGTTAAACCACTAATTTTAGGATAGACATTTGCTCTCGGACTCCCTCTCTGTTCCCTGCTGCATGCAGGTGAAACATCATACACAGGTAAGGCAGTTCCTCAAAGGGTTTAGTAGGTCCTCATTATAAGGATAGAAATGTATCTTACAAAAGGATATGAAGCAACTTTACCACTAGTTCAGGGGAATAGTCATGGGTTTTTAAATTAAATCTAAAATAATTTTACTCATTGGAAAAGATGACAGATGGACAGTGTGACCTCCTGTAATCCTTTTTAGTTGTGGAAATGGCAGTTAGTTGGAGGGATTAAGCCTGTCAGTGTCACACTGCCAACTGGACAGATCTCAAATTTAGAAGGACAACTCTTGTGTCAGACTAAGTAGGTCAAATTTTTGTGCCTTTTCCATAAAGTCCTCTCTGCCAAACAGAAGGTGAAGATTCAGGGGCGCTTATTGGTTTGACAAAATTTAGATTTAACTTTTTCAAATTCCTTTAGTAATTATCTCAAATTTTAACAGTAATAGAGAATTAAATCATCACGTCCATAGTACAAACAATATTTTGGTCTATTTAAAAGCAATTTTGCATCATAAAGAAAGAGATTTAAGACATGATACCAAGTCTCAACTATTATATAATCTTAAATAATGTATTTTTTTGGAAAAATGCAGTGTGCTCTGTATAATGGGGAAATGAAGGGTAGGACCATCTTTTACTCCTTAAAATTCTATTTTCTGATTAGCTTTGTGTACATTAATGATAAAAGTCTAACATCCTTTTCAGAAATTGCGTCTAGTGAGTTAAGGAGAAAAACGTCTGATTTCTAGAAATCAATATACCAAAGAAAAGAAAATCAGGTCTGAAACTGTCATTTCTCTCTTAAAAAAGGAAACCCATGGATTTGTCACATGCAGTCCTTTCTTTAGGGATTTCTGTGGTCCTTGGGTGGATGTTGACAAGACGGATGTAGCACCTACAGGACAGATTTGGATCCAGTAATTTTAAGAAGTAGGGATCTTAAGGTGAGCCAGTTTCTGTTAGATCCTTGGACTCAAGAAATTTATATGGCTATTGACTGGGCAGGGGTAGGAGCAAAACTGCGCGGAGGGGCTTCCCTGGTGGCGGAGTGGTTGAGAGTCTGCCTGCCCATGCAGGGGACACGGGTTCGTGCCCCGGTCCGGGAGGATCCCGCGTGCCGCGGAGCGGCTGGGCCCGTGAGCCCTGGCCGCTGAGCCTGCGCGTCCGGAGCCCTGTGCTCCACAACGGGAACGGGAGAGGCCACGGCCGTGAGAGGCCCGCGTACCGCAAAAAATAAAACAAAACAAAAAAACAAAGCTGCGGGGAGTAAATCCCTAGTTTCTGATTGATTAACTGATTGATTGCTTGATTAGGCTAGGATTAGCAGGGGAGCAGGAAGCAGAAATTATTTAAACAAGTATTTCCAAAAATATAGCACTTACTACAGGTATTACACAGATAAAATTAGGCCACATAATACATGATACATTAATAATTTTAATTAACCTCTCTATGACAAACGACACTGATTTTCTGTTTATATTGGTGATACATAATTTTGTTTTACATTTACTAGGTTAAGTGAAAAATGTTTTATAAAACATGACAAAAATTATGAAGGTTGTATATGAATGACTGGTTTGTGAGACATTTATTTCAACTTAAATAGCAGATATCTTTTTCAATTGAAGCACGTCTAACCTTAGGAGGCACTGGGCATGTGAAATGACATCCCGAGACTCTGGGGTAAAAACCTGTCAGAACCACTGGATTTGGGGGGAGCTGGATTGTGATTATTATCTTTGTGTATTTTAATTTTTATATCCTATGAATATAGCCCAAAAGATAATAAACAGAAAAATATATCATTTTCCCAATATCCAGGATGAAGATGAATCAGAAAACATCAGTACAACTTGATGACTTTGAATGTTAGCTAGAATGAGATATAATAGAAGTCAGATACCATAACACATGGTAGATACAGCTACCATGGTAAATACAGATATCTGTATCTTCCAAACTGATATTTTGGTATTTGCTTAACAAATTTACACATTATGAACTGAGAATTATATCTACAGTAATATAAAATCAATTCCCAATTAAACACTATGTTTAATCTAATTCAATTATGTTAATCTTATTTCAAAAATGAATTCATGTGATTGTTTGAGATACAAACAATAGAACAGAATATTTAAAAGGCGGCTAAGGACACTGGCATAAAGGAAAGATGACATGAGTGGGGTGATGTACAGCTTGCACGCGGTGTGGTCCATGCTGGAAGTGGACTGCAAAGCTGGGTCTGAGCTTCCCAACAGCCAAAACAAATACAACTGTATAATTAGTTACAGCAGGGGTGGCAAACTAAGGCCCTTTGGCCAAATCCCATCTGCCACCTGGTTTTGTAAATAAACTTTCACTGGAACACAGCTGTGCTCATTTGTTTCTGTATTGTCTATTGCTCTCTGTGGGTTACAATGGCAGAACTAAGTAGCTGCAACAGAGACAGTACAGCCTGCTAAGATGAACATAGTTGAACTCTGGTCTTTAAGAAGAAGTTTGCCAACCCCTGAGTTACAATATTACAGTATCTAAGACAATTTTTAAAAATTCCCTGGCTCAGTGAATTTTTAGAAAACCTGTTTTTCATTATTAAAAGCCATTGATATTGATTAAAATGTTTATAAAAATTGATATATTTTTGCCATGAAATTTATGTTTATTTTTCCATACCAATGGCTTAGCAGTTGTTACATTGTAAATCTCAGTTACCCAAAACTCATCTCTTGTATAAATAAAATAGTATATATTCAATACTTCTTAAAGTATTAGTCTTTTTTTTTTTTTTTTTTTTTGCGGTACGCGGGCCTCTCACTGTTGTGGCCCCTCCCGTTGCGGAGCACAGGCTCCGGACACACAGGCTCAGCGGCCACGGCTCACAGGCCCAGCCGCTCCGCGGCACGTGGGATCCTCCCGGACCGGGGCACAAACCCGCGTCCCCTGCATCGGCAGGCGGACTCTCAACCACTGCGCCACCAGGGAAGCCCTAAAGTATTAGTCTTAAAAGGGACTGCCTCCACAGGCCCAGATCTAAAACAAATCAGTTACCTAACAGTTATCCTTTACACCGGAATTTCAAATACAGTCTCCCACCTTTTAAGCTGCATCACATTAATCATTAATTTCAGAGGAAAAGAAATCTCATATTAAAGGACATTTCCTTCTGCTCAGTCTTAAGGACAGATCCACAGCAACAGTCATATGATGAATTTAGGGCAATACACTGGAAGAAAAGGATGAGAATGACAATAAAGCTTCTTTTAAAATCTTTCTATCTACTTGGACTTCAGAGAAGGCAGAAAGAGAAAGTAAAGTTCACAGTTCTAGCTGTGAATATGTGAAGTGTCCCTTCTTAGTTCTGACTTCTAGAAAACTAAATTTGAAGCCCACTTTACTACCTGAGCATACTTTTCTGATCCAAGAGTGGACCTGACATAGGCTGGATGGTCAGATTCTCTCTCCAGAGAATTGAGAAGAGACTGGGATGCTGGCGCTGAGACATATCAGCGGCGGCATCCAGAAAAAGGAGCCTCAAGCTTAAACACTGAAACTTCCCTGATGCTCGCCTCACTGAAGCCTGGTTGTTCAGATCTTCCTTAGATCCTGATCCTTTCCTAATGTCTATTACCTGCATCCAAAGGAACTTTATTTAACTTGCCCAGAGGGTATATTTTCAAATACTTAAGGACATTTATCATATCCCTCTAAACTTCCCTTCTCCACATAAAACATACTTAATTAATATTTTCTTCAAAATTATTTTCCTGGGGGAGAAAAATCCCAACCATCTAAAGAAATGAATTTTTTAAAATAGACTTTAATCCCAAATCCAGACCCCAGCCTCTTTAAAATCTTGTGTGGAGAACTGAACACAATGCTTCAGGCATTGTGTGATTAGCAAAGAGTAGTACAAGACTATCACCTCCCTTATTCTAAACACTTTACTTCTCTTAATGCAGCCATAGGTCATATTTACGTTTTTTGATAGATACATCATACTACTGACCTTACATTTAACTAAATCAAACATGTTTTTATCATTAAAGCTGATACTCAATTTTGTTATTTTTTAATCTAAATACATAAATGTGTATTTATCCCTAGCATATTTGATCCTATTAATATACTCATTTTTCCAGTTTGCAAAGACATCTTTGGATTAGTAATAATTAATTATATAGTTTCTGTGTGATAGAAAGCATGTTAAGCATTTTATACCTTTTATATTATTGCATTTTTTTCCACAACAGTCCTACTAGAAATGTGATTTGTTCCCAGCTTCCACCACTTTCTACCCCCTCACCCTTGGAAAGAAAAACATAACTCTTTGATTGAAGTTAATTTTCTTAGTGGAGGTGAACAGCAATCTTACCATAATGGAATTATATAAATAACTGTATATTAAATAAATAAATAAATAAATAAACTTCATGAAAAATGTGTCCATACTATGTAAATAGATAAGAACAGGTAGGAAGGTCATAACTAAAAAGATAATGAGATGCCAAAGGAAGAAGAAATAACTGATAAGCTGGACTTCATTAAAATTAAAAATTTTATGCTGCTAAAGACAATGTCAAGAGAACTTAGACAAGCTACAAACTGGGAGAAAATATTTGCAAAAGACACATCTGATAAAGGGCTGTTATCCAAAATATGCAAATAACTCTTAAGAACTCAACAATAAAGAAAACAACCTAGTTAAAAAATGAACCAAAAACCTTAACAGACACCTCACCAAATATCCACACATGACACATAAAAGCATTTGAAAAATCCATATCATGTCTCATCAAGGAAATGAAAATTAAAACTATGAGATACTACTATATGCCTATTAGAATGGCCAAAATCCAGAGCACTGACAATACCAAATGCTGACAAGGATACAGAGCAACAGGAACTCTCACACATTGCTGGTTGGAATGCAAAATAGTGTGGTCACTTTGAAGATAGTTTGGTGTTTTCTTACAAAACTAAACATATAATTTTATCATATCATCCAGCAATTGTGACCCTTGGTATCTTCTCAAAGGAGCTGAAAACTTATGTCCACACAAAAACCTGCACACAGATGTTGATAGCAGCTTTATTAATAATTACCTAAACATGGAAGCAAGCAAGATGCCCTTCAGTCAGTGAATGGATAAACTGTATATATATATATATATATATATATATATATATATATATATATATCCAGACAATGGAATATTATTCAGTGCTAAAAAGAAAACAGCTATCAAACCATGAAAAGACATGGAGGGAACTTAAATCATATTACTAAGTGAAAGAAGCCAATATGAAAAGGATATATACTGTATGATTCCAACTACATGACATTCTGAAAAAGGTAAAACTATGGAGACAGTAAAAAGATCAGTAGTTGCTAGGGATTGGGGGGAAGGAAGGGTGAATAGGCAGACCACAGAGGACTTTTAGGGCAGTGAAAATATTCTGTATGATACTATAATGATGGATACATGTCATTATACATTTGTCCAAACTATTAGAGCGTACAACACCAACAGTGAATATCAAGATAAACTATAGACTTCGGGTGATTATCATGTGTCAGTGTAGGCTCACCAGTTGTAACAAATGTTTGACTCTGGTTGGTAATGTTGATAAAGGGGGTGGCTATGTGTGTATGTGGACAGGGAGTATATGAAAAATCACTATACCTTCCTCTCAGTTTTGCTGTGACCCTAAAAATGCTCCAAAAATGAGGTAATTTTTATTTAAAAAAAAAAAAAAAAAAGAAAGGTAATGAGATTAAGAGAGGTTAGGTGACTTGGCGAAAGTTACAGAGCCAGCAAGTGGTGAAGCTGATCTTTAAAACCGAGTCTGACTCCAAATCTTATGCATGTAACTACTACTATGTTCTGGTGCCTCCAAAGTTTAGCCAAACAATTGCTTCCTAGATGTCAGTTTTCTTAATCATTAAGTTTTCTAAGAAGATTTTCTATATATTCATTTATATCATTGATTTTAAAAAAATACTATATAGAATAGAGTCCAGTGGCAAGCGTCTAGAAACCCTTTCTAAAGCTGATGTCTTTATTTTAATCAGTACCCCTGGGTACGTTAAATTCATTTATTGAACTATTATCTACTCTACATTTCACAAACTTTTCCACAAGGATGAAGTAATTCTTTTCCAAACCCTTCTTTACATCCAGTTACATTACACCTACTATTTTTCCTTGATAGGAAAAATAACAATCAAATTATCTGCCAAAAAGAAGTTGTATAACCTTTCTGGAAACCAATTTAAAAGTATATACCAAGGCTCACAAAAATCATCTTACAAAATCTCCCTTCAGGAATATATACCAAGAAAATAATACAACATAATGTGCATAAATCTTTTTCTGGATTTTACATTCTTTTATATTTCTTCTATTTCTGTGTTATTTATAAACGTTTAAAAAGCAAACATAAAAATAGAATTATAAATTACATTATAGCACAAAATGAGCTACTATACAGACTTTTAAACAATGATTTAACAAAATATATATGGACATGGGCAAAATGTTCATGATAAGACAAATCAAAAATAAGGATGTAAATGCATATAGTATAATCTAATTTTATAAGTATATTTAACATGTATAAATAATGGTATTATATGTATGTGTAATAAATAAATAGACTTTCCTATGCTTCATTAGTTTTTAGATCTAATATATATATATTATATATATATAATATATATATATACACACACAAATTTGTATTACCTAGTCCCCTACAAAATTGTCCTTGAGTATTTCTGAGAGTAAACTGGAAGTATACATGAATATGTTCACTTTAACTACCACTATGCACTCCCTCACAATGTTTTCTTTAGGATTGCCCTATTGAGAACTGAAGTTTCTGCCAGGAATTGCCACCATTACCTTTTATCAGACACTATTCCCAAATGACTAAATAATGCTCAAAAGAAGAAAAGCTGTACACTCCCAACAGCCGCAAAGGATAATAAGTTCCACCTTCCCCAAAATGTTCTAGATGCCTGTTTTCATGTATTATTTTCATGATGGTTTGCTGATTGTCTGGAACCTACAGTTCAAACTATTGAAAGGCTTAGCAAATCACTGAATCCCTAAAACGTTTGAACTCTCAGATATTTGACAAAGATTGTGACCTATATTTTCTCAGGATTTACGCTTAGCACTTGTTTGGACACTGAGCATCTCATGTCTTTCATGACATCAGTCAAGCAACAGTGTTGAGATTATATCACCAAGACATTTGTTCATTTGCCTGCAAGATATTTCTAAGATATTATATCATCTATTTAAGCTTGTTTTTCCCAATAATTCACATCACTAATCATTTTTTCCATGAACCACTGGAAAGTAGTAGCTGGAATCACATCTTTTAAATTTTGGTAGAGCCCCATAGGAACGATGAGTACCATCTTGACCTTCTCTTTCTTAGCCATAAAGATATGAAATATTATTCTGCTCTGTACAGTTGTATAGGTTGTACACTGCTCAACAGAAGCAGCACAGTATCTAAGGGAGTATCATTTACATCCTAGTCACTATAGATTTATATAGAATGTTTCATTATAAATAAATCATTACACAATGGAAGTTATTATATATAGTTTTAAGAAGTACAATATTTCATAGAAGGGAGTGACTTTGTCTAATTTGCAAAAAGGCATTGCATAGACTTTCAACAGCCCTAGGATTGACTGTGGTCACTTTTAAGTCCAACTTGGAATGGCCCTAGCTAACACTCGAGTAATGAAGAGAAACTGGGTTGATGTTGAATGACTCCACTAACTGAAACAGAGAGGGAAAGGAAGAAAAGGATAAACTACACTTCAGCACTGGAAATATGAGACTGGAACTCAGTAGAAAAGTAAAGTGTGCAAGTCTAGGGAGGTGAATTTGTGAGAGTGAATGAGACTACCCAAACAGACGATGGGCAAGAATATACTCAGGAATAAGAAAATCAACAACTTGCCCCAAAGAGACAGGAAGGGAAAAAGGTAGTGAGAAACACAAATAGAAAATGGTCAGGATAGTAAGAGGACTAGAAGAAAAAGTATCATAGAAACAAAGAGAAACTCTTAAGAGAAATAGGCAATCAATACTATCAAGAGTAAAGATGAGTCAAGGAAAATAAGAATTGGAAAGAGGTCATTAGCTTCAATAAATACAAGGTCTTTGGTAGCTTCAGCAAGAGTAGATTCTATGGAGGGATTGGTGTGGAAATTAGATTGCAGTGAGTGAGGGAGGAATGAAAAGTGAGTAACTAGTGGTAATAAATGTAGCCTAGATTCTTAACAAATCTGGTTTTGAATGAAGAGAGATTATTATTTCAAATGCAATTTCTCATGGAAAAAATGCTACATTAGAGGTTAATTTCCTAAGTCAGCCTACAGCACTTATTTAGTTCATAATAAAATGCAGAAACTGCAGATTTATGATTCAAGCTGGAGGAGAGAAATGCTGTTGCAACACTTGTAATAAAATAAAGCCAGAATAATAAACCTTAATAATAAACTGTTTTCTATGTGTCTTGAATGCTGATAGGTGGAGAAGATAGATTTAATTAAAGAATTATGACTTGGCAGATATTTTTATGTAAGGATTCTGATATGGACTTCCAGAAAATCTTAAGGTCTTAAATTTTTTTCACTGTGTTTAATTTCACTTTTAAACAAATGATCGTGCTTTACTTTGATTCTCTGTCACTGGCATTAGTTCCATAGTTTCCAGCTCTATCTGTCTCAAGATAGACTGTCTAAAGCCAGTCTCAAGATTAGTGTGGAGAACAGAAGTCTCTGTGACTCAAAGGCATTTATTCTTTTAAGGAGCTTTCTATCCAAGGTGACCAAATCTTGAAACAGACTAGATTCCAATTTTTACTTAAAAAGAAAAGGGTAGAAAAAGCAAAATGGTGCAAGATGGGGTCAAAATTGCAAGTGAAGGAAGAGTGAGAAGAAAAGCATTCAATTGACCAAGAAATTAATTTCCACAATAGGTCAGTCTATTAATAAGATAATAAGAGTCTCATAAGCTCTTACCATGCTGCTGCAATAAGATATTGTACTTCAACTGACCATTGGGTAAAATGAAAAGTGATGAAACCTAGCTACCTCTATTGTCATGGAGAGAAAAGTCAACTGGCGAGGATAACTTCTTCTTGGATCTTAATGGTTTGTAAGCTACCGGAAAACTGGACTCATTTGAAGACAAAACTGAGTGTGGTAGTATTTGGGAGACTATAAATATGAGACATTACAAAAAAAAGGGTTGACAAAAGTAAATTGTTTAAAATCTGCAATTACTGTACTACTGATTTTGTTTGTTTGTTTGTTGCGGCACGCGGGCCTCTTACTGTTGTGGCCTCTCCCGTTATGGAGCGCAGGCTCTGGACGCGCAGGCTCAGCGGCCATGGCTCACGGGCCCAGCCGCTCTGCGGCGGCGGCATGTGGGATCTTCCCAGACTGGGGCACGAACCTGTATCCCCTGCATCGGCAGGCGGACTCTCAACCACTGCGCCACCAGGGCAGGGAAGCCCTTGTACTACTGTTAAGGATCTCAAGTTGAAAGCATTTAATGGGCCTGAAGATATTAACATCAACAGTTGCTATAGAATATATAATAAGAAATATTAAAGTAACAATTTAGAAGTCTGTCTTACTTCCCCTATCCTTCTCCCCACGCCATCTTCTCTCCCCCTGCAAACAAACCCTCCAGTCTCAGATCCCTCACAGATGAAATCTACTTAATATTTAAGAAATAGATAATACCAGTTCTACACAAACTCTCAGAAAATAAAAGAGGAGGAAACACTTCTCAACTCATTTTATAAGGTCCGCATTATCCTAATCTTAAAACTTAATAAACGCATGATAAAAAATTTATGCACCCATATCCTTCATGAAAATAGATGCAAAAAACTTCAACAAAATATTAACAAATGGAATTCAGCAATATATAAAAAGATAATATAGCTTGACAACTGGCATCTTTCCCAGGAATGCACAATATTAAACTAAAAATGGAAAATCTTATGATCATATTAATAGATACAGAAAAAGCATTTATAAAATATAAGCCTATTTCTGATTTAAAATTCCCACCAAACTAAGAACTAAAGGGAACTTTCTTAATCTAACATAATATTCAATAGTGAAAGAGTGAAGATTTTTTTCTCTAAGATTGGGAACACGGCAAGGATATTCACTCTACCCTTACATTCAGCATTATACCCAGAGTCCTAGGCAGTATTATAAGGCAAGAAAAAGAACTAAATGGCCTATAAACTGGAAAGGAAGAAGTAAAACTGTCATTATTCACAGGCACCATGATTGTCTATGTAGGAAATCCTAAGTCATCTACAAAAAAACTGCTAGAAGTAATAAATGAATTTGACAAGGTTGCAGGACACAAGCTCAGTAAATAAATCAATTATAATCTATATACTAACAGAACAATTGGAAACTGAAATTTTAAAATTTTGCAGTAGCATCAAAAATATAAAATACTTAGAGGTATATTAACAATAATGTGCAAAACACATACATTGAAAATTACAAAACATTGCTAGTAGAAATAAAAGTAAGTGGGGAGATACCAATTTTGTTAAGGTGTCAATTCCCCCTAAATTGATCTGTAGATTTAGCACAATCTTAAACAAAATTGTAGCAGGCTCTTTGTTGTTGAAATTGACTAGTTCATTTTATATGTAATGTGAAAATAAAATGAAGAACAAAGTTGTAGGACTTTCACTGATGTAAAGATAGAAATATAGATCAATGGAACAGGAAAAAAATGTCCATAAATGGATCCACAGACATACGGACAATTGATTTTTGACAAATATTTGAAGACAACTCAAAAGGTAAAGGATAACACTTTCAACGAGTGGTGGAACAACTAGATAGCCATAAGCCAAAAATCAACCTTGATTGTTACTTCACAACATACACAAAAATTATAGTAAAATTTATCATAACCTAAACATAAGAGCTAAAGCTATCAAACTTCTAAAAGAAAACATAAAAGAAAATTTTGAGGCACTGGTTTAGGCAAAGATTTCCTACTTAAGACTCAAAAAGCATAAATCACAAAAGCCAAAAAAATCAATAATTTGAACCATCAAAATTTTTAAAACTTTTACTTTTTATATTATTTTTTTCTTCCAGTTTTATTGAGATGCAGTTGACATACAGTGCTGTATAAGTTTAAGGTGAACAGCAGGATTTTACTTAACACACATTATGAAATGATCACCACAATAAATTTAGTGAATGTCCATTTTCTCATATAGATACAAAATAAAAGAAAAAAAAGTTTCCCTTGTGACGAGAACTCTTAGGATTTACTCTCTTAACAAATTTTATATAGACATACAGCAGTGTTAATTATATTAATTACATAGTACATTACATCCCTAGTATTTATTTATCTTATAATTGGAAGTTTGTACCTTATTGACTATATTCCCTATACTGTACATTTTGGCCCCATGATTGATTTATTTTTAACTGGAAGTGTGCTCCTCTTAAGTTCCCTCACCTATTTCAGTCATCACTCTCCCTCCCTTCTGGCAACCAGCTCTCTTTTTGCAGATAACATGATTGTCTAGAGCTAATAAGTGAGTTTAGCAAGGTCATAGGATACAAGATAAACACAACAAAAAATCACTTACATATCTAACAAAGAACATGCAAGAAATAAAATTAAAAACACAATACCATTTGTAATTGCCCCAAAGAAAATGAAATACTTAAGTATATACTTAAAACATATAGAGAACCTATATGATGAAAATTACAAAATGCTGATGAAAGAAATCAAGGACCTAAACAAATGACATACCGTGTTCATGAATTAGAAGATTCAGTATAGTATAGATGTCAGTTATACTCAAATTGACCTATAGATTTGATGCAATTCCTACTAAGCTCCTAGCACATATTCCCGTAGACTTAGACAAGATTATTCTAAAATTTATATGGAAAAGCACACGCCTAGAGTTGCTAAAGCAATCTTGACAAAGAAGAGTAAAGTGCAAGGAATCACTCTATTCAATACTAAGGTATACCATATAGCCACAATAATCAAGACAATGTGGTATTGGTGGAGAGGTAGCCATATAGATCAGTGGAGCACAACAGAGAACCCAGAAATAGACCCACACAAATATTTTTAACTGATTTTTGACTAGTTTGTTCTCTGTGTCTGAGAGTCTGCTTCTTTTTGGTTATACTCACTAGTTTGTTGTATTTTTTTAGATTCCACATATAAGTGATATCATAAGGTATTTGTCTTTCTCTGTCTGATTTATTTCACTTAGCATAATGCCCTCCAAGTCCATCCATGTTGCTGCAAATGGCAAAATTTCATTCATTTTCATGGCTGAGTAGTATTCCATTGCATATATAAACCACATCTTATTTATCCAATCATCAGTTGATGGACACTTAGGTTGCTTCCATACCTTGGCAATTGTAAATAATGCTGCTATGAATATTAGGATGCATGTATCTTTTCAAATTAGTGTTTCGGATTTATTTTGGATACATACCCAGGAGTGGAATTGCTGGATCAATTAATATATTCTCATGGGGTAAAAACTGGGGTAAGAAACTCACATGGCACACCAGACTGCTGCTTATCACCCTACAGAGTCATTCCCTGAAATACTTAAGGGCAAGAAACAAGTGAATAGATATTTATTTCCAGACATATTTCTTAAAGGCACCAACCTAGTTATTCCTCCCACTCTTCACCTTCACATTCAGGGTCAACATGTTTGGTTGGGCAAGACTATTTCCTACACCAATGCACTCAGCCAAGAGGTGGGATGAAATCTAGACTATGCTCTATTGCTCAAGCTGTGTACCCAGGTGTTGCCTCTTCCTATAGGAACTGCCTTTGTCTCATTTTCACATGGGTGTTGTTTGATCTGGAGGAGTTTGGGGTTACCAAATAAAGTTAGTTCCACTACCCAGTGTCCCTTAAATTGACCAAGTCTTCTCTAGAGCTCCAAGTCAGCATCATGTCATCCCTTACCCCAGACCACTGAGACAGCCTTCTATTTGCATTGCATACATACAGAATTATTTAGCACAACATACAAAATATTTTGCAAAGTGGCTTCATCTCCCTTTGCTGTCCAACATGCAGCCTACCACCTAGTCACACAGAGCTATTTAACCATAATGAGCTCTTCCGTGCTCCAAGAAAAGGGGGCAGAGGAAGCCCAAGGGAGATGTGGAGAATCTGAGGTCAAAGGGACCTGTGACCCAGTTCCTAGATAAAACCAAGGGAAGAGGCTTCCAGATGCCAGCATAAAAATGGATGTCCATGTATCTAAGCTGATAGGGCGGTAGACAGCCCTACAGGAGCAGCAGAATGTCTGAGAAGGTAACAGAAATAGATGAGAAAGAGGCAGACTCGAAGAAACCTATGTACAGAAACAAGCAGGGTTTTTTTTTTTCAGCAGTGACTTACGAGGGCCAATGTCCAAAGAGCAGACAAACAAAATCATCTCAGCAGAAGACAGCAATGCAGAGCGCTAAATGCAGAGGTCTCACTGCAATTAAACCCTAGAGCTCAGACCCCACCAGGGCAAGGGGTGTAGGGGCACGAGAGTGACGAAGGTTAAGTTCTCATCACCAAATGAAATGGAGGTTTAATATAGATATTGATTATGTTATAAAAAAATAAAGTGGGAATTCTTGGACATCTGGGTTTGTGGGCTTAACTGAAAATCATTACTACATAATTCCTAGAACTTATTAATGTGCCTAGTACACAGCAGGTTCTCAATGAATGTTATTGAAAGTAAATCTCATAATAATTGAGTTAAGCCACCTCCAAGTTCTGAAATCCTGTTGTGGTTCATTTTCTCCGAATCCTCCAGTTTCCCACTAGGTGGCGTCCATTATCTGGAGTTCTTTCTTTCCTGGTGGCTACGGGGGTCTTTCTCCCCAGTGACCCATGGTTTCTTGTTTGCAGTTGGCCAATGTCTTTTACTTCGCTAGACTTGTACATTTTCTTCTTCTGCAAAACTAGTGGGTTTTTTTCCCTTTAATCTTTCCCAGGCTGCCTCTCTAACTGTTGAGGGGAAAGACTGAAGAATTTAGCTTCAGCTGGTTTAAATACCAGAGCAGATGCAGTAAACACGTCCATTTCACTTTCTTAAAAATGTTCTTTGCACATAGATTTTGTAGTATTTTTCTCCCTTCTGCATGTATTTATCTGTCTCACTTTTAAGCTCCGCATCCCTATTTCTTCATCAGAAGTAATATTCTATTTTAACTTAATTTTTTAAAGTTTTCTATTTAGAACTGTTTGAATTTTGGACAAGAACATAAGAAAACAGTTATGAGAAATTCCAAAGAAACTAGACAATCCTAATTAGAAAACAAGCTTCTTGAAATGTAATTAAAATTTTTTGAACATTATATTTTTACCCTCTGAAAAACAAAACTGAGAGAAAAATCTCAGTTACTTGAAGGGGAATAAATGAAGGACTAGAAAGATCAGTGAAAAATCTGGGAAAGAGCAGAGAGAAAAAAATAAAGCTTAAATATGTTGAATTCTTCTGGCCTGGACCCTGGTAGAACATACAGGTTATATCACTTAATCGTCAATGAGCTTTGTACAATCTTGTAGTTTCTGAGGATTCTTGTCCTCATTCTAATCTACACACTCTGCTGAGGCATCATCCCAGGCAATTTTTGTCACCCACAGATTCCAATGCCTGAAGGCCATTCCCTGCTGACTCGGGCCATCTCTCAATCCCAGAACTTACTCCCCAGAAACAGACAACCTAGTACATCTCCACCTGGATGTCTCCCGTGGAACTAAAATTCAATAGGCTCAAAGCTTGACTCTACCGCCATCGCCCTCTGTAAGTTCTTTCTGGGTAATGACATCATCATCCATGCAAGACAGAAACTTAGGAATTCCCCTCAAATCTTCCTTTTCCCCACCTCATACCTAATCAATCAGCCAGTTCCGTTATTTGTATCTACCCTACATCTCTTCTTTTCATCCTTTCCACTCTGTTCCTAATATCTTTCTCTTGGTTTAATATTCATCCAGTCTCACTAGGAGTAATGCTGCATGCTCTTAAATGTCTCTGCCTCACCACCCTCCAACTCCTTATCCACTGATCCCAGATTGGTCTTTCCAAAACATAAGTGTGATCATGCAGCTAACTCCTCTGTTTAAAACCCTGTTCTATCCCTAGAATAAAAGCCCAAAGCCCCGAGTCAGCCCTTGCTTCCATATCATCTACCACTGCTCCTGACCTGAACCCTACATTCCAGCCTTCAAAACAACTTACATTCACAAAGGGGCCCAACTCTTTCATGTCCTTGCTTTTATTAATGCTCACATTACATCCTTTCTCCGGAATGTCCTCTTTCCTTCTTCTCCCATATTTATTTAGAAAACTCCTGATCATTCTTCAACATCCCCTCAATTGATCATTTCTTCCTCTGTTCCGTCCTGGTATCTGGCATATAAATCTACTACAGTGTCATTATATTATAATGTCAATACTGTGAGTTCCCTGATAGGAGGGACTGCTCCTTATTTTTGTGTTCTCTAGTGACAAGCATTGTGCCTGGTCCTACTCAGAATATCTCAAACAACGAAAGAATGAGGAGGCAGGATATTAATGATCATAATTTACTCACTGCTTAATGAGACAAGCACTGTGCTCCAACTTTATAAACATTATCTCATTTAATTCTACAGCCCAATGAGGTAAGTTCAATAATTATTCAATTTTGCTGATGATAAGTTTTAGGAAGTTAAAAAATATATGCAAAATCAATATATGCAAAGGAAGGGCTCAGATTCTTTGTTTTGTTTCCTGACCAGAGCTCAAACTTTAACCTCAAATGTAGGCCTCTTCCCCAAGGACTGAACACAGGAAATACTATTCTGACTGTCAAAAATTTTTTTAAAGTCATGGATTATGCAAGCTAGCCACTTGAGAGTTTTATACTGATTCCAAGAAAAAAGTAAGAGTGACTCTCAAGCATGGTTTGTGAACACTTCGTGAGGGAAGTCTTACTAATGCCCTTGGGCATTACCAGGAAGAAGGATGGTTTCTCTAAGAGCAAGTAATCCCAAAGCAACTTCCTTCCCTTCTGGAAAACAGGATTACTTGACAGGAAAACCAGGGAACTAGAGTCGGTGTGTGTGTGTGTGTGGGGGTATGATTCCCCAGCATCCTCCCCAGCCCTGCCCCACTGCATAACAGTCATGCCGTTTTGGGTGTTGACCGAAGCTTCAGGGATAAGCACTATTAGGTCTAAACCAGTGTTTCGCTAAGCACTGGTGTGTAAGACCACCATCTGCAGTGCTTGATAAAAATTAATTTCCCATTTCCATGCCTAGAGATTCTGATTCAGTAGTTTTGGTGCCAAGGAATCTGCCCCCAGTGGAATCTGATAGACCAGAGGCACACTTCAGAAACGTGTGCGCAAACCGACCATGAGTGCCCTTCCTTTTGCCAATGGATTAAGACAATCAGAATCAGGTTTTATCCTGGTAATGGTTACCGGTCTAGGTGTAGGGGCTAGGGTGACCAGATGTCCCCGCTAGCCTAGGATCTTCCTGGTTTTAGCATCAAAAGTCCCATATCCTGGGATACCCCTCACTCCCAAGCACATCAGGATTGCTGGTCGCTCTAAAGGTCGCATAGGAGGTTGTCCTAGTCAAACTGAAAGAATAGTCTTCTATTCACCCTTTCTCCCCTTTCCACCCTCCCTCTGGACACAAACAGGGAAGCACACTCTTCCCACTGCTGTTGGCATCCAGCGTATATCCACAAAGGAAACTGGCCTGAGGACAACACATGGGAGAAGGTAAACTACAAACAGCAGAACAGAGTCTCAGCCCTGGCTGTGCTGTGCCTAGAGTCCTCCCTACCTCTGTGCACTAATAAATGTTCTTCTTGTTTATTCCAGGCTGAATCAGAGTTTCACCCTTGCAGGCAAAAACATCCTAACCGATGCAGTTTGGCAAATTATGATGTTAGGAAGAAATACGACCAAGTCCCTTTTAGACAAAATGAAGATGTGAACTAAAAAACAACACATAGGGTAAATCTGTCACTTTTGAATGTGCATAAGGAATTCCTCTGGGTTCTGTCTTATTGAAAGTTATAGGGGAAATGTGTGAAAACCTGAATCAGTATGTAAAATATTCTCTGAAAGTTGATACCATGGCCTAAATCTAACAAGATTAAATTTAATAGCCATAATTGTAAAGCCCTGCTTTTAGGCCCAAAACGGTAATTAATTTCACAAGTACAACATGGCAGAAACATGACTTAGGAGCAGCACGTGTGAAAGATTTAGGGATTTTGGTCGACTGTAAGCTTAATATAAGCCCAAGGTGTGATGTGTTTGCCAAAAATGCTAATTCGATTGTAGGCTGCCTTACTGGAAGTGTAACAAAGATTTCCCCCAGGCCACACCAGCCTCAATAACTTTTAGAGAACAGGGTTTTCTGCTTCTCCAACCACCTGTGTTCTCCTGTTCGGCCCATGGGAATTCTAGATGACCTCCCCCCACCAAGTCTTTCTGGGAAGTTTTTAGAATCTTATTGTAAACTTGTCCCTCTACTTTCTTTTTGGACATTATTTCTTTTTGGACAGCCTGGATTAATCTGGCTGTCTGCTTTTTACATTCTCATGTTTAAGCTACTAAACGCTGAAGAAAATCAGATATATGACAGCGCTACGAACTCTTCTCACCATCCCCAGCCAGGCCCTCTGCACTGTTCAGCAATATTTCATGAGCCCCAGACAGAGCTGTGTCCTATTCCCCATTAATTTTCCCTCCTCTCCTCAAGACCCACACCTCACCTCTCCCGGGCATGGCCTAGCCTCTCTCTTCATGAAAACGTAACCTGCATTAAGATAGCCCTTGCTTTTATCGGCTCCCTCAGGACTTCAGCCCCATGATTTCCTGGACAACCGCATGGAGTGTCCACCCCAAACTGAGAGATACAGAGACCTGTAGGGGCCAATAAGCATCTCAAACTGGCATCTTCTGAGCATCTCCATGTGTTCCATGAACCCCTTTGGTCCCAAGGCTTCTGTCATTGCAGGGCCAGGAACCAAAGTGCCGGCAGGGTTCCTCTAGGTGCCAAGTAAGGCTGTGTCCAACTAACACTGTCAGCTGGTGCCAGCTGGTGCCTCCACATCTCAAGAAAAAGAGCTCCTTCAGCTTGCTGCTAAAAAACAGAGGAGCTGGAAGTGAATGCCTTTTCTCTTTTCCCATTCCCACCTTTACTCTCCCCTCCCCCACACCCACCTGGGGTGAATAAAACTTCTTCCTCATCATTTCACTAAATACAAAACTCTTCTGGAAACTGACTCATATAACTGTCTGCTCCAGAGTCTGTTCCCGAATTTACCCATCGTTCCTAGGCATGCCTCAGCCCAGCCCTGAACACAACCCAGGCCCAAGATGAGTCTCCTGCCCTGGACAACTAGAGGCCAGTGAACAGGAAGTCAAGTTCCTGACTGCACCTTGGAGCCTCCCACCTCAGCGGATAGGGCTCTCCTTGGCTTCACCACTGCTCTGTGTGTGACACCTCTCACCTCTTCAGAGCTTGTTTCTCTCCAGAATCATCTTCTCTCTCTGGACTTTGTCTTTTTTTGTATCTAGACATCCTCAAGTCTTTCCAATCCCTCCAGAAATAATTAAACAAGAAATTTTAAAAAAATCTCTTGACTCAGTAGCACAAACTAATAAAAATGTGTCCCGGAGTAGAATCTAATATGAATCCTCCTCCATAAATGAGCTCACATCTTTCTTTCTTCTTTGAGTATTGCTAGTGGGATTGGCTAAGCAGGGACAGTCTTTCGATGGAGGGGGTGTTAGGGGAAGGAAAGAGGGCTCGATGTGAGGACTACAGTGAAGTGAACAGACAGAGAGGCCCAGGGCATGTTTTCCTGCTTCTCCTCCTTCTTCAGTGCTGGAGTTGGGTCGCAGAAGAAGAGAACGTAAGCTCAGTCTCCAGAGCCTGAGTGCCCCCAGGCAGGTGGGCGCTGATCGATCCCAGCTTGGCCAGCCGCTTCTGTCTGTTCCTGTGGTGGCTCAGCACTGACACATCTTTGTTCCCTTTAGTTCCTGCTCCTGGGCCTCCACAGAATGCCACCCTCACCCCAGCAAGGAACCTGATTCACAGCCTTTCTGCCATCAGCTTAGTTTTTCGTGTCACTATGTTGTAGCCCCCATTAGCTTTGGCCCAGCTTTCCAATGGCCACCATCCCTTCTCTCCTCAACCAATTTTGTGTTCCACCACCACCCCAATCTATGGAAACCTTTCTCACTGAGGTCTCTGATGACCACCTTGTTGCCTAATTCAGTTAATGTTGTCTGGGGCCTTTATTCTTGAATTCTCTACAATATTCAATGCTGGCTTTATTTATCTTTTCTTGAAACTTTTCTTCGTTGGCTCCCATGAAATCACTTGCTTTAGTCCCTCTTTCTACCTCCCGGGTCATTTAATCTCAGACTCCTGAGTTGCCATCTCTTATTTCCCTAAGTATTAGTGTTTTCAAAGACTCTGGTCTTTTCTCTCTATCCTACTCTCTTCCTCCCAATTCTTGAGTGATTGTACCCAACCCCATGGTCTCAGCCACCACCTACAGACCTCCAACTTCCAAAGCTACATCTTTTATCAATCTCTCATCTGAGTTACTAAGCCATTTCCCCCCTAAATATATGTTAGAGGCTTCTAATTGAACCCCGAATCACGTTCCCTCCACCCCAGCCCTAGGCCTTCTCCTCCTGTGATCTGAAACTGTGTTAATGATACTGTGTTCAAGACCTGGGTGCCTTCTGGAACTCCTCTGTTTCTGTCACTCACCCACATTTCTTCTGTGGGTTAAAACCTCATGTCTTCTCTAAAGGTTCAAGTTCCACTGACTGAGTTTAATGCCTTTATCACTGTCTAGATGATGGTGACATACTCCTAAAATGTCTCCTTACCTCTATCTAATGCCCTACCCTCTCCCCACTACCTGGCTATTCTCGCTATTACCAGGTAACATTTTTTCTAATGATATGATCATCTCATTCCCTTGCTTCAAGTCCTTTAGTAGTGGCTTCTCACAGACTTCAAGACAAATGCCAAATCCTTTATCATGAACTGTAAGGCTATTATCATCTGCTCTTGCTTCCCTTTCCAGCCTATTTATTTATCAGCACTCTCCAACTCGGTCCTCATGCTATAGCAAAAAGAAGCTACAGTTCTCAGTACCATGAGAATAATCTAGTACCATAAATGAATAAATAAGTCATTGAATTGGAGAAAAAGCCTTCCTTGCCTTAAAAAACATCAGCTTAACCCCAAACATCCTTGTTAATTGCATACCTGTATGTTTCTCCCAACACTAGATTTTGTGGTCACTAAAGGCAGTAGTGGATTTTTTTTCATATTTCTCTATCTCATGCATATCCTGGCCTTTTGTACTGTTCAATAAGTGGATGGAATCAAAAACAAAAGAGAGAGAAAAAGGGAAAAAAATGAGAGAGAGAAATAGAAAAGGCAGAAGTGAAAGAGAAAGAAAGAAGAGAAAAAGGAAGTGAAAAAGAGAAGAAAGAAAGGAAGGGAGGAAGGGGAAAAGGGAGGAGAGAAAGAAGGAAGGAAGGATGGGAAGGATGGGAAGGAAGGAAGGAAAGAAGGTAGGAAGGGAGGGAGGAAGGAAAGACAGGCTGTCCTTAAATAAGGGCACTATTTTACAATTGCTTTCAAATCATATTCTGGGCTTGGCCTGACTCTGTCTGTTTTACAAACACACGAAGCCCCTAAAGATTACCATATAATTTTTTAAGTCACGCAACCTTATAAAAGAATTTCTTTTAGGGAGACAGAAAGAATACTTTGCCTTAAGCATCTAAGAATCTTTTTGAAAAGTAAGCATCTAAGCATTTGCAGACAGCAGGGGATTTTTTGAAGAAAAGGAGAAAAGGAATTGAGCAGCATTATTAGCTTTGTGTCTCATTAATATTTAAATCAGGTATATCTTTAGCAAACTGGATAGAGAATATTAAAGTTCCCCTGTCTTCTAATTGACTATTCTAAGTACCCTAGACTCCCAATCTAGGCAGATTGAGGAGCCTGGAGTAAGAACTCCTGCAAGATTAAATAAGGTTAGATTCCCTTCTTCCAGGTTCCTTATCTATAACTCACACCATGTAAGAGCCCTTTCCCTTTGTCTCAGGAGCTTCACCTTTCCTCCAGCTGATATGTGGGGCATAGGGCATCCTGGATAATGGGAAAGGGATTTGAGCGCCAAAGTGTCCGGGAAAATCCTCCATTGCTAAAAGACCTGTCATTAGATGTCACCAGCTCATATAAAGATAAGAGGAACTTCCCAGGAGAAATTCCATGGACTAAGGTGAAAATCCTTGGGATCAAGATAATGTGTTCTCTCTCCCAAGAGCACTAATGTAATTTGGGAGCTCATAAGCTGACGTTGGGAGGAAAAATATTACATTTTTGACCTCTAAAGGCCTTGGCCAGAAATGCATACTTTCAAGAGGTTTGATTTGTTCATTGCTTATCTCTTGTTTATGAGGAAGAAATAGAGCTGAACGCTCACAAATGGCTCAGTGAACTACAATCAATGTGACAAAACATGGCTGCAAACAGCATAAAGTGAATGACTCAAGTCAAGGAGGGGAATGGTTGGCAGGAGCCAGGGTGTCTTCACTGGGATGGAGAGGACTTTGGACTTGACTCTGTAGGCAGTGAGAAACTACTCATTGCCAAGATTTTAAGCTCAAAAGTGAAAGAGATTTTTTAAAAAGTGAAAGAGATCTAATTTTAGGAAGGGGATTCTGGCAGCACGTAGAAGAAAGAGAATGAAGACAAGGAGATCAGTTAGGAGGTTTTGGCAATAATCCAGAGTAGTTATAACAGAGTCCAAATTTAAGCAGCAAAAATGAAGAGTGGTGGTGAAAATTTGAATGAGAGAAAGGGGAAGATTAAGTAAGAGAAATAGTAAAGGTAGTAGGAAACCTTTTCCCCTACTTCACCTGACTCCAACCAAGTTGTCTAATTTCATTAGCTGCTCCCCAACCTTACAAGCACGCAGGGGAGCACATCTTTTATACTCTCTACAAATCTCTGCATTTAAAGCAGAACTTCTCACCAGCATTGCCCATTAGTAGCATCTTTCAAACCTTTTAACATTAATGATTCCTGGGCACTGTGCCACTTTCTCTCCTTGTTGCCAGTTCGGTTGGGTACTCTTGGTCAGCAAAATCACTGATTTAAAATGAAATCACATCAACAAATACGTGCTCCAGACATTAAAAAGATGAATACTCCTTACCTCTTCAGGAGCCTTGCCACACCATACCTTTTAAAATTATCCCAATACAAAAATAAGCAACATATTTGCCTGTTCAAATATTTGAAATGCACTTCCTGTTCTGTGGTTATTTATAGTGTTCTGTTGACTGCTTATGACACATTTTCTTTTGGATATAATTGAAATAAGAATCAGTGAAGAATAATGAAAAACAGAAACTTGCCAGATTACTAAAATGACTTCATATAAAATAACACACTTATTCAGTTACTCTCCCACCTGATGCCTGTCAGAATTACACTGGTGAGTGTTAAACTCTGGGGACTGTCTCTAGAGATTCTTATCCAAAAAGATTAGAGAAGGAGCCAGAAACTAAATTGTATTTAGCTTCCCCAGGTACTTCTGATGTGGGTGGCCCACAGGCCACGCTTTGGGAAACATGCACTCTCTGTTTTGTAGTTGGTTCATAGTATATCAGTAAAAGGTGTCCAACTTTTGCTTCATCTACAAAGATTTTTGACTCCTCCCTCACTGAATCCAGGTGTCATTAGTTTGGAAATCAGGCTCATCAAAACCATAAAGAGACTGATATCAGTCAGCACCATGGTGGCATGAAAAGCTCTTTTTATCCCTCTCCTCTTCAATCTACAACATGTGAAGGATCCAGAATTCAACAGGGATTCCTCTTCCCAGCCTACCAGGACACCAGAGAGATCCGCACATCTGTACACCTGAAGGTGGGTGGACTGAAATGCATGGACGAGGCAGACTGGGGAAGCAGTGCAGGCAGTGCCCAGAAACCCAGCCTCCTGACTGCAGTGGATGAGCTGCAGCCCCAGAGAACCCAGCAGCAGGAGAGGAAGAGGCACATGCTACTCCAGCCTCCTGGCTACATCACAACCTGTGAGCACAGTGAGCTGGGCAGTGCAAGCAGCAGGGCCCATGACCCTGGTTCCTCCAGCTGGGGTACCACTCTCAACTCCAGTCGCCCCCCACCACCACTGCTGGCAGCACCCACAAACCCAACAACCCCAGATGTGGTAGAGGTACTGGTGACCCTGACTCTTCCCCCACCCTTCCCCTCCCCTTGCCATGGCATCAATGCCCTCAATCTAGGTGACCCTGGGTGCAGTGGAAGCACCCACCATCCCAGTGTCCCCAGCTGCAAAGTCAGCAACAGTAGTGACACTAGCAGCTGCAAGGGACCAGTGACCCAGATGTACAGGCAATGATGATGATGACACCAGTGACACCTCTGGCAGAGGCAGTGGAAGGTGGAAAGTGCCAGTTCTCTAATATAGCCAGAGGCAGTTCAGGTAAGATAAATCAACACCTTGTGCTATAATGCCACCTGCTGAAAATCAAAAGAAAGGTTTTAATTACCAACCAGTTGAGTTGTTAGAATCAAAATTTTAAAAACTTTATCTAAATAAGAAAGGTGTTTGCTGTTTCAAATGTACCAATTGAGGAACAACTCATCAAGCACCATGAAAAACCACGGTAACTCAGTTATCACAAAAAGAAAATGACAATTCTCCAGAAATCAAACTTAAAGTCACAGAATATTGCAATGTGACTGAAAGAAAATTAACAATAGCTGTCATGAAGAAACTCAGTGAGCTACAAGAAAATTAAGAAAGGCAGTTCAGTGAGCTCAGGAGTAAAATTAATGCACAGAAGGAACATTTTACCAGAATGAACTCTTAAAAAAAAAACAACAGAATTTCTGGAGCAGAAGAACCCAATAAATGAGATGAAGAAAGCATTAGAAAGCATTGGAGAGAGGACCTTCAAGACGGTGGAAGAGTAAGACGTGGAGATCACCTTCCTCCCCACAAATACATCAAATATACATCTACATGTGGAACAGCTCCTACAGAACACCTACTGGATGCTGGCAGAAGACTGCAGATTTCCCAAAAGGCAAGAAACTCCCCACGTACTGCTCCATGTGGCTGACAGGGTCTCGGTGCTCTGGCCGGGTGTCAGGCCTGAGCATCTGAGGAGGGAGAGCCGAGTTCAGGACATTGGTCCACCAGAGACCTCCCAGCCCCTTGAAATATCAGTCGTCGAGAGCCCTACCAGAGATCTCCGTCTCAATGCTAAGACCCAGCTCCACTCAACATCCAGCAAGCTCCAGTGCTGGACACCCCATGCCAAACAACCAGCAAGACAGGAACACAACCCCACCCATTAGCAGACAGGCAGCCTAAAATCATAATAAGATCATAGATACCCCAAAACCCACCACAGGATGTGGTCCTGCCCACCAGGAAGATAAGATCCAGCCTCATCCATCAGAACACAGGCAAGGGAGTGTGGGAGGGGAAAGCAAGATGAAGGAAATATGGGGATATATGTATACATATAGCTGATTCACTTTGTTATAAAGCAGAAACTAACACACCATTGTAAAGCAATTATACTCTAATAAAGATGTTAAAAAAAAAAAAGAACAAAGGCAAGAGTCCCCTCCACCAGGAAGGCTACACAAGCCACTGAACCAACCTTACCCATTGGGGGCAGACAGCAAAAACAACAGGAACTATGAACTTGCAGCCTCTGAAAAGGAGACCCCAAACACAGAAAGTTAAGCCAAATGAGAAGACAGAGAAATACACAGCAGATGAAGGAGCAAGGTAAAAATTCACCAGACCAAACAAATGAAGGGGAAATAGGCAGACTACCTGAAAAAGAATTCAGAGTAATGACAGTAAAGATGATCCAAAATCTTGGAAATAGAATGGAGAAAATATAAGAAACATTTAACAAGGACCTAGAAGAACTAAAGAACAAACAAACAATGATGAACACAATAAATGAAATTAAAAATTCTCTACAAGGAATCAATAGCAGCATAGCTGAGGCAGAAGAATGGATAAGTGACCTGGAAGTTAAAATAGTGGAAATAACTACCACAGAGCAGAATAAAGAAAAAAGAATGAAAAGAACTGAGGACAGTTTCAGAGACTTCTGGGACAACATTAAACGCATCAACATTTGAATTATAGGGATCCCAGAAAAAGAAAGGGACTGAGAAAATATTTGAGGAAATTATAGTTGAAAATTTCCCTAATATGGGAAAGGAAATAATCAAGCCCTGGAAGCACATAATAGGAACATACATATTGATAATTACCTTAAATGTAAATGGATTAAATGGTCCAACCAAAAGACATAGACTAGCTGAATGGATACAAAAACAAGACCCATATACATGCTGTCTATAAGAGACCCACTTCAGACCTAGGGACACATACAGACTGAAAGTGAGGTGTGGAAACAGATATTCCATGCATACGGAAATCAAAAGAAAGCTGGAGTAGCAATTCTCATATCACACAAAATAGACTTTAAAATAAAGACTATTACAAGAGACAAAGAAGGACACTACATAATGATCAAGGAATCAATCCAAGAAGATATAACAACTGTAAATATTTACGCACACAACATAGGAGCACCTCAATACATAAAGCAAATGCTAACAGCCATTAAAGGGGAAATTGACAGTAACACAATAATAGTAGGGAGCTTTAACATCCCACTTTCACCAATGCACAGATTATCTAAAATGAAAATAAATAAGGAAACACAGCTTTAAATGACACATTAAACAAGATGGACTTAATTGATATTTATAGGACATTCCATCCAAACACAACAGAATACACTTTCTTCTCAAGTGCTCATGGAACATTCTTCAGGGTAGATCATATCGTGGGTCACAAATCAAGCCTTGGTAAATTTAAGAAAATTGAAAGCACATCAAGTATCTTTTCTGACCACAATGCTATGAGACAAGATATCAGTTACAGGGAAAAAATGTAAAAAATACAAACACATGGAGGCTAAACAATACACTACTAAATAACCAAGAGATCACTGAAGAAAACACAGAGGAAATCAAAGAATACCTAGAAACAAATGACAATGAAAACACAACAACCCAAAAGCTATGGGATGCATCAAAAGCAGTTCTAAGAGGGAAAATTATAGCAATATAATCCTCCCTCAAGAAACGAGAAATATCTCAAATAAACAACCTAATATTACATCTAAAGCACAGAGAAAGAAGAACAAAAAAAAAAAAGCAAAGATCTATAAAACTGAAAGCTGGTTCTTTGAGAAGATAAACAAAATTGATGAACCATTAGCCAGACTCATCAAGAAAAAAAAGGAAAACACTCAAACCAATAGAATTAGAAATGAAAAGGGAGAAGTAACAACTGACACCACAGAAATACAAAGCATCATAAAAGACTACTACAAGCAACTCTATGCCAATAAAATGGACAACCTGGAAGAAATGGACAAATTATTAGAAAAGCACAACCTTCTGAGACTGAACCAGGAGGAAATAGAAAGAATAACAGACCAATCACAAGCACTGAAATTGAAACTGTGATTAAAAATCTTCCAACAGACAAAAGCCCAGGACGAGATGGTTTCACAGGTGAATTCTATCAAACATTTAGAGAAGAACTAACACCTATCCTTCTCAAACTCTTCCAAAATATAGCAGAGGGAAGAACACTCCAAAACTCATAGTGAGGCCACCATCACCCTGATACCAAAACCAGACAAAGATGTCACAAAAGAAGAAAACTACAGGCCAATATCACTGATGAACATAGAAGCAAAAATCCTCAACAAAATACGAGCAAACAGAATCCAACAGCACATTAAAAGGATCATACACCATGATCAAGTGGGGTTTATTCCAGGAATGCAAGGATTCTTCAATATACGCAAATCAATCAACGTGATACACCATATTAACAAATTGAAGAATGAAAACCATATGATCATCTCAACAGATGCAGATAAAGCTACCAACAAAATTCAACACCCATTTATGATAAAAATTCTCCTGGAGGTGGGCATAGAGGGAACCCACCTCAACATAATAAAGGCCATATATGACAAATCCACAGCAAACATCATTCTCAGTGGTGAAAAACTGAAAGCATTTCCTCTAAGATCAGGAAACAGACAAGGATGTCCGCTTTCACCACTATTATTCAACATAGTTTTGGAAGTCCTAGCCATGGCAATCAGAGAAGAAAAAGAAGTAAAAGGAATCCAAACTGGAAAAGAAGTAAAGTTGTCACTGTTTGCAGATGACATGATACTATACATAGAGAATCCTAAAGATGCTACCAGAAAACTACTAGAGCTAATCAATGAATTTGGTAAAGTAGCAGGGTACAAAATAATGCACAGAAATCTCTTGCATTCCTATACACTAATGATGAAGAATCTGAAAGAGAAATTAAGGATTTACCATTGCAACAAAAAGAATAAAATATCTAGGAATAAACTTACCTAAGGAGACAAAAGACATGTATGGAGAAAACTATAAGACACTGATGAAAGAAATTAAAGATGATACAAACAGATGGAGAGATATACCATGTTCTTGGATTGGAATAATCCACATTGTGAAAATGACTATACTGCCCAAAGCAATCTACAGATTCAGTGCAATCCCTATCAAACTACCAATGGAATTTTTCACAGAACCAGAACAAAAAAACTGAACAATTTGTATGGAAACACAAAAGACCCTGAATAGCCAAAGCAATCTTGAGAAAGAAAAACAGAGCTGGAGGAATCAGGCTCCCTGACTCCAGACTAAACTACAAAGCTACAGTAATCAAGACAGTATGGTACTGGCACAAAAACAGAAATATAGATCAATGGAACAGGATAGAAAGCCCAGAGATAAACCCACACACATATGCTCACTTTATCTTTGATAAAGAGCAAGAATATACAATGGAGAAAAGACAGCCTCTTCAATAAGTGGTGCTGGGAAAACAGGACAGCTACATGTAAAAGAATGAAATTAGAACACTTACTAACACCATACACAAAAATAAACTCAAAATGGGTTAAAGACCTAAATGTAAGGCCAGACACTATCAAACTCTTAGAGGAAAACATAGGCAGAACACTCTATGACATAAATCACAGCAAGATCCTTTTTGACCCACCTCCTAGAGAAAGGGAAATAAAAACAAAAATAAACAAACAGGACCTCATGAAACTTAAAAGCTTTTGCACAGCAAAGGAAACAATAAACACGATGAAAAGACAACCCTCAGAATGGGAGAAAATATTTGCAAATGAAGCAACTGACAAAGGATTAATCTTCAAAATATACAAGGAACTCATGCAGCTCAATATCAAAAAAAGAATAACCCAATCCAAAAATGGGCAGAAGACCTAAATAGACATTTCTCCAAAGAAGATATACAGATTGCCGACAAATACATGAAAGGATGTTCAACATCACTAATCAGTAGAGAATTGCAAATCAAAACTACAATGAGGTATCACCTCACACCAGTCAGATAGCCATCATCAAAAAATCTACAAACCATAAATGCTGGTGAGGGTGTGGAGAAAAGGGAACACTCTTGCACTGTTGGTGGGAATGTAAATTGATACAGCCACTATGGAGAACAATATGGAGGTTCCTTAAAAAGTAAAAATAGAACTACCATATGATCCAGCAATCTCACCACTGGGCATATACCCTGAGAAAACCATAATTCAAAAAGAGTCATGTACCACAATGTTCATTGCAGCTCTATTTACAATAGCCAGGTCATGGAAACAACCTAAGTGTCCATTGACAGATGAATGGATAAAGAAGATGTGGCACATATATACAATGGAATATTACTCAGCCATAAAAAGAAACGAAATTGAGTTATTTGTAGTGAGTTGGATGGACCTAGAGTCTTTCGTACAGAGTGAAGTAAGTCAGAAAGAGAAAAACAAATACCACATGCTAACACATATATATGGAATGTAAAAAAAGAAAAAAAAAAGGTTTTGAAGAACCTAGGGGCAGACTGGAATAAAGATGCAGACATAGAGAATGGACTTGAGGACATGGGTAGGGGGGAACTGTAAGCTGGGACAAAGTGAGAGAGTGGCATGGACATATATACACTACCAAATGTAAAATAAATAGCTAGTGGGAAGCAGCTGCATAGCACAGGGAGATCAGCTCGGTGCTTTGTGACCACCTAGAGGGGTGGGATAGGGAGGTCGAGAGGGAGGCTCCAGAGGGAGGGCATATGGGGATATATGTATACATATAGCTGATTCACTTTGTGATACAGCAGAAACTAACACACCACTGTAAAGCAATCATACTCCAATGAAGATGTGAAAAAAATCCAAAAAACAAAAAAGAAAGCATTGGAAATAGAGCAGACCATATGGAAGAGAATCAGTGAGCTCGAAGATAGAAATATAGAAATGATTCAGGTAAAAGAGGAGAGAGAGCTATGATTTTTTAAAGTGAAGAAATTCTACAAGAACTATCCAACTCCATTACGAAAGGCAACAGAAGGATAATGGGAATCCCTGAAGGAGAAGAGAGGGAGAAGAAAGAGAGAGTTTATTTAAAGAAATAACAGTTTAAAACTTCCCAAACCTCGTGAATTAACTAGATTTACAAGTCCGTGAAGCTAAGACATTATCTAATTTTCTAAAAGCAAAAAATAACCTTCTCCAAGACATATTATATTAAAGCTGTTAAAAGTTATTGATAAAGACTTTTCAGTTTGGTGGGGGGGGGGAGGCAGTAACCTACAAAGTAACCCCATTAGACCATTAGCAGATTTCTCAGCAGAGACTCTACATGCCAGGAGAGAGTGGAATGACATATCCAAATATTGAAAGATGAAAACTATCAGACAAGGATACTCTCTCCAGCAGTTATCCTTCAGATATGAAGGAGAAATAAAGGCCTTCTCAGACAGACAAATGCTGAGTTCATCCCCACTAGACCTGTCTTACAAGAAATGTTGAAAGGAGATTTTCTATGGGAAATGAAAAAGTGAAAGTACACAAAACTATTAATAAGTTGATAAATAGACAGAATCAGGAAACTGCAATTCTATATCAGACTAGATTGTTAAACACATAATTATAGCATAAAAGATAAAGGGAAAGAGGCAGTAAAAATACTTTAATTTGGTAACAAATGCACAATATTAAAAGGGATAATTTGAGATGACAAAAATTTAAAGGGGGAAGAGTTAAAAGACAGAGCCCATTTGCCAAATGAAGATATGATACTATCTGCAGAAAAGGGGACTATTTTTGTCTATGAGATATTTTATACAAACCTCATGGTGACCACAAAACATGAATTTAGAGCACAGACACAAAACATAAAAAGAGGAAACTGAGAAAAATATCATAAGAACCACTAATCTAAAAAGGCAGACAGAAACACAAGGAAAAAGAAACAATGGAGATATGGAGCAACCAGAAAACAAAAGATAAAATGACAGTACTAAGTCCTCATTTATCAGTAATCACCCTAAATGTAAATGGCTTGAATACACCAATCAAAAGACATAGAATGGGGCTTCCCTGGTGGCGCAGTGGCTGGGAGTCTACCTGCCGATGCAGGGGACATGGGTTCATGCCCCGGTCTGGGAGGATACCACATGCCACTGAGCGGCTGGGCCCATGAGCCATGGCCGCTGAGCCTGCGCATCCAGAGCCTGTGCTCCGCAATGGGAGAGGCCACAGTGGTAAGAGGCCCGCGTATTGCAAAAAAAAAAAAAAGACATAGAATGGCTGTATTGATTAAAAGCAATACCCACTTATATGCTGCCTCTAGGAGACTCATCACAACTCTAAAGACAAACATAGTGTCAAAGTAAAGAGATAGAAGATGATACTCCAAGCAAATGGCAGCCAGAAGAAAACAGGTATATCCATACTCAGAAAAAATACATGTCAAACCAAAACAGGTAACACGAGACAAAAATGGACATTACACAATGATAAAGGGGACAACCCATCAAGAAGCCATAACATTTACTAATACATATACACCTAACATGAGAGCACTAAAATACATAAAGCAATTATTAATAGACCTAAAGGGAGAAATTGACAGCAACACAATAATAGAGGACTTTAACACCCCACTTACATCAATGAATAGATCATCCAGACAGAAAGTCAACAAGGAAACAGCAGCCTTAAATGAAACATTATACCAGATGAACTTAATAGATTTATGTAGAACATTCCATCCAAATGGAGCAAAACACACATACTTCTCAAGCACACACGAAACTTTCTCAAGAATAGACCATAGGACTTCCCTGGTGGCGCAGTGGTTGAGAATCTGCCTACCAATGCAGGAGACACGGGTTCAAGCCCTGGTCTGGGAAGATCCCACATGCTGCAGAGCAACTAGGCCCGTGAGCCACACCTACTGAGCCTGCACATCTGGAGTCTGTGCTCTGTAACAAGAGAGGCCTGCGCACTGCAATGAAGAGTGGCCCCCGCTTGCCACAACTAGAGAAAGTCCTCGCACAGAAACTAAGACCCAACACAGAAAGAAAGAAAGAAAGAAAGAAAGAAAGAGAGAGAGAGAGAGAGAGAGAGAGAGAAAGAAAGAAAGAAAGAAAAAGGAAAGAATAGACCATATGTTGGGACACAAAACAAGTCTCAAATTTAATAAGATTGATATCATATCAGGCACCATTTCTGATCACAATAATATGAAACTACAAATTAACTACAAGAAGAAAGCTGGACATTACACAAGTACATGGAGACTAAACAACATGCTATTGAACAACTACTGGGTCAATGAAGAAACCAAAAGAGATATTTAAAAAAAATACCTGAAGACAAATAAAAATGAAAACATGATATACCAAAAATCTATGGGATACAGCAAGCAGTACTTAGAGGGAAGTTTATAACAACAGGCCAACCTCAAGAAATAAGAAAAATCTCAAATAAACAATCTAACCTTAAACTAAAGGAACTACAAAAAGAAGAACAAATGAAGCCCAGTGTCAGTAGAAGGAGGGAAAAAATAAAAATCACAATGGAAATAAATGAAATACAGACTAAAAAGAAAACAGAAAACATCAATGAAACTCACAGTTGGTTCTTTAAAAAAAACAAACAAAATTGTCATAGCTTAAACTAGACTTACTAAGAAAAGAAGGGACCCAGATAATAAAATCAAAAAAAAAGAGGAGAAATTACAAAGGATACCACAGAAATATAAAAGATTATAAGAGAATACTATGAACAGCTATATGCCCACAAATTGGACAACCTAGAAGAATGGATGAATTCTTATAATCAACCAACCTCTGATGACTGATTCATGAAGAAATAGAAAATCTGAATAGATCAATCATTAGGAGATTGAAATAGTAATCCAAACCTTACCAAAAAACAGAAGTTCAGAACCAGATGCCTTTACAGATGAATTCTACCAAACATTCAAAGAAGATTTAATACCTTATTCTTTTCAAACTCTTCCAAAAGTATTGAAGAGGAGAGAACACTTCCTAACTCATTTTATGATTTATAACAAAATCAAACAAAGAGAACATGAAAGAAGAAAATGCAGGCCAATATCTCTGATGAACATAGATGCAAAACCTCAACAAAATGTTAGCAAACTAAATACAACAATATATTAAAAGGATCATACACCATGATCAAGTGGGATTTATTCCAGGGTTCAATATCCACAAATCAGTTAATGTGATACACCACATTAACAAAACAAAGAATAAAAATCTTATGATCATCTCAATAGAGGCATTGATGCACTTATGATAAAAACTCTCAATAAAGTGGGTACAGAAGAAATATATCTCAACCTAATAAAGGCCATATATGACAAACCCACAGCTAACATCACACTCAAATGAAAAACTGAAAGCTATTTCTCCAAGATCAGAAACAAGATAAGGATGCCCACTCTCACCACTTTTACTCAACATAGTATTGGAAGTCCTAGCCATAGAAATTAATCAAGAAAAAGAAATAAAATGCATCTAAATTGGAAAGGAAGAAGCAAAACTCACTATCAGCAGATGACATGATTTTACATATAGAAAAAAACCTAAAGACACCACCAACAAACTATTAAAAATAATAAACTAATACAGTAAAGTTTCAGGGTACAAAGTCAATCTGCAAAAATCTGTTGCATTTCTATACAATAACAATGAACTAGCTGAAAGATAAATAAAGAAAACAATACCATTTATAGTCACAGCAAAAATAATAAAATACCAAGAATAAATTTAGCCAAGGAGGTGAAACACCTGTACACCAAAAATTATAAGACACTGTTGAAAGGAACTGAAGAAGACACAAATAAATGGAAAGATTTTCTATGCTCATGGATTGGAATAATTAACATTGTTAAAATGTCCATATTACCTGAAGCAATCTACAGATTCAATGCAATCCCTATTAAAACCCCAACAACATTTTTCACAGAAGTAGAACAAAAAAATCCTAAAATTTGTATGGAATGATAAAAGACTCTGAATAGCCAAAGCAATCTTTAAAATAAAGAACAAAGCTGAAAGTACACTTCCTGCTTTCAAATTATACTGTGAAGCTATAGTAATAAAAACAGCATGGTATTGGAAGAAAAATAGACACACAGATCAGTGGAACAGAACTGAAAGCCCAGAAATGAACCACACATATATGGATAATTAATTTATGACAAGGGAGCAAAGAACATACAATGGAGAAAGGACAGTCTCTTCCATAAATGGTGTTCAGAAAACTAGACAGCCACATGCACAAGAACAAAACTAGACCACAATCTTATACAATACACAAAAATTAACTCAGGGCTTCCCTGGTGGTGCAGTGGTTGAGAGTCTGCCTGCTGATGCAGGGGACACGGGTTCGTGCCCTGGTCTGGGAAGATCCCACATGCCGCGGAGCGGCTGGGCCCGTGAGCCATGGCCACTGAGCCTGCGCGTCCAGAGCCTGTGCTCCGCAACAGGAGAGGCCACAACAGAAAGAGGCCCGCGTACCGAAAAAAAAAAATTAACTCAACATGGATTAAAGACTTCACTGTAAGACCTGAAACCACAAAACTCCTAGAGGAAAGCATAGACAGTATACTCTGACATTGGTCTTAGCAATGTCTTTCTAGATATGTCTCCTCAGGCAAGGGAAACAAAAGCAAAAATAAACAAATGGACTACATTAAAATAGAAAGCTTCTGCAGAGAAAAGGAAGCCATCAACAAAACAAAAAGACAACTTACTGAATGGAAGATTTTTGCAAATCATATATCTGATAAGGTGTTGATATACAAAATATATAAAGAACTCAAACAACCCAACTAAAAAATGCACAGAGGATCTGATTAGACATTTTTCCAAAGAAGACATACAGATGGCCAACAGGCACATGGAAAGATGTTAATCATCACTAATTATTAGGGAAGTGATAATAAAAACCACCATGAGATATTTCTTCACACACGTTAGAATGGCTATTATCAAAAAGTCAAGAAATAACAAGTGTTGACAAGGATGTGGAGAGAAGGGTGCCCTCATACACTGTTGATGGGAATGTAAATTGGTTCAGCCACTCTGGAAAACAGTATGGAGATTCCTCAAAAATTAATAATACAACTACCATATGACCCAGCTAGTTCACTTTTGGGTATTTATTCAAAGAATATGAAAACACTAACTTGAAAAGATATATGCACCCCTATGTTCATTGAAGCATTGTTTACAATAGCCAAGATATGGAAACAACCTAAGTGCCCATCAACAGTTGAATGGATATAGATAGATAGGTGCTATATATACATATACACACACACACACAATGCTACTTAGCCATAATAAAGATAAAATCTTGCCTTTTGCAGCAACAGGGATGGACCTTGAGGGTATTATGCTGAAGTCAGATGGAGAAAGACAAATGCGGTATGATTTCATTCATATGAGGAATATAAAAATAAATAAATAAATGAACAAACAAAATAAAACCAAATACATAGATACAGAGAGAATATAGTGGTTACTAGAGGGGAAGGGGAATGGTGGGGGAGGGTGAAATGGGTAAAGGGGGTCAACTATATTGTGACAGATGGAAACTAAGCTTTTGGTGGTGAGCACACTATAGTGTATACATAAGTCTAAATATCATATTGTACATATGAAACATATAACGTTTAAACCAATGTTACTTCAATTTAAAAAACTGTAAAAGAAAATATTTTGATATTCTATTTATTTGGGGGAGAAAATTATGACGTCTTATACTGTGGGTAGGGCTGCACACTAGTTATAGAGATTGGGTGGGTCTGTTCTCAGGCAGCTCTAATGTTAACTTCTCTGAGAGTGGGCTGACTCTGGCCCCAACATGTGGTGATTTACAGAAAAAGCACTCCATGCTCATGGGGGGTCACATGAATACGGCATTTACCGTCAGACTTAGTTCAGGATCCAAGAGGTAACACGTTGCAATTCATGACAAGAGTGGGTCTGAAGTCCAGGGCCGAAACCTGGGTCAGGAACCAGATGAAATGGTCAGAAGATCCAGAGAGTAAAGAGGGAAACCAAGCACAAAAGAACTATAATAGCCTTGTGTGGACACTAGAGTCATCTGCAGAACATAAACAAACAAAGAAACAAATGTCCAGATCTCCTCCCAGACTAACTAAATCAGTAACTCTGGAGGTGGAGCCATGAATAGGCATTCTGAAAGTTCTCCAGGTAATTCTATGTGAAGCCAAGTTTGAGATTCACTCCTCTAAATATCTCCTTTCTCTGAATAACTTGTGGCCCTGAATGATGATGTTCATTGGCCTAGTTGTAAATGAAAAGGCTCAAATTCTAGTGCCTTTGGTTAATACCTATTAATCTTTCAAGACTCAGCTCCAATACTATGTCTGTAATAATGTCTTTCCTGATCCCCATCTCAACCTCTTTGTTCCTCTGTGCTCTATTATACACAGTATATATATATGGTTGTATCATAGCACCTATAAATCTCATGCACTTTATTTGTCTCTTCCATTTGGCTCCCAGGAGATATGATTTATGTGTCTTTGTATCCCCAGCCCACTTGGCATATAGTCTGGCACATGACAGACCCTCAATACATGTTTATTGAATTCTTAAGAATTTATTTATTCTTAAATACATATTTAACCACCATGTAACTCATTTTCAACAATTATAAAAGGAAGAGATTGGGCTTCCCTGGTGGTGCAGTGGTTGAGAATCTGCCTGCTAATGCAGGGGACACGGGTTCAAACCCTGTTCTGGGAGGATCCCACATGCCACGGAGCAACTAAGCCCATGCGCCACAACTACTGAGCCTGCGCGTCTGGAGCCTGTGCTCCGCAACAAGAGAGGCCGCGATAGTGAGAGGCCCGCGCACCGCGATGAAGAGTGGCCCCCGCTTGCCACACTAGAGAAAGCCCTCGCACAGAAACGAAGACCCAACACAGCAAAAATGAATAGATAAATTAATTAAAACTCCTAAAAAAAAAAAAAGGAAGAGACTGAACTGCATTGTCTCTAAATCTTAATCCCTTTGAGATCTAAAAATCCTGATTGTTTTCCTCCCTATATCACACAAAAAGTATATATATGATCCCAGAAACAATACTTGAGGCTTGTGTTTCCCAAACTTTAATATGTATGCTACTTACCTGGGGATCTTCTTAAAATGCAGATTAAAATTTGGTAGGTCTGGGGTGAGGTTGAGGTGCTGTTATTTTTCATAAGCTCCCAGCTGATGTCGGTGCATCTGGTAAGTAGCACAATTTTAGGAGATGGAGACTGATTGTAGCCCTTACTGGTGTGTCCACATCATACATTAGAAGGCAGATAAGGTTCTCCTCAGCACCAGACTCCCTGGGTTCAGATCCTGGCCCTGACACTTCCATGAGACAAGGAGTCATCTTAGCATATTTGCACCTCAACTTCCTCATCTGTAACACAGGGACAATGATAGAGATTTTGTGAAAATAATGAGATGATTCATGCAATCCTTATAATGGTGCTTCACGCATAGTAAACACAACACATGTGAACTCTACACTTTCACTTCTTTTCAGTCTGCTTGTTTCAGCAGTGATCAGTTCTATAGGCTCAGGAGCCCTGATATATTTAAATCTTGAAAACAGTAGAGAGAAAATATTTTCCCTTCCTTACACTGAGAAAGTAAATACATCCACACACCCAGAAAGGATCAAAAGAGAGAAGAAAATTTAACTTGTCATTCTCCAGTAACATCATTTTCTGCCTTTTTACTCCATCACTGCCTGGTTGCAGCATTGAAAACATTGTGACATTTTACCATTTCAGAAAACATAAAATGCAGGGATTAAGATCCATAATAAAAAGAAATTTTGGCCTCTCCCGTTGCGGAGCACAGGCTCCAGACGCGCAGGCTCAGCGGCCATGGCTCACGGGCCCAGCCGCTCCGTGGCATGTGGGATCTTCCCCGACCGGGGCACGAACCCATGTCCCCTGCATGGGCAGGCGGACTCTCAACCACTGCGCCACCAGGGAAGCCCCACAAGGACACTTTTAATAGCTAGAGGCAAGGCTCATTTCCTGACACTAAGATATAATTTAATAGCAAGCATAGGGCTCAGTTTCAGAGATGGAGGAAAGAAGAATCAGAGAGAGAAAAGTAAAGAACAACAAAAACAGAAAATCTGACATTATTAGTAGCCCTCTGTCATCTTAAAAGGGAGAAAGACAAAAGGATGAAAGACGTTCAGAACAATCATTATTGAGTCCTTACTATGTGCCAAGTGCTTCAGTACATGAGTTTTAAAAAACCTGTAATACTCTCCGTGGAAGATGTTAGGAACCTCATTTTAGAGATGAGGGACTTGGTGTAGGAGGGTTACACCTGCCAGACCTAGATCTGGCAGAGTTGAGATTTGAAACTGCTGCTAGTGGATACTCTACAACTCTAGTTAGTCCCATCTCCTGAAACAAACTTTGAAAGAGTCTCCAGATCTGAGCTTTCTCAAGTTTAAATCAAGTTTAAGGTCACATAACAAATCACAAGCTAGGACAAAATGAAGTAGGAATGAATACATAAAACATCTGAAATTATGCCAAAGATACATTCCACCTTTTAATAGCTTTCACCAAAAGAGTAAGTCCTGGGACCCAAACACTTAGTCAGACTTGTTACCAGTCGGGTCAGCTTGGTTTACTTTTCCCTTGGATTCCAGCCAGGTGCAGAATGGTATGCACTGTCCCTTCTTTTGCTTTAAGGTATATTTGGAGAAGAATGTCTGCCCTGCTGAGTAGTCCAAAGTACAAGACCCACCAGTAACTTGTATTCTGCCCCTGGCTGCTTCTCGTATTGAAACAGAGATTGTTTGGTTGCCGGCACTGCTTTGATTAGTGTAAATTCCATGGGGCCTCTGAGCCCTTGTTAAGTAAAGGAGGTTAACCCAGTGGGGAAAATGAATTCAGGGGCTTGAAAGATGGCTGATTTACACCCAGAGTTTAGTTAACCTAAAGTTCAGCCTATTTACTTATTTCTAAGCAAAACAGAATAGAGAGCCTGCCCTATTGGTTTGATCTCTATCTCACTATGAGTCAAGATCCTTTTTATATCCTGATTTATATACATTCACTGATTATATTACCTGCTTTTAATGCTGAACCTAACATGTTCCTTTTGGTTTTCACTACATTGAAAAAAAAACTTATCCCTAGTTAAAATTTTCAGACAGTCTATTTTTCATACTTCGGAAAGTTCAATTATTTCTTATTCAATTATAAGCTCCTGGATTAGAAGAAAGTCACCAATAGTGATACTGTTAAGGGGATCTAATAACTTGAACAATATTTCATCATTTGGGGTTCTCCTAAATAGAAAACTATTCAAATCTTTTCACTTTCACTTTGTTTCCCACAGAATATATGAATAAAAGGAAAATAAGTTAGTCATATTCTATAATAATTCATATGTCAGGAATTTCAACATGCTGTAAAGAAGTACTTGAAATGGAAAATGACTGCAAATTCCAGGGTTTCTTTTTTTTTTTTTTCTTTTTTTCAGTAAGCGGGCCTCTCACTGTTGTGGCCTCTCCCGTTGCGGAGCACAGGCTCCGGACGTGCAGGCTTAGCAGCCATGGCTCACAGTCCCAGCCGCTCCGCGGCACGTGGGATCCTCCCGGACTGGGGAACGAACCCGTGTCCCCTGCATCGGCAGGCGGATTCTCAACCACTGCGCCACCAGGGAAGCCCCAGGGTTTCTTTTTTTTTTTAACATATCCTAGGAATAAGGTATTCTAATATATAGAGGGTTATTGTCTGTATTATATAGAGAGTAAATATTGTCAAAGAATTACAATTTTCTAGATACCGAAGTGCCTTGGAAAATATAAATAATTTAATCTTTCTTTGATAAGTCTGAGGGTATTTAAAAATCTTACACATCTTTGGGGTCACAATAATAAATACCAATTATCACATTCTAACCTATTACTGCCAAAACACAAATGTCATTATTAAGAGAAATGCCAGGTTAATAGAGTGGCCAATAAACCATATCTTACTGTAACACACAATATTTTGGAAGATGTGTCCACTCTTTGTATTTTCATTTAAACTGTATTATTAAGAAATAACTATTTTAGTGGTCATGAACCTCCACACTTTAGAACTAATCAAATGAAATTGCATATGATTTCTTGCCCCCTGCATGTTGTCATTACAAAACGGGGATTTGGGGACTTTCCTGGCAGTCCAGTGGTTAAGATTCCATGCTTCCACTTCAGGGGGCATGGTTCGATCCCTGGTCAGGGAACTAAGATCCCACATGCCGTGTAGTGCAGCCAAAACAAAAACGGTGGGGTAGGGGGAGGATTTGGCATGACAAATATATTCCTTATTCCTTACTAAAACCCATGTGACATGAAGAGCCAAACCAGTTAAGAGCCACGTTTCAAATACACAAATGTAAATCTAAGAGATTCAATGATTTCTCATAAATCAATTCTCAACCTAAGAAGAGGAAACTTCCCATTCAATTTATAATTTGTAAGGAATCAACCCATTTTTCTATAGAAACTGGAAACAAACAGGTATACTTTTTAAATTATTTGAAGTCATTATGTCTCCTGAGAGAAATATGCTTTTGCAATATTACAAAAGGAACCTGAACTTTCTCATTTGGAGGATTTGGAGGATTTATCTGGTAACTAATATTGATATATTGACTATAAAGTGCAGCTATTTTGTAAATGGACTGCATTAATGCAACCGGTAGCATTCATTGAATGCATTAAACATCCACCAAACTTTAAAACAGAAATATTGACTGGAACATGCTCGTCCATTATTTTCACAATAAAAACAGACATAGTCTTAACATTTCAGTCATAGAGAGATTTCTAAAATGTTAAATGCCTTTGAAATAAAAAATAATTGGGTGGGAAGCTGTTTTGAGTGTGGAGAATAATAAAAACATTCTGCACGTCAAATGGATCAAAGGGAAAAACTCTTGAAAACCACAGCCTCTTAATTATGGAACAATGATAACAAAAATCAGAATTGCTACATAATCATGGAAGAACTTCATGAAACCAGTTATCTGGGAAGTAGTTCTATAACTGTGCTCTCAGCAAGGTCTTCACAATTTATACAAACGTGTACTGGTTATGGTTCCATCATCCCCATTGTCATCTGCACTACTTATTTCTATCTTAGTTTCCTGAAACCAATCTTCAAAATATATATATTTTAAAGTATGTTTATAATTTCAAACATCATCTTCTAAGAATATAATAATTTTTATATAACCAACTTAAAAAGATGTATTAGTTAACCAAGAGTTAAAAATAAAGCATATTAATATTACAATTTTTCCCTATTCTTAGTTTTATTTTTGAATAAGCAATTCATTCACATAGTATACGATTTAGAAGTTAACAATATTTTACAAACTTCTATATATTGTTGAGAGACATGAATATGGCCCAAGCAAGTCCTAAAAATAGTAAACTTCCACTAATATCATGTCTTGCTTTTCTTCCACATCCTGTTATAATATTCAGCCCTCTAGTTTTAATTCTGCATCTGTATCTTCAGTATTTTGAGGCACTGCTTTAGCCAATATGCAGAATTTCATTATGATATGCTTTATTAACTGTGTAGCATTTAAATTTATATTTACAGACTTTATGCCATCTCTAGGAACTAAAATGACTATCAAAATAAATTGCTTCTCCATCTCATTTGTGGCTAGAGGCCAACAGAATGGATAGTACAGCTCTACCACATTTGCTTATTTGTTTGATATTTGGCATATGATGGCTTGAAAAGTTAATTACTTTTCATGAGTAGATGACTAGACTCTAGATTGTCAGCTCCTATGTTATGGGAATACTTGCATAGGAGAACAAGTATTCAGTTCTGGGGCACAAATAATTTGATAGAAAAAAGCATCATGTACAGAGGTTATTATAATACATTGTTATTAGGGTTAAAATAGAAATGCGAGCCCAATGTTGGGTCAGCTCCACAGTGCTCTATTCCTCTCATATATCTCAGACCTGCTTCTATTACATTGCACCCAAGGAAGAAGGTAAGATACTACCTAAATAATTGAGGAATTATTAATAATTATAAATATGCTAAGTAAAGTAGAAGTGTATTTGGGAGTTCATAACTGAGAAAAACTCACCTAGTATGCCAGTGAAATTTAAAACAAGACCTGAAGGGAATGTAGGACAAAAGGAAATAGGGGAGAGAGGAATGTTCTAGGCAAAAAGAACAGCCTGTGCAAAGTCCCTCAGGCAGGAAGAAATGAAGAAAGGGCCCTGAGAGGCTACCTAGGAGCCTAAGGCCTAGCATGTCCTCAGCACAATACACAGGGCTTCATTTAGAACCTAAAGAAGTGAAACACAGTGAAAACGTACCGTGTACCTATCAGGGAATTTGGCGACAGAGTCCGGGGCTGAGGTTTGTCTAAACCTCTGGTCTGGTCTTAATGAGTTTCGGTGGCGGTGGGGGGTTATACTCTCTTCAATTCCCTAATCTTTGGGAGATGTGACAGAGCTAAAATCTTCTGCATTCTCTCCCTAAAAATAGGGTTTTATGAGCAGACATCTGAGGGAGAGTGAGGTCAGTCCCACTTGCTTCATGTTTGAGAAGTCAGAGGTGCTAGAACATCATGTTTAATGATGTAATCATTGATGAGCAATTCCTTGATTAACTGTCTTGATATTAAGATTAAAACAAACTGAAGGAGAGCTACCTTCTAAATAGGAACAGGAAGCCTAAGAATAGAATGAAAGACAAATAAAGCAGCTATATCAAAGTCCTAAGTTGTCCAAACTTCCAATTAATTAAATGTGACAGAAAAAGCCATGGCAATGCTGCTACAGTTATTTATTTATAATTTGTGTCTCCTACACTCCCAAAATCAATGGAAAAATCTCTAACGGCTGCACTGGTGTGATTACAGCAGAAAGCAGTTTCTACTTTTGAGTTCCTGCTTCCTATTATTCAGACATGCTTTGGAATTTTTCTCCACAATTTCAATCTTGGTTGCTGCCCTGTTATTTAGCCAACATTGCATGATTTTAATTGAGTATGGCTGTATCTAAGAGGGAAAGGGCACCAACTTTGAAAAGCAAACATCATACCAGCATGGCTCAAGATTGCTAGCTGTTCTGCTGGCTGATATAAAATTTCTTCAGATGTTGGAAACTGAATCATTATGGAATCAAAGTCCCCATTAAAATGCTCTATTTATCATGCTGAATCAATAGGATGCAATAAGTTAATACTGGTTTCCCAGTGCAATGAATCATGAAATATTTTGAGGTTATATATTTAATTTCTTGTTCAGTTGAATTGTGAGTTTATCCAATGACTGCATAGGCACTCAATTAGCCTACTATTCTGTGTCCAGAATTCCTGGGACACTCTCCAACACATTTTTCTCTCCCATCAAAATAGTTTATTACTAGCAGGTTATATAACCTAACAGCTTAAGTGATTATTGAAACAAATTTCTTCTTTATGGAATTTAAAATATGTAAATTAAAAAAACCTTTCCTTTTCTATAAATAGGTCAGCACCAGTCACAACTCCAGTACTGTTAACAATAACAATAGCGACAAACAAACCTATATTGCACGGGATTCAAGACCTTGCTACTGAAAAGCCCTTCTCTCATTCTTCTTTGCCAATGGGATCCCATTTGGGGGGGCTTGCCAATGAGCCTAAAAGGACACCTACTTAAACTCCCTTGCACCTGGGGGAGACTGTGTGACCAGATGCTGGACAATAAAATATAGGCTGGACAGTAAAATATAGGCTGAAATTCTTGGTACGATTTCTAGGAAAGCTACTGTTTTCTTAAATGTTACAAAAACAAAAAGGGAAAGAGAGGGGTGGGGGAGGAAGGAGGGAGAGGGAGGAAGAGCAAGAAGGAAGGAAGGAAAGAAGGAAGGGAGGGAGGGAGAGAAGGAAGGAAGGAAGGAAGGAAGGAAGGAAGGAAGGAAGGAAGGAAGGAAGGAAGGAAGGAAGGAAGGAAGGAAGGAAGGAGAGAGAGAAGGAAAACAGATTTTTCCTTCCTGCCTGGCGCCCAGAAGTGGAGGCTGGCTATGAAGCAGCCATTCTGCAACATTGAGAGGAAACCTCCTATTACAGAAGACTGAAACAAGATGATCCGCGTCTTTGATGATTCCTTTTGAGCAGCTGTCCATCAGTTCTGGACTGCCTCCTCCCACATTTCTTATTATCTGAGAAAAAAGTAACCCCTTTATGGTCAGGGAAGAGTGGCCAGGATTTGTGACATAGCTAAAAGAAATCCTTACTGGTAAAATACCACTCTATGTGTCCAGTGTGGTTGGGTTACACAAGTCCAGTAAGCATCATTTATTTGTATCCTACACCAGGGGTTCCCAACCCCCAGGCCACAGACTGGTGCCGGTCCATGGCCTGTTAGGAACCAGGCCACACAGCAGGAGGTGAGTGGTGGGTGAGTGAGTGAAGCTTCATCTGTATTTACAGCTGCTCCCCGTTGCTCTCATTACTGCCTGAGCTCAGCCTCCTGTCGGATCAGTGGCGGCATCACATTCTCACAGGAGCGCAAACCCTACTGTGAACTGAGCATGCGAGGGATCTAGGTTGTGTGCTTCTTATGAGAATCTAATGCCTGATGATCTGAGGTGGAGCTGAGGCGGTGATGCTAGCGCTGGGGAGTGGCTGCAAATACAGATTATCATTAGCAGAGAGGTTTGACTGCACAGAGACCATAATAAATCAATTGCTTGCAGACTCATATCAAAACCCTATCAGTGAGTGGCAAGTGAAAACAAGCTCAGGGCTCCCACTGATTCTCCATTATGGTGAGTTGTATAATTATTTCATTATATATTACAATGTAATAATAATAGAAATAAAGTGCACAATAAATGTAATGTGCTTGAATCATCCAAAAACCATCCCCCTCACCCCCAGGTCCATGGAAAAATTGTCTTCCACAAAGCCGGTCCCTGGTGCCAAAAAGGTTGGGGACCGCTGTCCTGTACAACCACATGGCCCTATAGCTGTCAGATGCTAAGCATGTTCTAAGGATTCAAAAATTAGTGAAATATGGATTCTGCCTTTCAGAAGCTTACAACCTACTGAGACAAATTTGTAAACAGATAGTTACAACATAATGTTACCTGTGAAGTCAGGGTCTCATAAAGGGTGTTCCCTGGGACAGCACTCAAGTTAAAAAATGGTCTGTCATTATATCAGTTTGGGAAATGTACTACATCTTCCCAATGTACTCTGGCATATTAAAGTCTCGGAGGAGCACTGTAAATAGCCTGTAAGGCCATTTAACTTTCTTTGACCTACTGTTTCTTAAAACTATTTAATAATAAGACCCTTTCCCCCCCCTAAGCAGTACCTCCTATTATCCCACAGACTAGTTTAAAAAACACACTTGAGGAAATGTTGTACTAAGTGATTTAATAAAGTTATAACCTTAGTCCTATGGCAAGTGTTACTTGTGGAAATAATTCAACCATATTTAAATTACTCACATATTATTCCCTTTAAAAAAAATCATCTGCTGTGGTTTGAACTGTGTTCTCCCGAAAGACAAGCTGACGTCCTAACCCCTAGTACCTGTGTATGTGATCTAACTTGGAAATAGCGTCTTTGGAGATGTAATTAAGACACAAGTTAAGATGAGGTCATACAGGATTAGAGTGGGCTCTAAATCCAACCACTGGTGTCCTTATAAGAAGGACAGAGGATACCAGACGCATAGAATAGAAAGCCGTGTAAAGACAAAGGCAGAAATTGGAGAGATACAGCTGCAAACCAAGGAAAGCCAAGGATTGCTGTCAACCACCAGAAGCGAGGAGAGAGCCCTAGAACAGATCCTCTCTCTGAGCTCCCAAGAAAGACCCAAGCCGTCTGACACCTTGATTTGTACTTATGGCCTCCAGAACTGTGAGAAAATAAATTTCTATTGTTTTAAGCCACCTAGTTTGTGGTACTTTGTTTCCTCAGCACTAGGAAACTAACATACAATCATACTTCCTATTTGGCTTCTATAAATTCTATGTGTTTGATAAATTTGTCTTTGTATTTTCTCTGCAGTCTAGTGGCTGGATTGGGAAAAAGGAAGGGCTTGAAGTCCAAAAGAGTTTGAGCCCTGACTCAACCTATTTTGAACTCTGAATTTAGTCAAGTTACTCAGATGTTCCGATTCTCAGTTTTCTCAACTATGAAATAGGGATAGAAACTTTCATTCATTCATCAAGTCATCCATTCCTTTGGCAAGTACTGATTCAACAGATACTGTCTGCTAAGCACTGTGCAAGGCACACAGATAGATATTAAATAGGCAATTACTAAATTCTGCAAAGGTAAATCAGGTGCTAAGGGAGGGCATAATTTGACCACATAAGCTAACCTTGAGGTGGTTATGAGGATTCGATGAGAAGTATGTGAATGTGCATTATAATCTGTACTTTAAATATAAACAAAGGTATTATTATAAGTATATAATAATATAAGTAAGATCAAATGGATTAAAGAGAATGGGTATCTCTGTTCCCTCTGGTCAAACTGGTAAATATTAAGTAAAAAAGAAATGTATTGGTGGGATTTCAGAGGACTGGCAGGAGAAACTGTTGGAGAGCATAAGGGGGAATAAACAAAACAGACCTGGTCATGCTCCTCATGGAGTTTAGCCAAAGCCCGCCCATCATATACTGCAATTAAGTGATATGGTTGATAATTGATCCTTTTTTCTTCCAAAAGGAGATAAAATGGATGTTCATGTTGACTCATTAAGTGGTTTACAAATAGGAAATAATATCAGTATATCAATAACAGGAAGGTAAAATAGCTATTGGTGTTACATTGGGAAAATGTATAATAGAACAGAACAGAATAAATTGTCTTATATCAAACATCTCTGAAGTCAGGCAGCTAAATGTTTGAAAGTTCAAGCCACTGGTACCTGCATGATGATGGTGCAAAAATCTCCTCAGTAAACATGTCAGGGGTCGTCGTCTGATTTCTTTTGGAATCAGCCAGCCACTGGAAAGACTCTCCCCTTGGCATCCAGAACACGTGACTCTCCCACTGTCATAAAGTAAGTAGCCAAGAGTTTTCCATGCAAGCACAAGTACTGTCCTATTAAAACTTTATGAAGTGACATACAGTCGTCTTTCAGAAACCAGTCATGCAGCTACTCTATATGAAAATTCCCAACACAAAGGTTCATCCTCTAAATAAAGATGATCCTGGAGTACAGAAAGAGTCACAGAGCTGGGGCTCTGGATACATACACTGCCTACCTCAATCTACTGGCCCAACTCTCGGACTTTCCAGCTCAAGGGTCAATAACTTATCTTTCACTTTTTCCCCCCAAAGTTAAAAAAAGAACACAAGAACAAATACTAAAACAATGATAATATGTGTTGGTGTAAATAAATACACAAAAGTTTATATTCCAGCCTATTTCAAAAAAGGCTTTGGAGCTGTCTTTTTTTTTAATACTTTTGATAAAAAATATACTTAATTCTGCTATTACAGGACTTATATTAAGTCCTATAATATATTATAGGTTTTATTAAGAATATTGAGTTTTTAATAACACATATAAAAGTTTTAACATTACAATTAACATTTTTTTCATGTTAATTCATGGTATAAATTTCATTTTAGAAAACTCATATTGGATTTCTTTCGTCTATTCAAGATTCAAAGAAGAGTAACCATAGCTCCAAGCCTTGGCAAAATAAACTACCTAATCAGCAAAAGAGATTTGTTTCATGGACTCCGAGGGAATTCTAGTTAACAAGGCTCATACGCCTAATGGGCATCAAAAAATTGTGAGGAAAATATAGCAGCATGAATAGCATTTTAGTTATAATTATATCTACCTTAAAATATCTCAATTATATTTATTAATTACCCTAAGATCATCCATACTTCTGAAGCTTTTCTGCTATCATATATTCTGGCCTCTAGATCCTTTTCGTTAACACTTCCATGGCACTTCTCATGGGGTTGACTGGTCCAGCTGAAATTGAAGTGGGCAAATGTGGTTTGAAGATGGGAAAGATATGATTGAACAACAAGAGACAATTTGAGAGCCTGAACATTCTATTCAGAGATGGCAAGTGTGTGTAAGAGAATATGGACATTTAGAGAAGTCACAAGGAATCACAACAGGATCTAGAAGGATCTAGAGACATATGTATATACATATACACACATATATACATTCAGCTAAGAGGCAAAATATGATATCTAATTATTGTTTCAAACCTCTAACTTCAGTTATAAAATGTTAGTGTTGAAAAGGTATAAGAGGTGATCTGTATACCTCATTTTTCTCATTTTACAGTCGTCTTAGTCATTTCAGGCTGCTATAACAAACTACCATAAACTGGTCACTTAAACAACAGACATTTCTCATAGTCCTGGAGACTGGGAAGTCCAAGATCAGAGCACCTACAGATCCAGTTCTGGTGAGAGCCCACATCTCGTTCACAAAAGGCTGCCTTCTCAGTATGTCCTTGCAGGGCAGAGAGAGAAGGCTCTGCTGTCTCTTCCTCTTCTTATAAGGGTACCAACACTATCGGATTAGGACCTCACCCTGATGACCTTAATGAGCCTCCTCACAGTCCCTATCTCCAAATACAGTCACGAGGGGGGTTATGGCCGCAACTTACGAATTTGAGGGGGTACACACGTTTGGTCCATAACAACAGGTGTGTAACCAAGAGCAGGAAAGGTGAAATTGCTTATTCAAGGTCACAGAGTATGCAGTTGGTTGGAGGTGGGCAAGCCAAAACCTGAATAGCCCATGGTTAGGACAGGAGCCTAGACGTCGCTGAGCTTGGAGAAGAGGGACTGACCTGGAAAGATTATGCTCCTAGAGAAAATCCTCCCCTTCTCTTTCCTTTTCTCCCTTCCATGGTCTAGGTGCTCCTCTAAAACTACATCACCAGCCACTTAGTTTCACTACACATCGTACTTACTGACAGTCCAAGGGTTCATATTTGGGTTTTTTTTTACTGGAAACTAGCACATCAACTAACAGTAAATCTCAGCAATTCTTTACTCATCTGTGTATGTCCAACAATTATGAAGACATGGTCTTTTATTTATTTGATTGCGTGATGAGAATCTAGAGGTTTTCCATTTGCTTTTTTTTCCTCTTGGGCATTAAAATTGTGCACTCTTCAAGAGGAAACGTAACTGAGAATGTATATGAACAAACTAAAGTTTGATTTAAACACTACCATTAGTTTTCTTCTAGCGACTACCCATAGCTGTTTTTTTTTTTAAAGTAAGTAATTTTTGAACTCAGTATCATCAATATAATAAAATAAAGGCACAGGTCTGGCGTGTTTTGTGGCCCTTCAGCCGGAAAGGTGTCTTGTCTTCTTACTTTTTCTCCTGAGGCTCAGTCTTTGAAGAGAACAAAGTAGTTCTGGAGTTTCTTTTCCTTCCCCAGAGTCATTATCTGAAGAGCAAAGAAAATAAAGCAGGATGTTGCTTCACCAAGGCACTCCTCAATCTTTCATGCTTGTTTCATCTTGTGATAGTGGTGGCGTTGTTCCAGGCTATGGAGAAAATAGGCTCTTACATGAAGTGCTTAAGCAAAGAGTAATTTATTAATACTAACACAGATGAGTACCTAGGCGCTAAAAGAAATAAACAAAAGGAAGAAGCCCTTTAGGCATGCTTGCAACAATAAAGCACTATTCCCTCAAGGGCCACCCTAAGAAACAATATTTTCTCTCAGGCCCTTGTCTCTAAAATTTCACACCTGCTACTGCTTTTTCTCAGTGCCCCAGTTTATTCCTAGGTGAACTAGCCAGTCTCTGATCAGTCAGAACAGAAGATTAGAATTAGAAGTATGTAAGATAGGTTATTTACTGCCTCACCTCAAAATGACATAATTGCTCCCTGAAGATGATCAAATTTAAAACTGGTTTAGTTTTTCAGCTTGCAATACAAATTCAATATAGAAATGCCTATCTGGTGATTTGTATCTCATCAATCACCAAGGAGAGAAAATTAGCACAGCTACTTTTTTTCTCAGATATCAGACAACTATAATTTCCACACAAGATTTTCTATTTCAACACATTTTAAGTGGTAATCTTTCTAAAATGCAGAAGAAGTTTTCACAACTCTACTAATAGGGTAAATACAACATAATTTAAGTTGTTACTAATCTCAGGATTATCCAAGTGGGTCCTGGTCTTCCAGATTAAGACACTGCTTTGTCAAAGAGCAACATGGCCTCTCCTAAGTGAACTGCAGCAAGCCAGGCAGCTGCTAGGTAGAAAGGACTCCTATGAGTCTAGGCCAGTGGTTATCAGATACTTGGCATCAGGACCTTCAACTGACATGACTATTCTCAGAAGTTCTGGGAAAGAGTCCTATTTAACTCCTCCAGAGCAAAGACTTGGCATGAGACCGCAGCTACCCCAGAGTTACAGATGGGGCTGTCTCGTGATTCTGTGGGAAATTTGCTTCATTACTTGGCACGTGCTGCACAGTATGTCATTTTCTGCCCACAGTTTGGTGAAAAGAGAACTTCTCTAAGCTCCTCTTTAAGCATGTACATGCAATGCAAAAGCTAGGCTTCCGAGTGCCAAGGAAGCACCGAATAAAGGACAAAGGAATAAGATCATCTATTCTCTAAAAATACCTTGCGTAATACAACCCAAAGAATACACTCTACCTTCAAGCCTATGGCTAGTTCAAATGTAATCATCACTACCCCTGAATTAAATGGATAATAAAAGGTTATAAACATGTTGTAAAATAATTCAAACTCAGTCATAGCAATGATTTTTCTATGTTTTGGGCAAAGGGTTAATCTCTGAAGAATACCAATAGTATAAATGGTTAAAATATCTGTAAGAAAGATACTAATTCAAACCCCTTCACCTACTTGGAGATAGTTTGCTAGAAATAAGTTTCGTTGACTGATGTTGATAGAGATACTTAAGAAAACATTATGAACAAAAAGAGATGTATAAATGTTATAGTTCAAGTATATAATTCATACACTTCCTTTCCCAAGTTTCTTCATTATACACTAGCTTCAATTTTTTTTTAATAGTAGGTGCATTTTACAATACTTTGATCCTCTTCAATATTCTGGCATTACTCCCTTTTTCCTAATGAAGCCCATATTTTAGCATTCTTAAGTTTATGTATTACAAATGTAAGAGTCCGGTCTCTCAGTTGCAAAATAACAGAAACCCTCCCAATTCAAAGTGGCTTAGTTCCTAAATGGGGAATTTATTGACTCATATAAATGGCCAATCCAGGGATGCAGCAGACCTCAAATATAAAAGGATTTATGGGCTCAAAGAATTTCATTACAGTTCTCTCTCTCCATCTCTCTATTCTTTCTATATTTCTTTGTCTTCATTATTTAAGGAGATATTTTATTTTTCCCATGGCAGTCAAGAAAGGCACCAGCAGCCTCAGGTCACAAACTCCAGGAAAGAAAACCATTGGCTCTTCTTGAGTTTCATAAAGTCATACCAGGTGCAGAAATAAAAACATAGTTTCCTAATGGAACTCAAAGACAAAAGAAGCATGCTAGACAGTAAAAAAAAAAAAAAAAAACCTACGAAATTACACTGCAAATTACAAATTAAATTTTTAAGAATCTTACAGACTAACATAAGGGTTAGCTTTATCATTTTTAAATTTTAGTGAAAATATCAAATCAATAAGCAAATATTATATGACTGTGTATTATGCTCAAGGGATATAAATGTTATAAAAGCCAAAGTTTCAACCACTGAAGAATCATAGTCTAGTTGGTGGTCAACAAAATTTGATGCAAGACGAATGAATGGAGGATATGATTTTAACCAAGTGCTAAATATTACAGCACATATTATAACCTTAATACTAATTCAGGAAAGAAAGGATGATTGTGGAGTAGAACAGTCATTGAAGGTTTATAGAGATGGTGAAAACTATTTTGTTTCATGAAAGATGGATTGTCTTTGAATTGTTGGAAGAGGGTGGGAAAGAGTGAGGGTTGAAGGAAAAAGAATGAAATGGCTCAGAGGGGGGCATTCTACATGTAGAGACCTGATGGTAGACAACAGCCCACTCATAATGGATAATTCATGTTGAGGATAAGGTAAGATGGTTACAGATAAGTTAGCTGACAGAAGATTTTGAACACTGGGTTTGAATTTGAACTAGTTATAATTTCTCTATATGTAGGTTTTCAGAAGAATAGAGAGGGAAATCCAGCTGCAGGTCATGATATAATTGGAGTTCAGAGGTTGGAATAATATTTCTGCTCTGAGACAGGGGCCGTCACTTCCATTTATGCAGGTTGTAAGCTGTACAACGCTAGTGGGCACCAACCATGTTGCAGTGTGAACGGTGCTTCTGAAAGTTGGGAAACACACAACCCTTATAAAAATATTCGGTCCATCTAGATAACTTCAAGAAACAAAACATATCAATTTGAAGGGGGTGGAAGATAGGTAGGTACAAGGTAGAAGTTAGAGAGAAGGTTGAAGAGAAAAGTGGAGACCAGATTATGGAGTGCCTTGAATTCCAGGCTAAGAAATACAGACTTTATTCTGCATTTAATGCAGGAAAATTGGGGAGCTATTGAAAGATTTTGACTAGAATAGTGAAGTAGCAATCAGTGTTTGAGGAAAATTAAATTTAGGCTACAGGTCCAGGATTGAGTCAAGGGGGCAGAAATTAGCAAAATATAGAACTATGAAAAGATCATTAGAGCAGTGCAGGAAAAAACTGGACCATAAGATAGAAAGCAAAGGAGATCTTTGGGAGGTATTTTAAAAAGAAAAAAAGATAAAAAGAAAGAAAGGCAAGAAAGTGGAATTTTGTGAACCTCTTACAAACGAAACATATACCCTGGGACATATTATTATTATTTAGGTAGAGAATAAAGAACAGAAATTACGTTTCTTTCAAATCGCTCCCAGTGACTTTACTGCTGGCAGTTATATAGTTCTTTAGAGTTTACATAGTAATTTCAAATATATTATTCCATTTGGATAAAGATATCTTTTGAAATCATGAAACTAAGCACTGTCTTAAGCTAATATATAAAGGTAACATCTAAACTACAGAAAATTTTATTCATCACCTATGATAGAATGCAATTTAATATTGTAATGACAAACTTCCATGTGTTTATTTGGACCAGAACTTTTCTGGCAGTAATACCAGCATGTCTGAAACCAAACTTTCCATGTATTCTGGATCTTATTTCTTTCTGATCTCATTCATCTTCAGGGACCTTGTTCCCTGTCTTTCCTCTTTCCATCCCTGATCTTCCCTTCAGCATTTTAGAAAAATATTCTTTAACCTATTTCCATCCTGAGTCATCTCTTCACTTTCCATCAGTCTAAGCTGTTGATAGCGTAAGTGTATGTTTCATGTCTCTACCTCCTCTGTATTGGCACTTCTCAATCCATCCCACTGCTGTAACGTTTTCTCCCTGGAGATAACACAAACCTCCTATTTCCTATTTTTGTTGGACGTTTTTCAGTATTTACCATATTTGACCTCTTGGCAGCGGATGATAGTTTTCCTCTTCTTCATTCTTGAAACTCTTGCCTTAGGTTCCTGGTCTCATTCTGTTATCTTGCCTCTGTGGCTTTGACCTTCTCCTCCCCTTTCATATTTATAATCCTCCAGGGTTCCATCCTTCACCCTCTACCCTTTCTTTTTATACACACTTTCTCTGGGGAATTTCATCCTCTCCTTCTAAAGCTTATATACTGACCACTGTCAATTCTGTATCTCCAATCCAAATCCAAAGCAGTATATTTACAATTGAATGCCCCATATATGCTCCACAAAACATGTCCAGCACTAAACTTCTCATTGGTATCTCAAGTCTGTCCTTTTTTCATACTCTCTTCAGAAATTATGGACCCACTGTTCACACAAGGATCTAAGGTAGAACACAGAGAACTCTCTTTGATTCCTTTCTTCTTCATCCTCCATGTGATGGTTAATTTTATGTGTTAACACAATTGGACCACAGGGTGCACAGATTTTGATTAAATATTATTTCTGGGTGTGTCGGTGAGGGTGTTTCTGGATGACGTTAAAATTTAAATTGGTAGTCTAAATAAAGCAGATTGAGCAAAATTACTTTCTATGGGGTTGCATGTTTGCCATCCTTCCTGAAATTATATTTATTTTTCACAGGAATTCTTCCTAATAACCCTCTTGCACACAAATCCTTTTTTCAAGGTCCCTTTCTGAGGATTCCAAGTTAGAACAACAAGTTATGGTTGGTTAATATTTTTTATACCATTTATACCAAAATTTAACTATTTCCCAATAGTTCAGTGTTTAGATTGTTTCTATTTTTCTCTACAATAATTAGCTTTGTAATGATTATTTTTGTATGCAAAAATGTTCTCATGTGTTCTAGATTGCTTTCCATGGATATATTCCTAGAAGGGAAATTACTAAATCAAAAGGCATGAAGGCATATTTTACAGTGCTTGATCTATCTGTATTGCTTTCAAAAATATTTTTACCACAAGCCAGTCTTAATGTAAACATTTTAAAAAACTTATTTTATTATTTATGAGATTATTAGTATTGTTTTCATTTCTTTGATCCCTGAGATTAAATATTTTCTTACATATTTACTGGTTATTTACCTTCTGTTTATAAACTTTGCAATTTTAAATTATCCTAGTTTAACTATATATATAATTATATAACTTAAAGTTGTTAAATCTATGTAACTTATGCAATCTAGTCTATGCAAATATTCTGTTTACTTTTAAGTTTTTAAAAATTGTTTAAAATACAACAGTTTTGATTTTTGAGTAATCCAATCTATTTATTTGTTTTCCTTTGTGATTTCTTCTAATGCTTCCCTACTCAGAAAGTTGTCCTGCAATTAAAATCAGATAAATTTTATCTTATATTTTTTTCTCGAATTTCTTCTCTCTTTCCTATGTCTCTCTTTAACATTTATCCTGTGAATCTCTCTGTTATTTACTTTGACACATGGCATAGATCTAAAATAGATTCCACCTTGTGTGCCAAGTTTATTCACTCACTCAATAAAAATATATTCAATGTTTACTATGTACCAGGCACAGTGTTAGGCATCATTGTTAGAGGCAAATGTTGAGAGGGATACTGAAGTCACATTTGAAGTCACTCAGTGGGACAGTGCACTTAACTGATTGCCAGTGGGAGAGAGAAGAGGGAGGGGAATGTGTGGCCCCGTAGCCTAGTGCTAGGGATTTTGCCCTCTTTTTGCATGTTGTGCTATCAACTCACTCCTTGTAGAGAAACAGATCTTATGATCAGGGGATATGCTCAATGATGTTAAAAACTGCAAATGAGTCAAAAGCATAATTATCCTGAAAAGAATAAATAGGTTTTCAGGAGTAAGTAAAAATATCTGCTCCGCCCCACCCCACTGCTTCATTTAATCACTTAAAAGTAATAAGATATAGGGCTTCCCTGGTGGTGCAGTGGTTGAGGGTCCGCCTGCCCATGCAGGGGACACGGGTTCGTGCCCCAGTCCGGGAAGGTCCCACATGCCACAGAGCGGCTGGGCCCGTGAGCCTATGCATCCGGAGCCTGTGCTCCGCAACTGGAGAGGCCACAACAGTGAGAGGCCCGCGTACCGCAAAAAAAAAAAAAAAAAAGTAGTAAGATATAACAAATTACCTTCTCTATAAGTATTTTAACATGGTTATAATCATATTGTTTGTACAATTTTATATTCCACCTTTTCCACTTAACATTATAAAATATTTGCATATGCCATAAGCTTCTTAGTAAACATAATATCTGATAGTGATACCTAACAGGTTTCAATGGACCAATTACTCTTTTCAAAGCAGAGTTAGTTTCTTAAATAAATAGACATTTTTACAGATTCTCTACTTGAGATATTATCAGACAACCATGCCCATTTTTTCAGGTGTACACTTTAATCCAAGTGAATTAATATAAGCACACATGACCTTAGGTCCTCAAGCAAATTTCTTTTTGTATTAGCCAGGCAATGTTTTCAATTTTCTTCTTTTTGGTGACTATGAAGACCATTCATTCCATAATTTATTGAGCCTCTAAAATGCAAAGTGATCTATAATAGGGCACTGCCTTAAGAAATCATTTTCCATATATTCTAATATATTTAAATGTAGCTCTTTACATTCTTAACCTACTCCTCTCTACTAGCTCCTTTCTAAAATTTTTAAGTGTATGCTAATCCAAAAACAAAACCCCAAATTCCAAAACCAAACTTCTTCTCAACCTAGTTTCTTCCTCAAACTCCACCCAATCTATCTTCCTTCTCAGCCAAACATGACAAAATCAGAGTCCACTTTTACTACTTCTTTTCCCTTAATTATCTATCACCAATTTATTCCCCAAGTACTGCAATCTTCCACCCCACCCCTAATCAGTTAACTTTACTTGACCTCTCTGTAACTCAATCAGCAAGACTCCCCTCTCTCTTCTAAGTACTCTCTCCCCAACACCTTTGCTTTCACTGTTACTTCTCTCACATACCTTGTTCTTAATCACCAATTCCTCCTTTTATCTCACTAGCCTTTGAATGTACAGTAGAAGCCCTTAACTCCAGGTAACTAATTCACAGGATTGGAGGAGGCTCTTCCCCTCTCTGTAAATGGGTTCCTTCCCCACCACACTTCAGGGCTGAAGGCTCCTGGCACAAAAAAGTGAACCTCCAATCCATCTGTGTATACTTACTGACCTATATGCTCAGTCAGTAGAGACAAAGTTTATTCTAAAAACTGTTTATGCAATTACACTTGCTGTTTTTATTATGTAATTTAATCAAATGTTATATAAACTAATGAGATATGAGAGTAAAAAAAGAGTTGTTTCTATGAAAATTAATATGAGTGGTTTGGAAAAGCTTCATAATGGTTAGTAGCTTAAAGAAAAATTGCAGTCAAATTAGGTGAAAAACAAGGCCAAGAAAAATATTCTTCAAATCTAGACATATATTACATAGAGTGACCTTACCATGCATGTGTCTTTAAGTTCTTGCACCACTCAACAAAGCTAAAACTGGAAGCTGAATGATGTTCTATGGCTTAACAGACGATGGTGAGCTCCAACCAACAACAGATCCACACACAAAGCAAAAACCTTGACCCTGCATCAAGAGAGAATTAAAGGAAAGTAGATTTATGTGTTTTAAGATGTTTATGCATCACTTATTTTTCCCAGCTCTAACTGACTCTACTGATTAACCTGTCCCAGTTGCCTTGTCTAAGAGGCATTCATTAGAAATATCTTGATTACATCATGAGGCCTCTTCTTTCCTTGCTTTGCTGTCTCCTTGAGAAATTTAATTTCCAACCAGAGCTTCAGTTTAGCCTTTAAACAAATAACACATCTGCAAGCTCTTCACAGGGAGGTCCAAGATTCATTCATCATCAAATCCTCACCTTCTGCTGCCCTTACTGCATTGTGCCTTGCACACAGTAACTACTTCAAAAATTATTGAGATTTAAAGCATAATGAAAATGTTAGTCCATAAGTTACAACCCAAGAATTAGAAATCAGGTTGAAATTGGTGTATTACAAGAAAACTCCTCTGTTTTGAAGTCATAATTTACCCCCGCTCAACAATTAAAGAAACTCAATCGATAATTATAATCAGAAAACTATCAGTTTTAATTGGGTAGCTGAAGCTAATTTTAAAAATCAACTATAGTTTTCCAGAAATGTACAAACAAATTTAGGTGGACAATGACAAGTACCACTATAGCTTTCGATTTTATCTAAATGAAGGCTGAAGTTTTGCTAATCTCTTGAATCCTGTGGGTTTATTCTCTCCGAAGCAATTTCCTCTAAGTTAGATAGGACAGATATGATATCTCTTCCATTTGATAAATGAGAGAATTAATGGTTCCTGACTTACCCTTGAACTTATAGATAGTTTGTGACTTAAATGGGATTTGTACCCAGGCATTAGGCATCTTGAGTCACCTTTTAATTTTTCCTAAGCTCCTTCATAATTGGGCAGGAGAATCAGGAACTAAATAGTGAAAAGCCAAACTTTTCTATCCACAGTTATCACTCCTCTTTTTACCAGGTTGTCTAGGATTATGCCTTTAGAGTTCAGTCCTTTAACACATTTTCCCACAAAATTCTTGGGAGGAATAATAAGTTAATAATTCATTCTTTAACATCTTTCTATTAATTAATATATCCAATTTGCTTTCCTCTGTTTAAGTAATTACCTGAGGAAAAGGAAAGGAAAGTAATGGGCATTTTGAGAAAGAATTTGTTTCTTTTTTTTTGCATTTTTAAAAACTGAGATTTCTTGTCCCATTTCTTTTCAAACCCTCATCCTGATCTCCTGTTGAAGATGGAGCCATCTTTGGCTTCCAGGCATCATTCTCCATCTAAGATCGACAATATGCTTACTAAAAAGAAAACTAATGTTAACTGAAACTGTTTTTTGTTTCATTTTTTTTCTTGCTATTTACATTTTGCCTATACCTGTTTGTGACTATCGTTCTGTCCCTAGTCCATGAATGTTTTTCTTATGCTTTCAACAGGGAACTCTCATCATCATAATACAATTCCTAGTCACATATCACCTTTTTTCTGGAATTCCTTTAATCCAACTCTTCCCCATCTCATAAGCCTAAATTTACTTATCACTTGTGCTAGAATAACAAATACATCACACAAGACAAAACTTAATTAGCATATTTTCTGAAATTATGTGATGTTGAATGAAAAATTCTGCTAATGCACATAAAAATTAGTATAACTGGGCTTCCCTGGTAGCGCAGTGGTTGAGAGTCCGCCTGCCAATGTAGAGGACATGGGTTCAAGCCCTGGTCTGGGAGGATCCCACATGCCGCAGAGCAACTGGGCCGGTGAGCCACAACTACTGAGCCTGCGCGTCTGGAGCCTGTGCACCGCAACAAGAGAGGCCACGACAGTGAGAGGCCCACGCACCGCGATGAAGAGTGGCCCCCACTTGCCACAACTAGGGAAAGCCCTCACACAGAAATGAAGACCCAACACAGCCAAATAAATAAATAAATAAATTTAAACATTAAAAAAAAAATTAGTATAACTATACAGACTACGAAGCTGTTTATACACTTTGTCTCAGAAATAGCATTCCTGGGAATTTATCCTTAAAAAATATAATTAGCAGATGTGAAAACAAACAAAAAACCAAATACAGCATTTATAAAATATTCACTGTTAATTATTTTTTTAAAAAGCTATACAGATGTCCAAATATAGGAGCCCAGCTAAGTACACATTACCAGCTAAGTACATGTCACTGAATAGGATAGATAGGTAGACATTTAAAAGTATAATGATTAAGACTATATAGGAAGCCAAAATATTATAATGTAGTGGTAATTAAAAAGCATTATATAAAACAATATACTGTTTTATAATTTTAATTAAATAAAATATAACTATGCAGATCAGAAATAGATGGTAATACACAAAAGTGGAAATAGTTGCTGTGCTAAATGAAGGAGTTGTTAGTGAAAACTTTTTTCAGAAATTATTATTGTTGCTACTTTGTTTTTTGTTTGTTTGACTTTTAGTTGTATTGATATTTTAAATTAATAAACTGTTAATTTCATGTAAAAAATTGAGGTTTAATTGACATATATTAGGTTCAAGTGTACAACATAATGATTTTATATTTATATATACTGTGAAATGATCACTGCAATAAGTCTAATTATCACCCATCACCATACAAAGTTACAAACTTTTTTTCTTCGTTTGATGAGAACGTTTAAGATTTATTCCCTTTGTGATTTTCAAATAAATAATACAATATTGACTACAGTCATCATACTGTACATTACATCCCCATGACTTATTTATTTTATAACTGCAAGTTTGTTCCTCTTTATCCTCTTTACTCCTTTGCCCCACCGGCCACCCAGTTCTGCTCTGGCAGCTACAAATCTGTTCTCTGTATTATGAGTTTGGGTTTTTTTTCTGTTTTGTTTGTTCATTTGTTTTATTTCTTAGAGTCCACGTGTAAGTGAAATCACATGGTATTTGTCTTTCTCTGTCTGGTTTATTTCACTTAGCCTAATACCCTCAAGGTCCATCAATGTTGTCACAAATGGCAAGATTTCATTCTTTGTTAGGGCTTAGTAGTATTCCATTATATATGATACCACATCTTCTTTATCCATTCTTCTATCATTGAACACATAAATTATTTCCATATCTCAGCTATTATAAATAATACTGCAATTACAGTAGGGTTGTAGAGATATTTTGAGTTAATGTTTTTATTTCCTTTGGACATATACCCATGAGTAGAATTGCTGGATCATATGGTAGTTCTATTTTTAACTTTTTGAGAAACCTCCAAACTGTTTTCCATAGTGGCTGCACCAATTTACATTCCACCAACAGTACACAAGTGTCCCTTTTCTCCACATCCTCACCAATACTTGTTATTTCTTGTCATTTTGATAAAGCCATTCTAACAGGTGTAAGATGGTATTTTATTGTGATTTTGATGTGCATTTCCCTGATGATGAGTGATGTTCAGCATCTTTTCATGTGCCTGTTGCCCATCTGTATGTCTTCTTTGGAAACGTGTCTGTTCTGGTCCTCTGCCCTTTTTTTTTTTTTTTTTCTATATCCCACACTTTTTTTTTTTTTTTTAAACATCTTTATGGAGTATAACTGTTTTACAATAGTGTGTTAGTTTTTCCTTTACAACAAAGTGAATCAGTTATACATATACATATGTTCCCATATCTCTTCCCTCTTGCATCACCCTCTCTCCCACCCTCCCTATCCCACCCCTCTAGGTGGTCACAAAGCACAGAGGTGATCTCCCTGTGCTATGTCCTCTGCCCATTTTTAAATTGGATTTTCTTCTGCTCTTGATTTGTATGAGTTCCTTATATATTTTCAATATTAACCTCTTATCATATATATGATTGGCAAATACTTTCTCCCATCCCATAGGTTGCCTTTTTCTTTTGTTGATGATCTCCTTTACTGGGCAGAAACTTTTTAGTTTGATGTAGTTCCACTTGTTTATTTTTGCTTATGCTGCCTTTGCTTTTGGAGTCATACCCAAAAAATCACCACCAAGACCAATGTCACTTATGTTTTCTTCTAGAAGGTTTATGGTTTCAGGTCTTACATTTGAATCTTTAATCCATTTTGACCTAATTCCTGTATATGGTGTAAGATAGTGATCTAGTTTCATACTTTTTTGTGTTGCTGTCCAATTTTCCCAACACCATTACTCAAGAAACTGTTTATTCCCATTGTGTATCCTTAGTCCTTTGTCACAAATTAATTGATCATATATGCATGGGTTTATGTCTGAGGTCTCTATTCTGTTCCATTGATCTATGTATCTGTTTATATGCCAATACCATACTGCTTTGATTACTATAGCTTTGCAATATAGTTTGAAATCAGGGAGCTTGGTGCCTCCAGCTTTGTTCTTGTTTCTCAAGATTGCTTTGGCTATCTCGGATCTTTTCTAGCCCATACAAATTTTACAATTGCTCTATTTCTGTAAAAAGTGCCATGGAATTTTGATAGGGATTGCAATGAATCTGTAGATAGCTTTGGGTAATACGGACATTTTAACAATGTTAAATGTTAACACTGTTAACATTTTTATCTTTTATCTTTATTTTTAATCTATTTTTATCTTTTTGGTTAAATTTATTTGTAGGTATTCAGTGCAATTGTAAATGGTACTATTTTCTTAATCTCTCTTTCTGATAACTCATTTTAGAGTATAGAAATGCAACCAATATTTATATACTGATTTTGTTCCCTATAACTTAGCTGGATTTGTTTATTAGTTCTAACAGTTTTTTTGGTAGAGTCTTCAGGGTTTTCTACATATAAAATCATGTCATCCACAAATAGTGACAGTTTTACCTCTACTTTTCCAGTATGGATGCCTTTTATTTCTTTTTCTAACCTAACTGCTGTGACTAGGACTTCCAATATTATGTTGAATAAAAGTGGCAAGAGTGGGCACACTTCTGTTGTTCTGGATTTTAGAGCTGAAAGCTTTTCACCTTTCAGTATGATGTTAGCTGTGGGCTTGTCATGTATATGTTTAGGAACGTTCCCGCTATACCTACTTTATTGAGACTGATTTTTTTAACCATAAATGGGTTTTGAATTTTGTCAAATGCTTTTTCTGCATCTATTGAGATGATCATATGATTTTTATCCTTCATTTTGTATCATGCTGATTGATTTGCAGATGTTGAATCATCCTTGCATCCCTGGAAAAAGTCCCACTTGATCATGATGTATGATCCTTTTTATGTATTGTTGAATTCAGTTTGCTAGTATTTTGTTGAAGATGTTTGCATCTATGTTCATCAGGCATATTGGCCTATAATTTTATTTCTTTGTGGTGTCCTTGTCCATTTTAGGTATCAGAGTAATGCTGGCCTTGTAAAATGAGTTTGGAAACATTCCCTCCTATTCAATTTTTTCAAAGAATTTGAGAAGGATAGATATTAAATCTTTTTTGAATGTTTGGTAGAATTCATCAGTGAAACTGCCTAGTCCTGGACTTTGTTTTTTGAAAGGTTTTTGATTACTGTTTCATTCTCCTTACTAGTAATCAATCTATTCAGATCTTCTATTTCTTCATGATTCAGTCTTAGAAGATTGTATGTTTCTAGGAATTTATCCATTTCTTTTAGGTTGTCCATTTTAATGGCATATAGTTGCTTGTAGTAGTTTCTTATGATCCTTTGTTTATTTTGGTATCATTTGTAATTTCTCCTCTTTCACTTCTGATTTTATTTATTTTGGCCCTATATTTTTTCTTAGTGAGTCTAGCTAAAGGTTTGTCAATTTTGTTTATCTTTTCAAAGAACCAGCTTTTAGTTTTACTGATTTTTAAAAATTGTCTTTTTAGTTTCTGTTTAATTTATTTTTGCTCTAATCTTTATTATTTCCTTCCTTCTACTAACTTTGGGCTTCATTTGTTTTTCTTTTTCTAGTTCCTTTAGGTATAAAGTTGTTCATTTATTTGAGATTTTTGTTAGCTGAGGTAGGTCTGTATCACTGTGAACTTCCCTCTTAGAACTGCTTTTGCTGCATTACATAGATTTTAGTATGCTGTATTTCCATTTTCATTTGTCTTAAGGTATTTTTAAAATTTCTCCTTTGATTTCTTCATTGACCTATTGGTTGTTCAGTAGCATGTTGTTTAATCTCCACATATTTGTGATTTTTTGCAGTTTTCTCCTTGTAATTGGTTTCTGCTTTCATATTATTATGGTTGGAAAAAATGCTTGAAATGATCTTCTTAAATCTATTGAGACTTGTTTTGTGGCCTAAAATATAATCTATCCTAAAGAGTGTTCCATGTGCATTTGAGAAGAATATACACTTTGCTGCTTTTGGATGAAATGTTCTCTATACATCTATTAAATTCATCTGGTCTAATGTGTCATTTAAGGCAAATGTTTCCTTATATATTTTCAGCCTGGATGATCTATCCATCGATATAAGGGGGTATTAAAGTCCTCTGTTCTTATTGTATTGCTGTGAATTCTGCCCTTTAAGTTTGTTAATATTTACTTTATATATTTAGGTGCTCTGATTTTATGTGCATACATATTTACATATGTTATATCTTCTTATTCAACTGACCCCTTTATCATTATGCAATGCCCATCTTTGACTTTCAGTACAGTCTTTCTTTTAAACTCTATTTTGTCTGATGTAATTATAGCTACCCCAGCTTTCTTTTAGTTTCCATTTGCATAAAACATCTTTTTCCATCTGTTCACTTTGAGTCTGTGTGTCCTTACATCTGAAATGAGTCTCTTGTAGTCAGCATTTAGACGGATCTTTTTTTTGTTTTTTAATCATTCAGACACTTTGTGCTTTGATTGGAGCATTTGGTCCATTTATATTTAAAGTAATTATTGATAGCTATGTACTTATTGCCATTTTGTTAATTGTTTTCTATTTTGAAGTTCGTCTCTGTTTTGTTCTTCTTTTGCTCTATTCCTTTGTGGTTGGATGACTTTCTTTAGTGTTATGCTAAGATTCCTTTCCAATTGTTTTTTTGTGTATAGGTTTTTTTTGTATGAGGCTCACATATGACAGCCTGTGCTTGTGTGTGTATACTGAGATATATATATATATATCAGTCTTTCATAAGTTGATAGCAAGTTTGAACATATTCTAAAACTCCACATTTTTACTCTCTTCCAACACATTTTGTTTTTGGTGTCACATTTCACTGTATATCCCTTAACTAATTATTGTAGTTATTGTTACAACTTTTCTCTTTTAAACTTCATGCTAGCTTTATATGATTAATCTACTACCTTTACTATATATTTACCTTTACCAGTGAGAATTTTACTTTCACATGTTTTCTTGTTATGAATTAGTGCCCTTTCTTTTCAGCTTAAAGAATCCCCTTTAAAATTTCTTGTAAGGTCAGTTTAGTGATGATTAACTCCTTTAGCTTTGCTTGTCTGAAAAATTCTTGTCTCTCCTTCAATTCTGGATGATAAATTTGCTGGGTAAGGTATTCTGCTTGGAAGTTTTTTATTTCAGCACTTTGAATATATCATGCTACTCTCTTCTGGCCTGCAAAGTTTCTGCTGAAAAATCTGCTCATAGTCTTATGGGTGTTTCCTTGGATGTAATAAGTATTTTTATCTTTATCATTAACTTATGATATCTTAATTATAATGTGTCTTGGTGTGGATCTCTTTGGTTTCATCTTATTTGGAACTCTCTGTGATTCCTAGACCAGCATACCTGTTTCCTTCCCCGGGTTAAGGAAGTTTTCAACCATTATTTTTTTCAAATAAGTTTTCTGCCCCCTTTCTCTCTCTCTTCTCCTTCTCCGACCCCTATACTGCAAATGTTATTCCACTTGATGTTGTCCCATAGGTCCATTAGGCTATCTTCAATTTTTAAACTTCTTTCTTTTTGGGGGAGGGTGCTGCTCTGTTTAAGTGAGTTCCACTGCCCTGTCTTCCAGGTTGCTCTTCTGTTCTTTGCTTCATCTAGTCAGCTGTTGAAGCCCTCTAGTGTATTTTTTTCAGTTCAGCTGTTGTTTTCTTCAGTTTTGTGACTTCTGTTTGGTACTTCCTTACATTTTCTGTCTCTTTGTTGAAGTTCTCACTGTGTTCATCCATTCTTCCCCCCCAGTTTGGTGAGCTTTTTTATGACCAGTACTTTGAACTCTTTATCAGGTAGATTACTTATCTCCATTTCAGTCCTTTTCCTGAGGTTTTATCTTATTCTTTCTTTTGGAACATATTCCTCTGTTTCCTCATTTTGCTTGACTCTGTGTTGTTTTTTATGTATTAGGTGCAACAACTACCTTTCCCAGTCTTAAAGATTGGCCTTGTATAGGAGATGAACCTTTCTAGCTCAACCTTGTCCTAGCTGTTGGCTTTCTCTCAAACATTTTGATTGCCTGAGCAGCCTAATTTATTCTTGATAGGTCCCATTTGTTGAGCATGTGTGAAAAGGAGAAATCTCAGTCAGCCTGTTGGAAGCCAGACACTCAGGCAGCATTTTTTAAAGTATGCCAACATATACAGTCTTATGAATGGCACCTCATTCGTAAGCCCTGCTGGCCTCCAGACCAGGTGATCTGGAAGTGTCCCATGGGTTACAGCTGCAAAAATTGGGGCTCTAGATGAGTGTATAAGCTCCTTTCTGGGATGTACTAGTGAGCTGTAGTGAGGCAAAGGGAGAATGCAAAGAGGGCTCCTCCAGCCTCATTCCTGTGAGCACCTCTGTAGCCTCTAGATGTGTGGCAAACATGAAGCCTGACCCACAAGCTGACGCTCTGGGACAAGTAAATAGGCCTTTTTCACAGGCAGGCTTGGGGTGTGTTTCAGTTGATGTCTGTGCAGTGCCCTGGGACTGGTAGCCTGCCAAGAACTGTCTCTCCAATTGTTTCAGTCCTGTGGGGCCCAGAAATGCAAGCTCCAGCTACCAGAGCCAGGCAATCAAGGATCGTTTCCTGTGTGAATCACGTTTGCCTACAGCTTTAGCGAGGCAGCAGCGGAGTGCAGGGTCAAGGCATGCCCATCGGCTTTTTTTTTTTTTTAACATCTTTATTGGAGTATAATTGCTTTAAAATGGTGTGTTAGTTTCTGCTTTATAACAAAGTGAATCAGTTATACATATACATATATCCCCATATCTCTTCCCTCTTGCGTCTGCCTCCCTCCCACCCTCCTTATCCCACCCCTCTAGGTGGTCACAAAGCACAGAGCTGATCTCCCTGTGCTATATGCAGCTGCTTCCCACTAGCTATCTATTCTACGTCTGGTAGTGTATATATGTCCATGCCACTCTCTCACTTTGTCACAGCCTACCCTTCCCCCTCCCCACATCCTCAAGTCCATTCTCTAGTAGGTCTGCATCTCCATTCCAGTCTTACCCCTAGGTTCTTCATGACTTTTTTTTTCTTCTTAGAATCCATATATATGTGTTAGCATACGGTATTTGTTTTTCTCTTTCTGACTTACTTCACTCTGTATGACAGACTCTAGGTCCATCCACCTCACTACAAATAACTCAATTTCATTTCTTTTTATGGCTGAGTAATATTCCATTGTATATATGTTCCACATCTTCTTTATCCATTCATCCGATGATGGACACTTAGGTTGCTTCCATGTCCTGGCTATTGTAAATAGAGCTGCAATGAACATTGTGGTACATGACTCTTTTTGAATTATGGTTTTCTCAAGGTATATGCCCCGTAGTGGGATTGCTGGGTCGTATGGTAGTTCTATTTGTAGTTTTTTAAGGAACCTCCATATTGTTCTCCATAGTGGCTGTATCAGTTTACATTCCTACCAGCAGTGCAAGAGTGTTCCCTTTTCTCCACATCCTCTCCAGCATTTATTGTTTGTAGATTTTTGATGATGGCCATTCTGACCTGTGTGAGATGATATCTCATTGTAGGGTTTTTTTGGCGGTACTTGGGCCTCTCATTGTTGTGGCCTCTGCCGCTGCAGAGCACAGGCTCCGGACATGCAGGATCAGTGGCCATGGCTCACAGGCCCAGCCGCTCCATGGCACGTGGGATCCTCCCAGACCGGGGCACGAACCCGTCCCCTGCATTGGCAGGTGGACTCTCAACCACTGCGCCACCAGGGAAGCCCTCATTGTAGTTTTGATTTGCATTTCTCTAATGATTAATGATGTTGAGCACTCTTTCATGTGTTTGTTGGCAATCTGTTATATCTTCTTTGGAGAAATGTCTATTTAGGTCTTCTGCCCATTTTTGGATTGGGTTGTTTGTTTTTTTGATATTGAGCTGCATGAGCTGCTTATAAATTTTGGAGATTAATCCTTTGTCAGTTGCTTCATTTGCAAATATTTTCTCCCATTCTGAGGGTTGTCTTTTGGTCTTGTTTGGTACATGTAAACGTATGAGATTAGAACACTCCCTAACACCATTCACAAAAAGAAGCTCAAAAGGGATTAAAGACCTAAATGTAAGGCCAGAAACTATCAAACTCTTAGAGGAAAACATAGGCAGAACACTCTATGACATAAATCACAGCAAGATCCTTTTTGACCCACATCCTAGAGAAATGGAAATAAAAACAAAAATAAACAAATGGGACCTAATGAAACTGAAAAGCTTTTGCACGGCAAAGGAAACCATAAACAATGCCCACCAGCTTTATCCATGCAGTGAGGGAGCACAGGTTTGGGGAGCACCCACTGTTTTTTGCAAGGGAGTGGGAAAGCACAGGCATGGGGCACACCCTCAGGCTTTAGTGGGGAAGCTGGAGAGGGCTGTGATTGCACATGCCTGTGGTGCCAGGAAGGTAGAGGGAGAGTGCAAAAAGAGAGAGCTGGGGGTCAGGCCCCTGACCCTAATGCTTTAAGATTAGCAAATGAACCTCCTTCACATTCGGCCTATAAGCTTTTCAAGCTGCTGCTTTTGCGTTGGGTCCCTGGACACGTTAGTTTGCACACAAGCCCTTTAAGAGCGGAATCTCAGTTCCCTACAGCCCTTTGGGTCTCCTGGATGTAAGCCCCATTGGTTTTCACAGTCAGACGTTTGGGGGGCTCTTCTCTCCAGTGCAGGTCCCAGGGGTTAGGGTGCTTGATGTGGTGCATGAGCGCTTCATTTCTCAGGGAAAAGCTCCGTATTTGTGAGATCCCTACAGATTGGGGCTCTCTGTGCAGGTGGTGGGGTTTCTGGTGAGAATGTATCTCTCCCTCTCCCACCTGTCTCATGTGGCTCTTTTATCCTTTGTTGTGGAGAAGCTGTTCAGCTAGTTTTCAGGTCTTTTTCAGAGGGACTTGTTCCATATGTGTGTCCATGGGAGGAGGTGAATTCAGGATCTTCTACACAGCCATCCTGAACTTTCTCTCAAGACTGTGGAAGTATTATTTTAGATTAGTATACTTCGTCTTCAAGAAGGAAAGTCCAATGTATTATATGTACATGGGTGGGTGGTGAGGAGTGAAGGGCACAGTCAAAGGCAAGGATTCTGGGAAACTAAAGGCAATTATTAGGATGCTGGATGCCAGGAGTTGGAGTTGAACTAGAGAATAGAATTGGAAGGAGCATAATAACACAAGACAAATGTTTCTATTTCACAATTTTAATTTGAGCTGAACTTAATCCTGAGGTAACTCGATTCTTCTTATTTATTTGAAAATTTGCTCTACTTTATGTCTAAGTAAAAACATTGATAGTCCCTTTGTTTTGACTCAAAATGTTCCTGGAAACTAGAACATAAAGAATATTTATGAAGCAGGTTATGATTTCCTTTAGGAACAGCTCTGAAACTGAATATAGAATATCTGACCCAGGACTCAGCATTAGATACATCATAAATATGACCAGCCATGTCTCATGACGATTAAGAAATTACTATAAATACCTATCATATAACATACAAAATTATAATACCAATTCTATAAAATGGTCATGGATAAACCAAACACCTCTTTAATACAAAGGACTCCAACAAACTATACGTTTAGAGGGGAACATTTAAAGATGTATGTTTCATTGGCCATTGATCTTTTCTGTGGTCCATCTGTTTACCTGAAGTGTCTGAGGTACTGAAGGCAGTGAGCTAGTGAAAAGCTGCCTCAACCAGGCAGCAGAAGATTTGGGAAGTTCACTTCACTTCTGAGTCTCACTTAACGGTCCCTTTCCATTCATTCTAACATTTTATGGAACTAAACTATTTTCTAAAATTAATGTTAGCTATAATAAACATTAAGCAACAAATTCAAAATAATTTCTTGTGCCATCTTAGAATTTGGAAGAGTTTAGGGTATGCTGGATGGTCCTGCTTTAGAAGGTTAAATAACTTTGAAATGATAATTTCTGTTTCTTTAGCTACACATCTGGTGGCAAGTAGAACCTTCTAAATCATTTCCTCCATTATCAGAGTGTGTTCACAAAATATTTACCAGTGGTGCTGATGGTGTGGTTTCTGTTATTGAAAAGCATTTTACTTTTCATCTAATCATCTACTTTCCCCTTTACTCTCCTCTAACTCCTTAAATAGTTCAAAGTTACCCACGTGGCAGCTTAGAGACAGACCAAAGCAAGGCACCAAGACACACTGAGTGGGGTTTCAATTGCTTTGTTAAGCGTTTAGCCAAAGGCTTACCTTGTTAATCTGCTAACAATTACCACCAGGTCATTAGCAAAATCTTGTAAAAAGGAGTTATAAAAACATCTCTCACAGAATCCTCAAAAGGACAGACTACCTCGAATGTAGCTTCCTTTACCTCTGGAAACAGGCAGGTATAGGTGGCATGCAGGAAGCCTGTGTTCTAATTAGGTGATAGCCAAAAGGCAGAGATAAAGAGTGAAGTTTCCTATAGAGAAAAAAAGTAGTTGATTTCAGCAATTTTCACATGAAAAGGTTAAAACTCGTTTATTAATACTGAAACGCCATTTAAAATTTTATTTACTTATTTTTAATTGAGTATAATTGACATACAGCGTCATATTAGTTTCAGAGGTACAATATAATGATTTTATATATGCATTTATTTGAAATGAGCACTACAATGTCTAGTTAACATCCATCACCACACCTAGTCATATATTTTTAAAATATTATTTAAAATTCATCATCTTAAGTGTTGATTTCTCTTGCAAATTAAAAAAATATTGAATTCAATTTGAAAAAGATTTAAATGAAAAATTTGCTCTAGGATCCTGAACATTATTAATTTAAAGTCATCTATTTTTATAAATTAGCTGTATCTCTTGACTATAATTTTCTTGCCTTCCCCTATTTGGAAAATGAACAAATTTTGTTAGAATGACAAATTTACTAAAACTGGAGAGAATACTAAGGTTCCCAAATGTTGCCTTAGCCCTTCTCAAATGTAAGATCTTGAATCTCTAATTTCTTCCTGCCTTAGGAATAAAACATTAAACTGGTGAAATTCCTCAAGATTTACAATTTTTAAATTTTACATACTATGTTGTTAAATAATGGCATATAGAAATATAATTATATAATACTATTTTTTAAGTGCTAGAAACAAAAATAAGATAGAACTTACAACAGAGCTAGCAAGACCAGTATGAATAGCTCATCCATCACAAGCTCTGCCCAAAGGCAATGTTATGTAAATTCAATTTATAGACCTTGAATAGCTTCCCCAGTGTTGGCCTTTGAAAAGCTCTACACTGATATTTTCAAGAAACTAGCAGCACACTCCAACCTGAAAAAGTAATACTATGAAGATGCTGCCATTAGTGATTTTATGTACTTCTACATACCCTTCTTGAATTTGAAATAATGGATAAGTTCAGGTAATTTTTGTTCTCTTTCAAATTTTATGACTTCAATATTGAGTTGTGTTTTATGACCTACATTTATTATATTCTGTAGAGTCAGACTGCAGTTTTAGGCAAAGAATACCTTCAGAGTCTGAAATCAGACTTTGGGAAGAAATCAGAGGTTTAAAATGAGTAATCATGTATTCTGGAAGCATAGGAATTTTCCAAAGATTTTGAAAAACAACCAAATACTGCATACTGTGTAATATATGAGCAATAATTTCCCAATCCTCTAGACAGTCTCTTTTTCTTTTGTGGCTAGGATAATTATCTATTCATGCATGGGCAAGGATTGCTGCTATAAAACTTAATTTCTTCCAGAGCAGTTTTGGTAGTTATTTTTGGAGGAAGAGTTTGTTTAGCAAATTGTTCACTGACAACGGTGAGGAATTTTTAGTTACGAGGAATTCTGACAAGGTCACAGGAATTATCCAGTCTCAGTTTCCAGTCTTGAGTCACATTGAAAGAGTGAAATTTAAACAGTGGTAAATTCAATAACAAGTAACGTTACATAATATTTACATGACAGAACAAAAACTAAAACTTCAGACCTTTTTCTCTTTAAATTAGGTTCTCACGCTAATGGACCAGATATAATTTGTTTATACAACTTGCTTAAAAAGAATGAGAACCTGGCTTCTATAGGAGAAAGAGAACGAGAGAGGAAGATTCTGACCTGGGTTATAATCCTGTTGCGCTTCTAGCTTTCTAGAAGGTCCTAGAGCTATCACAGTACTTTGATAAGCTTTGCTTTCTTTATTTACCAATATGTGAGCCAAATACTTAACCTGGCTGTGATGAGATAGTAAATGAAAGTATTTTAAAAATATAATGTAAGTTATCATTTATTAGGGAAAAGCACATGCCAGGCACACTTAGTTTTCATGGTAGTATAAACGTCACAGGCTAGATAGGTTGTAAATTTGGTTACTTTTACAGCTTTTAACACTAAAATATTTCTGCACCAGGGGCTGTCTTTAAGTTGTATTTGTGGCTAAACAGATCTACCCTCATTTTGAGTACTCATTGGCCATTATTGATAGTGATAACTAAACTCTGGTTGAAGTATCTTAAAAAGTATGCAGTATGTGATAAATTCCATGACACGACTGAGGCATTTGAGAAATAATTTACTTTTTTAGAATTTAGGTCAAGAGCAGAAGCAAAATTATAATTTATGCATAACCTCAATTTTTTTCCCTCAAGTACACAGAAAGAACAAATGTACTATGGATTTTATTTGAAGAGGTTTGTAGTTATGTTTGTTTTACTTGTTTTTACATAGGGAACCTTTGTTGGCCTTTAAAATGTAACAGCGTAACTGATGTATTTTTGCCAACAATAAAACAAATACATGTGACAAAATAAATGCATGCTCATTTCAGCCTGCAAGATTTGTTTTAAAATTATTCTGTTTGCAGCCAGGGGAAACAAATGAGATCATTTCTTTCCTCTCTGCCAAAGACAAGATGATTTCCCCAACCCACGTGTACAGTTGAGCGTAAGTCTAGCATGCTAGCGTGCTCGAGTCTCCGGACTTGTGTCTTGCCACTTGTGGGGACACACGCATCCGTGATAGTACACTGGATGGGGCAAGACTCAGTAGGCAAGGCATCTTCGGTTCACAAGAAAATTATGCTGACCATGTAGCTATCCCGTGTGCCTGCCGCATCTGCCCACTGGACAGGGAAAGAAAGGGTGCTTGGTGGAGTGTACACAGCTGTTCCTATCCACTCTCTCCCACTTTATACACTGTACTCCTCTCCCCACTTGCGTTCCAAGGGCAGGAACACACACACACACCCGTACACACACACACCCGTACACACACACACCCGTACACACGTACACACACACACACACACACCCGTACACACACACACACACACACACACACACACACACACACACACACACACACACACACACACACACACACACACACACACACCCTTATCTCTCCCAGCCGTCAGCCAGGACGCGTCTCCCGCGCACTCCGACCTCCCCGCCGCTGGCTCCGCAGCCTGTCCCCGCCACCAGCACTCCACGTGGGCGTACCCCAGCTCCAGGCGACCGCGCGGCCCACTGAGCCCCTAGCCGGCCCCCGCGCTCGAGGGAAGGCGCGGCCCCGGGGTCGGACGGACAAAGCGGGCGTCCAATCGAGCCCGGCACTGCCTCCCCGAAGGGAGGGAGTGGCGGCTCTGACGGGCCCAATGAGCTGGGAGCCCGAGTGGGACTTCCTCCTGGAATCCCGTTGGCCAGAATAGCGGGGCCGTGGGTGACACGTAAGTTAGGTGGGAGGCGGAGGCGGCGGCGGCCGAGGCTCCGCAGCCCAGTTAGTGACACCGGCCCGCCGTCCCCCAAACCCGGCCGGGGCAGCCCCCCCTCCCCCCCAGCTACTCACCCCCGCGGGCCGCGCGCCGAGGCGCCGCCTGGAGCCCGGCTCCCTTTGTTGGGCGCGTACCTCTCCTTTTGGTGGCAACAAAGTCGCGCAGTGGGAGCCGCCGCGAGGGGGCGGGGAGCGGCAGAGGCGGGACTCCGAGCGCCGCCAGGGGCAGCCGGGCCAAAAAGTGGGGAGGAGGGAACAAGGCAGGCGGCTTCTGCGGACCGGCGCGAGGACAGCCCGCTCAGAAGTATGCGGAGGGCCCCCTCCCGGGCCCAGGCACTCGCGGAGAGCCAGCCTCGCCAAAGTTTGGCGGCGGCGGCTGGCCCGGCGGCGTCGATGGCTGCACGCCCCGCGGCGCGCGGAGGCTGAGCGGGCGCCACTTCCCCTCCGGCCCAGCTTTTGTGTCTCGCGTCTCCTCCTCATGCTGCGTCCGGCCACCTCCTGCGGCGGCCGCTGCTGAGGCGCCCGCTTGGGCCGAGGGGAGGAAGGGACGGCGGCGGCGAGGACGGCCGCGGCGCGGGGTCCCGACGGGACTATGGGAAACGGGATGTGCTCCCGAAAGCAGAAGCGGATCTTCCAGACGCTGCTGCTGCTGACCGTGGTGTTCGGCTTTCTCTATGGCGCGATGCTCTACTACGAGCTGCAGACACAGCTGCGGAAAGCCGAAGCGGTGGCACTCAAGTACCAGCAGCACCAGGAGTCCCTATCCGCCCAGTTACAAGGTACGGTTAACGGGACGCGCGCGGCCGGTGGCCAGCTTTGCCCCGCGCCTCCCGCCCCGGCTGGAAAAGTGGTTTTGATGAGCTGTTGGCACCGCGGGCACCACCTCTGACCTTCAGGGACGTCAGAGGCAAGCCCCGCCGGACCCCGGAGTGTTAGAGATGACACATCCGCATCCTCCCGCTTCCTCCGGTGGTTACATTTGAAATTGGCAGCGCCAGCCCAGGTCGCACTGGGCGATGGATGGGCGGGTACACACTGAGTCTTTTACCCCAGCCCTTGTCAAAGGCCCAGCTGCAATCCGGGCAGACAAACCAGGATCCCTGCCTCCGCTCCTGCCAGCCCATCCGGAGGGGCATGGTTTCCTGGTTTCTAGGCATTTGCTTTCCAGTTGACGTTGTCAGTAGCCTAAGAAATGGGGCGTTTGGCCGAGATTTCTCAAACTGCTGTTTCTTCAAGGGAAATTAAGCCATGACCCGGTGGTTCAAACTAATGGCCCAGTCGAATGGAGCCTAGACCTGCTAGTTTCTTATTTCTGTTAACTCACTAGTGTGACTTTAGAGATGTTGGATGTGTTGGAAAAGTCCACGCTCCTGTTCACCATCCTGCAGGTATGTTTTTGGAAAAAGAAAAAAAAAAGTTTTATTAAACTGATTAACTTTCAGTTTGTCCCGGAGAGGTGCAAGAGGAGAAACCTGGTTTTTCACTTTGCCAGACACACAGCAAACACAACGTGAGCAATACCTGCAGAAAGACGGAAAGTTCCTATCCTTCTATTTCAGAATCCCATTTAACGTACATTTCAGGAACATAAATGATGCATGACTGCAAAGTAAGCACCATGTGGCCTTGTTAAGAGCAGAGTCATCCTTTACATATTTTTTGAAAGCTTTTTCTTACACTTGTGGTTAGTTTTCAACACTTATGCAGTCCTCTCCCCACCAAAAAAAGTGATAATAGTAAAGGGCTCTGAGCAGTGAAATGTTGACAGTCCTTGCTGATCATGCAAATATAGCTTATTTCATATTACTAGGAAGATACAAGCTGCATGGATAGTTTCTGTCATTGTATAGTTATACAGATATAAAACAGATACCTCTTCGTTGCTTTAGCTATTTTGAATGTTTTCTAGTAAAAAAAAAAATAAGATGAGAGAAAAGGATACACAACTGATTCTTGGTCTTATTTGCTTTTCCAACTTAGAAACAAAGGAAGTATTTTTAGCTTACTGAAGCTGTATAGCCACAGGCAATGAAAATACATGAGCTGGGCTTTGTTCAAAAGGAAAATCTGTTTTGATTCAGTCTTACTTAAAAAATTTTTTTCTTTAAAACTTGTTGAAATTTACCCATGAGTTATTGTTATGCAAAATATGGTATGCAAAATATGGATATTTATTTATTTACTTGTTTACTTAGAAGACACCAGCGGCAGTTAGACCAAGGGAAACATTTGCCATCGAGTAGTACAATGGCAGGACTGGATTTTCACACGTGTGACTGGAAGAGTGTATATGGTGGATTATGCAAGGTTGGTGCCTTGTTCTCTTAGTTCAGGAGACTCATGAGAGCAGGTGCTATCACATTCACCAATACATCCTCAGCACTGCACAGTGCCTGACACTCAGGAGGGGGTCAATGTATATATTTATTCAGTCAACAAACAAATTTTAACTGTGGTGAGAAAACTAGTCCCAAGCACTTTTGTCTGCTTTCTCAGACTTCACTTCCTTGTCTGCTTTTTGAAAAAAAACCAGGTAACAACAATGAAATATTTTGCCCAAGTAGCACATTTGCCTAAACTCCCAGTGCTGGAACTCATTGACTGAGGAGGCCCTGATTTCTGAGTCATGGCCTTTATTTGCAGTATTCCATTTAGAAAATCCATCTCAGTTTTTTTTCTCCTTTTATTTGCCTTCTTTTGGTGGTTGTAGTGGGGGAGAGGGGTGGTAAGTGGTAATACAAGACCATTAAAATACACATTTGCTTTGCTGCAGGAGATGAAAAAAAATGTTGTAGCTAGTTTGAACGAACGAGTGGCCTTACAGTCCATTTCTTAATTTAGTCTTTTGCCATTTCCTCTTGAATTGTGGTGCTGCACAGTTGCAATATGATTATGTGTGAAGAATTATTTCCCAAGCAGGCTACAGTTTCTTCTTCTTCTTTTTTTTTTTACAATTCTTCTTTTTTCACAATTCTGTTCTGTAGCATTTATTTTGGATTTCATATCTGCAGGCCATTTAATGAAGATTTTCGGATGGTACGCAGCTTTTGCTTCCCTTTTCCAATGACAAATGACATTTTACTCAGCAGTGCTTATGTACACATATAGATTTGTTTTTAGGACATTAAACTCTCCAGTCTTAAGACTTGCTTAGTTATGTGAGATCTCTTGACCTGGCTTGTATTAAAATCAGAGTTAATTATGAGTGGCCTTCTTTTTTTAAAAAATGCCTCTTGAAAAACGTTAAGTAATTTGGCCATGTAGTCTGAAGGTATACATTTGTTAAATGAACATATTTAGGTCATCTTCAGTTTAATAATGGGTTGTACACCAGACATTATTCTGAAAGTAGGTTATGTCTAACTCCAAGTGTATTTTGGAGTAGAACAGTTCCATAAATAGGAAATGGCAGGGGTTACATGGGGAAAGTTCCAGACTTTGGCAATGCTCCGTCCACTAAAAACAAATGTCTGTGTCTGCCAGCCTCTCTAACTTCCATCCATAGTGTTCCTTAATTATATTGAGGAGTGGGGCAGAGGTTACCTCTGGTGGCAGAGGCAGTAGTAACAACCTTTGACCAGCTCAGTGTTTAGTTAACTTAAAATTCTTTTTAAAAAACTGCTTTTGGGACTTCCCTGGTGATCCAGTGGTTAAGTCTTGGAGCTTCCACTGCTGGGGGCGCAGGTTAGATCCCTGGTCAGGAAACTAAGATCCCACGTTCCTCTCCAAGCAGCCAAAAAAAACAAAAGCAAAAATGCTTTTGGGGCCATGCACCATTTTCTGTGTCAATAAACAGTGGTTCTCAGCTTTGACTGCCCATTGGAATCACCTGGGTGCAGCTCCCAGTCCAATTATGTGGAAATCTGTGGGGTGGAACCCACCTGGCAGTCTCCCCAGGTGATAGCAGTATGCAGCCAAGGTCGAGAACCACAGCTCTGTAATCTTAAGACTGAGCTGATTCACACACTTTTTTTTTAAAACATCTTTATTGGAGTATAACTGTTTTACAATAGTGTGTTAGTTTCTCCTTTACAACAAAGTGAATCAGTTATACATATACATATGTTCCCATATCTCTTCCCTCTTGCGTCACCCTCCCTCCCACCCTCCCTATCCCACCCCTCTTGCTGGCTTGGCTGCAAAGACATTTGAGGCTTTTTTCTCTTACCCCAAGCATGTGATTCAAATTCTAGCCCTGTAACTTTTTGTGTGATCTTGGGCCTCATTTTTCTTATTTATATAATGGAGATTAGAGTGACCTATTTTATAAAATACTGTGAGGATAAAATAATACCTATGAAGCTCGTAGCACATACCTAGCACATAGTAGGTACCGCTGATTCAACATTAGCTGTTGTTATCATAGCAGTCGCTGTTTGAGATATTTGACCATTTTCTCTTCCCAGGGTTGCCATGGGTAAAATTTTGAAATTGGCAGAATTTGTTTTTATAATTAGCTCCTTTTTTGTTGTACCTAAATGAACATCAAAGAAAATAGGCAGACTGGAATAAATCCAAGTTCTTTACTCTGGAGAAGGGACCCTCCCTGACAATTTAAATTTAGAATTCAAGTCTGGTTACTAATTAACTCTCTTTATATCATGTCAGGTTAGGAGAGGGTGTGATTGCCAGAGGTAGGCAGTAACCTTGTGCAATAAGATCTGGGAGAGGGATGTAACTATTTAAATTTTTGAGGGGGCAAACAGTCCCTCCTTCTTAAAGCATTGTATTACATTATTGCAGTGCTCTTGGTCTTCCCGGTGATGACCAGAAACCATCAAGAAAAGGTTCATATGATGTCTTCTATGCTCCTATTCCAGATAACTGTATTACAGTTATTTAAAACAAACATGTTTGGTGCTTCTAAGAGTGATATGGTTATTCAAGTTAGCTGTCCTTTGCATTATGTTCCCCTGAGACATAGAATGGCCCATTTGCCTGAGCATGAAAACATACTGTATCTTATCTGGTTTCTTCTTTGTTTTCAACCTACCCTGAATTTGCTTTAAAAAAAAAAGAAAAGTTCTCCTTCAGCTCAGGACCAGGCTTTTAAAAAATTCTTTCATCTCCAGTGCTGAGTGCTTGGCATATACTGTAGTAGGTGATCAATAAATATATAGGTCTATACCTATATATTCATTGGCTCTCTGCCAATGAATGTGCTTATATGTGGTGAGCAGTGAAATGTAGTAGATGTGGGCTGAGGAGTCAGAGCTCTTGGACTTGATGTCTTGCCATATATATATATATATATATATATATATATATATATATATATATTTTTTTTTTTTTTTTTACCAGCTGGGTGATCTTGGGTTACTTAACATCTCTGTGATTTACTTTCATCATATTTAATGATCAGGATAATGGTGTTTATAATAGTTTGTCATAGGATCAATAGTGTTAGCGGGGGTACAGTGCTTAGAAGGGTGATACTTGCATTTTGGAATACTGGGGAACTTCATGTACAACAGAGTGGTTCACAGAATTAGCCCCATGGGTTATAGGCGATTAGTAATTTAGCCCCATGGTTGTAGGCAATGCGTAGTAGGGATACTCGTTTTCAAGTGCAAAGTTAGGACATACAAACATCAATTAGATGTTGTCTATTAAATGGACATTTTCACTGAAGTACATACATCGTGCAGTTAAAAGGTGAAATTTATCAAGCTGTTTTTGTATAATTCTGTTCTGTTTAAAAAATGGAACAGACATAAAAACTCTTTATGTAAAACCGTGCCTTAAGATTTATTTCCTGAATAAAAGATAAAAGCTTCTAGATAACTTTTGAAAATATGACTCAGTTAAACATTCTGTTAAATATATGTGACATGCACGAATATGTGTGATTCCACACACTGTACCTGCCTTAGTCGTCCCTGTAAATTGGAACTCGCCAATATTGGTTCACCACCAGGGAAGAGAATTGCTCAGTATCTGTGAGCCTTTTGTTTAAGTCCGAGGTAGAAGACCTAGGCATGTTATACAGTTCACTACATCCAAGTAGATTGGAAAACTTACCTGCACCTTTTAAAATTCCCTCCTGCCTTACCAAGAGCTGTGACACAAGACCAGGTTTTAGAGACTTAAGGAATGAGTGACTTGGAGTTTGAGAATGATGACTGAAGCCGGGTGGACCAAAATGCAAATGATTTGAGAGAAACTAGAAGACATGAGAGAGAGAGAAGGGGGCTAACATCAGTTTATGACATTTCAAAGCACTGGGGAAGATTCTTGCCCACATCCACCTGTCCTAAAAAGAAAGAAACAGGGACTACTGAAGGGGGAGTGGGTTTGGCAACAGATACTCTTTGAATGCAACTCTGGTGTTTACCAATGGAGTGACCTTGAGCAGGCAGGTAACTCTCTGAACTTCGCCTTCTTCCTAGTTGGCTGGGGATAGCAATGTCTGTTTTGCACACTTGTATGGACTAGAAATAATACATTTAATGTGACTGGCACAAATCCCAGAGTGCATCACTATGACATTTACTAGGTAACCAGGACTGCTGTTGCAGGATTAATATTGGGCTACTTTTCATTTTGCCCACTGTGTATTACACCCAGTAGGTAATAGAGTCATTATCTGTGGTCTAAATGTGGCTCTTTTCAGAGCCATATGCCCACCTTGGCTGAAACTTTTACTTGATTAAAGGCACTCTCACTCTGTCTTTTCTACCATATTGACCCTTTTTTGGTAAGAAAAGACTTGAGAATGCTTTGCATGGTAGCAGCTAAGAGTTGCTGTTTTTCATTTTGACAACTAAGTGTTCTTATTTTATCACTGAGGACAAAATGTTTTTGCTACTTTTGCCAGTCAGTGGTTTATGGGTTTTGTAGCTTTGTTTGGAAGTGAAAGGTATGTATAACTTTAGTGTAAAATAAAAATGGCCAACTGTATTTTTTCTTTCAAGCCACTCTTATTTGAAATGAATTTATTTTGATAGAAATTTGAAGATTTCCTTGAAAGAATTAAATTATGTTAAATACATACCATTTATTGACTCTCTGCCACATTCAGGTGCTGGGCTTAAGCACGTTACATGCATTTTCTCACTTAACCCTGACTGAGCACTTTGGTGTGAAGGAGCAGTCTGAGGCCCAGAGGGGTAAATTACCTTTCCAGTATCAAGGTCGAATCTAATAAATCTGAACTTGGAACCCCAATGTGATTTCCTAGCCTGTGTTCCTTCCACAGTACTCCATTGCCCTCAAAATTATTTTAGTGTCTCTGTGACAATATTAAAGGTTTTGAGAAAGTGGGTTAGGTGGGTCGTGTGAGGATTCAAGATAAAATTTAGAATCAGAAGTAACAGGTGTGATTATTTGGTGCAACATTTCCAGAGTGTAGGACATTTGGTGCTGTTGAAAAAGGTGATTTTAGTTGATACTGGAGTTGGTTTTAGGTGATCTGCAGATGCTGCATAAAATAACATCAAATCACGGGAGAAACTTCTGCCCTTTTGAATTCCCTTTCAATGTTTTCTTGACAAGTCAAGGAGAAACTCTCAGTTTGATACTAGAGCCTGTCTCCTAGATATAGTTGCTCATTTGTTTTCAGAGAGCAGACTTCAGGCAGCCAACAGCCTGACAGCTAGACTTTAATAATTGTTTTGTTGTTTTATTGTATTTAAATTTTATGGTTACTACCCATTAATGGCACGTTAAGTCAGATTTTTCATTTACAAGTAGTAGCGTAAAGTTTCCTTTTTAGAAGTTTATGTTAGGGTAAAAAGTGAGCATTTGGCAACCCATTGTACCTATACAGGTTTTGTACGTATAAAATAAGAACTCGTGTTATGAGTACCTGCATGTCTGACGTTCAGGAACGCATCACTTGGTGATGCAGACACTGAATTTTACAGTTAAGAAAACAATCCTGAAGAGGGTGAATCACTTAGCGTGCGTCTCAAGCTAAGCCCAGAGCCCACATACACTGATTTCCAGAACAGCGGAGCACTCCTCACTGCGCTCTGCTGTGTCTGCAGACCGGCAGCACCCTCCTCTCGGTCTGAGCAGCATGGGTTTTGCTATTTTTAAACAATGTCTCTGTATTTCTGAATGGCACACTTGTGTTCTTTGTTTTTATTGGCCTGTGGGTGCTTTTCCAGAGGACATGCCAGCCATTGCCCTACACTAATAAGGCTCACTAAATAGGCTTATAGCCTGGAGGGACATGGACATGAAATAAATTGCTCATTATAATAGTATGACATTTTTTTAAAATATTGCTTTAGCTATTTTTCACATATAAAATGTCACAATATGATACGTAGTGAATAGAAAAGTGAAAGATGTGCTGTCATTCTGAAGGATGAGGCATTTTAGAACATTTGAATGACACCATTTCCTTTCCTTTGAGAATAAGTGAACTTAAGAAAAATATATAATCATTTTAGGAGAATCAAACATTCTATTTCCCGTTTCACCTCTCATTTAAAGCCCTTATTTAAGTGGAATTTTTGTAAAAAAAAATTCTATAAATCAAGGTATGTGAGAACTTTGACATTGCTTGTATGCTCTAGACAATAGCTATAATACTATCAAATAAGTATTCTAAATGTAGATTAATATTGGGCAGCTGATAAATTGCTTGATTGGTTAGTGTAGAACAGTTTATCACGTTTTATATTAGTGAGATTTAATATTGTAAATCTATGCTTCCTACTGCAATAATCTCTCAACCTATTAACAAACATTTAGAGGTAATTTTTAAAAGGACTTTACATCCTTTTTAAAGGTTTGATTCTGTAAAACATGTTAAATAGTATTGATGTCAAACATCACTTTTATTAGAAGATGAAAAATATATCCTCTTTACTAGATAGGTGAGTATCAGCTCAAAATCCAGAAGTCATCTAAGTTTTATCTGGGTGTGGGTATGGCTCCTTGGATATAGTTCCTCAAGTACAACTTCTCAAGTATAGTTCCTCTTCATTGGTAGATCTGTGAAACTAAACCTCAACATAAGCAACATACAACAGTGGGGCAGGCGTACAATACCTACATATTCTTATTCAAAACAGCGGAAAGTGCAAGATGTGTAGGAGTTGCTGGTCCATGAAAATTCTGAAATCCAGTTAGGCAAATGTTCCTCAGCTAGGTCCAGGCCTGGGAATAATTCTCCATGGTTCTTGATTCTACCCTATGGACTACTGAGTCATCCTTCCTTTTTTCATGAAAGGTAGCATGTGTTGGCAGCTGAGTTTTCTCAGTCTGCTTCCTGCCTGTAGAATTTTGGGGATCTGTGACCTTTTTTCATTGAGGACCATCTCCATTCCTTCCAGTCCAAACTGGCAGTGTATCTGCTGGTAAAATCCTCTCAAAATTTTTGTGGGTCTCCTGTGAAACTTGTTGAGGTTTACTCTGTTAGACAAAAAACCACACCCACCTTGGAGATGATTCCTTCTCTACCTTGAGTTTCTGCAGAGGCAAGGGAGAGACAATGCCCTTTAACTTACCAAAGGCCTGTTGAGAGTATCTGTGAGTCACACCCTTAAAGTTGTAGGAGATCCTGTGGTCTGATTGAATAGTACTCTGAGATGCCACGTTTCCCAGGCTTACCAAAAGGATTTCAGAAGCTACACCGTTGATCTCATTTTAGACCATGTTTTCTCAGGCAGTTCCCTAGAAATGATCTTTGCTTGGAAACTATTTCTTAACTTTAGCATTGTTTGCTGTCTAGAGAGACTGAGGATTTTCAAAACCTTCAGGTCCTGCCTCCTTTTTTGTTTGGTAGTCCCTCCCCTGTTTTATATTCTCATAGTTTGCTATAAACAGCAAGAAGGAACGAGGTAGCATCTTCAGTACTTTGCTGGGAAAGCTCCTTAACTAAGTCACCCAGTTCATTTGGCACTTTTTAAACGTCTCATATAAATGCATGAGTCTGCAGGTCACGTAACTACACATAAGTGTCGTATTGTTAAACCTTTTGCCACTGTGTAATTTCTAGTTTACAATAAGATTTTCCTCACTTTCATTTATGCCCGTAATAGAAATCTCTTCAAAGTCCAAAATTCTGTGAACAATGTGTCCAAGGCACTTTGCACTGTCACTGGCACTCTTCTTAGGCCCACTACATGGTTCCAAAGCCTCTGCCACCTTTTAGGTTTTTGTCATGGCAGCACCCCACTTCTAAAATCTGGATTAGTTATCCTGTTGCATAGCAAAGTACCCCCAAACTGAATCGGCTTAGAATGGCAAATATTATCTCACAGTTTTTGCTGGAAAGGAATCGACTTAGCTGGGTGATTATCTGAAGATCTCTGTCTCACGATGTTGCAGTCAAACTGCTGATTGGGGTTGTAGTCATCTCAAAATTTGACCGGGACCGAAGGATCTGCTTCAGAATTCGCTGATGTGGTTGTTGGCAGGCCTCAGAAGATCCAATTCCAATCTCACTCATCCGGGCCTTTCTGAAGGAACTTCCATTATTCCAACCTGGAACTTAAAACGTAATAGCTGGCTTCCCCCAGGGCAAGAGATCCAAGAGAAAGCTAGAGAGAGAGTGTGTATGAACCCAAGATGAAAGTGAAAGTATTTTAATAACCTAATCTTGAAGGTGATAACTCATCACTTTCTGCCATATTCTGTTCATTAGAATCTAATCACCAAGTCCAGCCTGTGCTCAAGGACAAGAATAACAGAAAGTAAGGATTACCTGGGGCCATCTTAGTAGCTGCCCCCCACAAGGTGAGAATGACATTGTCATTGTTGGCATTCTTCGAGCACTTGTTATGTGCCAGGCACTGTTCTAAATTATATTATTGGAATATCCAACATAATACTTTCGTAAAAATGTTCTACTAAATATTAAAATGTGATTTACCATTTAATTTGACATATATTAGTAAGAAGTGGCATTTGAAGTCATGGAACTACAGAGGGAAATTATCTGCTATTTAAACCATCTGACCTGGAAGAATTAAAATTAAAAGAGATTTCCAGGTATCTCTCTGAAGTATAAACCTAACTAGGAGACTGTTAGGGGAAATCCCAAAGTGGAAGCCATCCTGTCCTTGGGGAGTTTCAAAATCCATTGACAATTTGTGAAAATTTCCCACTCCTACAAATGACTGTATTTCTTTGGCAGGTAGATAGGAATGCAGTACAGTGTGTTTGTTCATACAGTATTTTCATGTGCTTCTGAATGTTCCTTCTGACTTCATATTGTCTGCAGTCCTTGGTGAAGACCTCATTATTTGATAATCAGAAGATACATTTTTTAATGCAGTTCAACTGGTCTTAGAGAGATAAATATCTTTGATTTAAAGAAAGAGCATTAATTGCATGACTAGTAATTTCAACTTGTTCATTCATCCCTATTTTGAAAGTCAAGTTTCAAATATTGCAGTACATGAGGTATTCTTTTGTGATGTCAATACAATTAAAAATAGAGCATATGCGCATATTATGAAAAAGTCATTAAATGTTTTATGAACAATTGTAATTTCAATTTCACAGTATGACCTCACTCTTCCAAACATACTTTAATAATTAGAGATACATGAGATGAATATTTCTGTTTTCCATTTGACTTCCATTATACTTTCCTAAACATATTTCTGTAAGAGATTAGATCGGGAAGTGGGTAGAGAATATTTTGTCAAAATGTTTGAAGCCATACTTGATTCACAAATCAGGGAGAGTTCTGTTCTTGTCAGTGAGAAGTTGCTGTTGAATTTCTAGGAAATCAGTGTTTCTCTTCCTGCTCTCCTGCTATCTATGTGGGTGCCAAATTGCTGCCGTGATCCTCTCTGTTAGGCTAGGTTGCTGGGGACTTCTCTTGGTAATACTCTCAGTGATTGTAAGTCCTTTGGGACATTTGGTCTCTGTTCTCTGTCCCAAAAACCAAAATGGGAAAATTCCCTACGTGTTCTACAGTATAGTTCTAACATGTGCAGTGTGGTTCTTAGGGACACTTAACAGGCTGCATATTGTCTTTTTCTCATTTACCTTTTGCTCCCTGGGTTGGTCAGGGTCCATATGGATTAAGCTAGCAGATACTCTTTTCTGTTGAAACTGCCCAAGGAAGCAGTAGCTTCTAGCCCAGTTATCTAGAATGATGGTGAATACATGTGAGACTCCTTTTTTAGCCCCCGAGAAGTGTTCATCTGAGGGTCCCACAGTAGCAATACTTTGAGCAGAGACCAAGCCCTTAAAGAAAGACTGCTTTGTTTTTATTTCAGGCCTCCAGCTGTTCTCAAAACTGCCTCCTACCTGGCAACAGCTCAGTCTAAGACCACGTCGTGTGTCTTGTCTGTGACCCTCTCTTCCCTGAGGGTGGCATTTTCAATTTGGGATCTATGGGGTCTATGAATTTTCTGAAAATTTATGTCAATTTTGTATAAGTGCCTTTTTCCAAGACAGACGCTATAGCTTTTATCAGATCCTGAAAGCATCAGTGACCTGAAAAAGGCTAAGAACCCCTGCTTTCGGGCAAATTCCCCTTTCTGAGGTATTTTAAAGTCCATCTTGGAATTTGACCTCCCCTGGTTCCATGCCATGAACCCTCTAGAAAGTGGCCAGGTTTGTAATGGAGTCATCAGTGCTGACTGCTATTTCTCTAAAGCCCAAACCCATTCCACCTCCCTCAAATGTAAGAATCCTGATTAGAGAGTTAAATGACATCTAATAAATTGCATTTCTAGAATCCACTAGTAATTGCTTAGTAAATAATAAAAAATAATGCCTTGCTATCACATGAGACATTTATGCTTTTCAAATTGCTTTGTATTCATGATATCATTTGGTCCAAAAACCTCTGATGTTGAGTAAAGCAATATGCAATATTATTACCATTTTGAATTTGGGGAAACAGAAGTCACACAGCAAGACAGTGATACACTTGGGATTTATGCTCAAATTGCTTGAATCCTAACTCAGGACTCTTACAAATCCTCAGTTTCCAAGGCTCCCTCACCCTGGAACTAAAAGGAGGTTTTGACAGTACCTATTCACAAAGCAGAGTTTTTTACTTTGCCTCCTCAGAGTTAAGAATATTCCCAGATGCTGACGCACCTGGACTTGAGAACTGGCCTCCTTGGGGTCCACTGCCATCCCCCACCGCTTCCCATCTCCATGTCCTCAGAAGGTGCTGCTGGCTGCTCACACTACCACTTGCTGCCTCACCTCTGCAGCTTTCTACTGTCAGCAGCATGTTCACCGTGTCCCTCTCTGCATCTCATGCCCTGAAGGATGGAGGCAGGCTCCACAGGATTGGATCCCAGGGAAATAGGAGTGATAGTGTGGCGAACTTGGCTTCACTGCCCTTTCCATCTCTCTCCAGCACATTGTCCTTGATCCAAAATTAGGGGCTTGAGCTGTCCCTAAGCTTCAGATGATTCTCAGACTTCTCCGCAACCTGGGGTGTAGACATGGCACGGGCCCACACCGGGATCCTGCTAGCTTTCACCGCAGGCTCTGTAGCTTCACTTTGACTTCACAGGGGGGCTTTGAAGCTCACCACTCAACTGATTCTCTAGCTGTGTTTTTTAGTTTCCAGATGTAGAAGCCAAATCACTCCTAAATAAATCACAGATCGGAAAAACAGGAAAGAAGCTTTGTAGAACCCAGGTTGCAAAGAGCAGCATATGTTTGGGTTTGGCCCACACAGTGCTTGGGAAAATTTCACGGTAGTTGTCTACATGGAAAAAGAAAGATATTTTGTGTGAGCATCCGGATTTCCAACTTTGTCTGAAAGTCAGAGGATCCCTTGACACTGTGCTGCATTCCTGCGTGGCTTGTGTTTTGAGTGGGGCATGTGGGCTTCGGTTGGCAGACATTTCCGCTGGGAATTCTTCCTCTTGAATACCTCCTTTAGTTTTATCAGTGAAGAAAGCGAACCTCAGAGAGATTGAATGACTTGACGACTATGCTGTCCAGCATGGTAGCCACTGGTCCTGTGTGGCAGAAGCACTTAAAGTGCGGTTAGTGTGCAACTGAGGAATTGAATTTCATATTTTAACTAATTTAAACTTAAAATTTTTAGCCAAAGCATTGTGAAGCATTTATCTGTTAAACACAACTTTATTGCTTTGGTGGCACTACATTTCGATGAACTCTTGGGTCGCTTTAGATCTTATTGGTGTATTGCAGGGCACATACACTTCCTACCTTTTAAAACGTGGCTGCTAGAAATCTAACAATTACAAATGTGGTTCACTTCTGTTGGACAGTGTTGACCTGACAGAGCTCACACAGCTTGTTGGTGGAAAGTCTGGAATTTGTCAGCTGATATCCACGGTTCTAACCATTCTTTTTCTCTATTACTACGCTCTTGCCCAACTTTCCTTCTAATTCTCAAAACCTTTTCATTATACCAGACAATCTCATAAACCCCTATAGGAGTTTATTTTTCCTCATTTTTGCATGGCACATGATACAGAAATGATTTTATATAAATGAAAATTTAGCTTTGTGTATTATCAATGATCATATAATAAAGGTAATTTTAAAGATAATATAATTAATATTCATGATATATAAAGACTAAAATTATTTTTCTCATTTTAAGTGACACTGATCATTTAGTTGTCTCTGAATTATTTGTCTAAGAAAACAATTTTCAACACATTCAAAATAACATTGTATTTGATTTTTGACACAGATGTATATTAAAATGTAGTCTAAAATTAGTTACATATTGTAGCTCTAAAACTAGACAAAATTACTTTTAGACTTAATATATTGAGTTCCTATATTTGACATGAGAAGAAATAAATCAAACACTTCACAAGTAAAACACTGGGCATGTGAATAGCCCAATCAAGTCTAACGTTTACTTTCTTTTTTTTTACATTTTAGCTATTATGAATTGTGACATACATACATAAAAGTGTACAAATTGTAAGCAAGGCAGTTTGATGAATTTTCACAAACACATTTGTGTAATCAGCAACCTGATCAAAACACATAACAATACCAGCACCCCGGAAGTTTCCTTGAGCCCCTTTCAGTCACTAAGTGTCCCCTACCCACTAAGGATAATTGCTATGAATTGATTTTGCCTGTTTTTTTACTTTACATAAATGAAATCAAACAATATACAATCTTGTTTCTGACTTCTTTTTCAAAAAATATTTATTTATTTGGTTGTGCCGGGTCTTAGTTGCGGCAGGCGGGCTCCTTAGTTGTGGCTCGCAGGCTCCTTAGTTGCAGCATGTGGGCTCCTTAGTTGTAGCATGCAAACTCTTAGTTGCGGCATGCATGTGGGATCTAGTTCCCTGACCAGGGATCAAACCTGGGCCCTCTGCATTGGGAGCGTGCAGTCTTAACCACTGCGCCACCAGGGAGGTCCCCTGACTTCTTTTTCTTAACATTGTTTGTGAGATTCATCCAAGCTATTACATGTAGTTATAGATTGTTCACTTCTTTTAGTGTGCCATCTTAAATGTCTATCACAATTTATCCATTCTACTATTGATAAGCATTTGAGTAATAGATCTGCTGCTATGAACGCTCTAGTTCCTTTTGACTTCTTTTTTTTTTAAGGGCTAGCGACTTCTTGATGTACTTGATGACTATTTTGAGTAAGATAATGCAACTTAAGGACTATTTTGAGTGCATTTGCAAAATTGTTATTTTATTATTTCCCTTCTACTAGTGCTAATTTAATATCCTTATGCATCCTGTCTGTATGCCCTGGACTATTATCAGTGCAAATTTAAAAATATGAGCAAAAATAAAAACAACTAAAACCTAACATTCAAAATTCAAGTATTGGTGTCATTGCTCAGCCAAGGATAAGGATAAGCTTCCCAAGGGTCTGTCCAGATGTGAGCTGACTTATCTGTTCTCTATTCACCATCATTCGTGCTCTTTTGATACATTCTTTTCCCATTTGTGTTGTGTAAAAGGGTCATTTTTAAAGTAATTATTTTATTTAATAAGTGGAAATTACAATAGGCCTGATTACTGCCTTTTGCTAACTTAACTGAAACAGATTCACAATCCCCCTGATTTGGGAACACTGCCTCTCACTGGAAGGGTCCAGAGGATAACTGAGCATTTGGGAGCAGTGTTATAGAGTTAACTCAAATATCTGATGGGTGGTTGAACTAGCCTTAAGAATCTTTCTAAGCTAAAATATTATTTTTATATTCTGTGATGCTAGCTTTAGTGAACAATAATGAAAATAAGAATTATTTGTAGTGTGACTCATGCTCAGCAAATTATTAATATACAGTTTTCACACTGTATATTAGTTTTGCTTTATTATATATAAATGGCTAAAAAGGCAATGATGTTCTTGGAATTGCTTCATGAAAATCTCATTACTTTTAAAAGTTGTCATAATTGAATTGTGTTAGGCTGCAGTTTGTCTTCATACAAATTGTGACAGAAAAAGATTAATAAAATATTTGTGGAAACAAAAAAATCTACCCTACTTTTTTTTTTTTTTTTTTCGGTACGCGGGCCTCACTGTTGTGGCCTCTCCCGTTGCGGAGCGCAGGCTCCGGACGCGCAGGCTCAGCGGCCATGGCTCACAGGCCCAGCCGCTCCGCGGCATGTGGGATCTTCCCGGCCCGGGGCACGAACCCGTGTCCCCTGCATGGGCAGGTGGACTCTCAACCACCACGCCACCAGGGAAGCCCTACCCTACTTTTTAAAAGAATAGATTTCTGAATCACTTAGCATAAAAAGGAAAGACATCCTCCTGGCCACAGAATTAACAGATGATTCCTGTCTTGTGATTCAGGCAGACCCTAAAAGTATTAGTATTCACAATTAACAAAACTGTACTTACTGAACTCTTCTTTAATTCAAGATTTTTACTAATTTATACTGGTTCCCCCTCCTAACACTACTTAGTTCACACCTGTGAGGTTTTGAAGGGAAGCTATTCAGGAACTGCTCAAAAAACCAGATGAGCGATCTTGGAGTATTTCAGATAGTTAAGGAGATGGGTTACTTTCAGTTCACTTAGAGAACTGCTTGGTAAATTGTAGACACATCTGAGGTTACAAAATTGTAACTTGGGTTTGTTAAAATATAGTTTATTTGGCATATCGTAGTTTATTTCTGAAAATTAGACTTCATAGAATGTCTTTCCATGACAACTTTTTCTTTAAAAATTCCTTTATTAAAAAGATTTCTGATTCTGTTTTCTGGAATAGAAGATAGCCAAAGAAAATTACTGTTATTAATTTAGGATAGGTAATCCAAGGAGGTGTGGTTTGATGCACCTAATGTTACATGAGTAGCCACATAAAGATACTGAGCATTGATATATTTTTGTTTTGTAACAATTTCAAAATCTCAGTTTCTTAAAAGAACAAGCATATTCATGGTCACAGGTCTGCAGTTTGTTTGTGATTTGACCATTGTGGACTGGGCTTGCCTGGGACTGATTTGTCTGGATCTAGGCGTAGACAAGCTTGGAACTGGCTTGTCTGTCATTTCTATTATCCCATTGACCAGGTAAGACATGTGGTCAATGCCAACATTGATGGATTGGGGCGCGGAAGAACACTGCACACAGCTAGGCACTACTGCCTGGGTGGCAGGGTGTGAGTATATAATTACAGTAGTGAGGGGTGAAAAACTAGGAGTGATGACCCTATGTACCACAGTCAATTTCAAAATTGGTACAGTGTGAGATAAAAGAAGAAAGCTTCCTTCATTTGAAGAATTATTTTACAGTGATTTGACGTAGACTTTTTAAAAGGTTAACATAATTTTAGTCATATTTGAGTTTTCTTGGCAAAAGGAATGAGTTCATAATGAAAAGGCACGTAGCATAAATTATAAACAAAAGGCAACGAATATATATGTTCTTTTCATCAACAAACTTTTTCTGAAGCACCTGCTGTCCACAGGCTCTCTTGGAGGATATAATAATTTTACAGGTGCTACCATTAAGAGATAGAACGTAAATGAAGTATCCTTTAAAGCTGAAGGCTTTTCTATCGGATTTTTATGACTGCTCTTTCAGTGACATAGAATAAGTAGAACTTCTCCACTGAAGTATTTCAACATTTAATATGCTGATTTTAGCAGCAAAAGTAGATGTGATCAAATACAGGATTTAATTTAATACACTGATTTATGTGGGTTAAGAAAAAACTAGAGCAATATAGAACATGGACCCATGGATAGGCTTGGACATTTAAATTTTTTTGTAGACTTCTCATGGATATGCAAGTAATGCTTGGCTTTTTAAAAATATTCATTATATATTCACTGGGATTCTTTTCTTTAAAAAAATTAAATGAAAAAATTATGCCAGGGCTTCCCTGGTGGCACAGTGGTTAAGAATCCACCTGCCAATGCAGGGGACATGGGTTCAAGCCCTGGTCCAGGAAGAGCCCACATGCCGTGGAGCAACTAAGCCCATGCTCCACAACTGCTGAGCCCACGAGCCACAACTACTGGGCCCACGCGCTGCAACTACTGAAGCCCGTGTGCCTAGAGCTCGGGCTCCGCAACAAGAGAAGCCAGCGCAATGAAGAGTAGCCCCCTGCTCGCCACAACTAGAGAAAGCCCGCACACAGCAACGAAGACCCAAGGCAGCCAAAAATAAATAAATTTTAAAAATTATGCCATTAGTATTTACTTAAAGGTTCTAACGCCTACAACAGCAGCTATATATTTTATACCCAAGGTCTTGGGAAAAAAATATGGAAAATTTAGAGAGATGGATGCCCTGTCTTTTTGTCAGTCTTTCTGTCTTTTTAAAGATTTATCTAATTTTAAGCATTTCTTTAGAACACCCTTATTTTTCCAGTTGCATATTTATTAATTCCTTCCATTTAATGTGAGATGTATATATATGTGTATATATATATATATATATATATATATATATATAGTATATATGTGTGTGTATGACTAGTAAGTTAAGAATTATATTGGTCTTCTGTAGTAAGATAATCCTAATAACAATTTGTTTATATTTTTACTTTTAAAAGCTTGATTCTTCATGTCTCAGCTTGAAAATATCAGAACTTTTTTTTTTTTTACTAAAAAAGGAAAGCCAAAGGCTGGTCCCCAGGTACAAAAATATGGCCTTGATTTGGAAATAAATATTTCCTGTGAGTCATCCTGACATGCTTTTTGTGCATACAATAGAAGAAGCAGTAAGAAAGGCAGGTTTTTTTCGATAAATTCACTTCTGTAATTTTTGTGAACAATGCCTGCTCAGAAAATTTTCAGAGTAGTAACGTGTAGATTCTTGTTAAGCCCCATTAAGTAAAACTCTAATACTCTATGAAACCAGTGAATAATTGGCCAGTTACCATGTATTTGTTCTTTAACTTAAAGAAATACTTCCTGTCTTTAACTTTGTCCCTTTGGAAGTATGTTGATGTGGAAAGAAAATCTGACTTTATTTTTGGTTTTCCTTATCTCTGTTTTATTACTTAATTTTTTTTAAACTCTGCTAGTTGATTGCTTAAATACTTTTTTTTTTTTTTTTAACACTCTGGTTGGCACCAATTGGACCAGATGCCAAAGAGAACATTTCTACTGACTGCTTAATTATTTTGTAAAGGGAAGAGTCTTACCAGGCCCCACAGCATTTTAACTGCAAGAAATTACAATTTTTAACCATCACACCAAGAATTATGTCTTGAATTTTGAGTTGTGTCTCATTCGATCATATCTAATTTCCTCTCTTTCTAGGTCTGTTCTGGTGTTATCCAAGTGACTCAAAAACCTATTGGCATGGTGTAGACTACGTGGATGCTTTTTATATAGTTGTGTTGCCTCCACTTTGAAAATGCATTTCCTGAATCTTAACAGCCTGTGATATTTCTATTTCTAACATCCTAGTCTGACTGAATACCTGTCATCTCTTGACTGGGCTAGTTGCAGTAAGCTTCTACCTGGTTTTCTCGCTTCCACCCTTACCTCCCACATAATAGCTCAGTAGTTTATAAAGATTATTCATTGTAAAATATAGGGTAGGTAATGTTATTTCCTATCTTTCTTTAAGGAAAAGTTCACTTTTCTCTTACCACTTGGTTGTGCTTCACCAACAAGTTTCCAACCACATGGGCCTTTTAGCTGTTGCAGTGACACCCCAAGCTCACAGCCTTCTCAAAGTCTTTCAACCTGCTATTCTCTCTACCTGGAATCTTATTCCCTAAGATCTCTTCATCATTGACTAACTCCCTTTTATTCAGGCCTCAGCTCAGATGCCAACTCCTAGAAAGGCAGCAGTGTTAGCTGTCTATTGCTGCGTAACAAATTACCCCTGAACTTAGCACTTTCAAGTAACAAACATATGTAACCATTAACTGTTTCACATAGTTTCCTGAGGGTCATGAATCTAGGAGTAGCTTAGCTGGACAGTTCTGGCTCAGGGTCTCTCATGAGGCTGTACTCAAGCTGTTGGCTGGGCTACAGTCGACTCAGCATGGGCTGGGGGAGGATCCACTTCCAAACTCGTTCACGTGGTTGCTGGCGGGCTTCAGTTTCTCACTGTTGGCCAGATACCTCTGTTTTCCACTACAGAACACCCCTCCATAGATTGCCTGGGTGTCCTCATGACGTGGCATCCCCCACAGAGTGAGGGATCTAACAGGGGAAGAGCCCAGCACAGAATCCAGGCTTTTATAATTGAATCCACTTGCGCTGGATGCTATCAATCTCGCAGACCAACCCTGGTACAGTGTAGGAGGGGAGTACACAAGAGTATGAGTACCAGGCGGTGTGGGGATCATAGGGAACCATCTGGAAGGCTGGCTACTACAGCAGCCCATGGGAATTTCACTGGTTACTTTTGAGAAGCCTGCATCTTTCATATTTTTTTTGACCTCTGAACAATCTTTAGAAGTCATAGCTGCATCTCTTCCTTGATATAAGGGAATAAGCTGAAAAATGATGATAGTTCATTCACCTAAACACTCTCTATCCCATTATCCTACATTATTATCTTATTTGCACTGATGACTATCTGAAATCCCATATTGTATCTCCTTGTTAATTGTATCTTGTTTGTCTTCTTCTATGAGAGTATGAGACCTTGAATGCAGAAAACAGGTATTTCATGTCCACTATTTAAATCCTTGGGCTTAGAACAATGCCTGAAATGTAGTAGATCATTTTGTGTTAAATGAACACATAGGTTACCTTTTCAACCATTTCATATGGAAGTTGTTTCTGCAGGCATCCCTGTATTCTAAAATTGAGTTACTGAACATAAATTTCATTAGTTTAAGTAATATTTGCTGAGTTTACCTTATGTAGAAGGCACTGTGCTAGATACTCTGAAGTTACAAACGAAATAATCTTACCCCCAAATGATCTTTACCCCCAAGGAGTCCTTTAAGTAAGGAAGGGTATGTGCCATATGAGAACAAGTGAAATAACAAGTAAAGTAAAGAATGAGTAAAATAAAGAAGAGGGAAAAAATTGCAGTGTGAGAGGCAGGGTGAGAATTGGACGAGGCTTCCCAATAGAGGAAGAGGCTTCACAATAGAAGGCCCTCTTGATGTCTTAGGGTCAGTATGTTATTTTGTCCTGTAATATTGTGTTTCTTTTAGCATTCTCAGAATGTAAGAAGGAAAGAAACTATATTTCCTGAACAACTAAAAAGTCAGGAAGCCTGGTCTACAAGAGTATTATAGATATGGTAAATTGTTTAGTTATGTATTTTTAAAGATCACCTTGCTGAAATGACTAAAAATAAAGGAAATCATGTTTCATAATGTGTGGTTGTCATCATATATAGAGCAGTTGCCCATACTTTAAATAGCCTTCAATCGGTGTATCTTCGCAATTCGTTCTCCGAGTAACAATTGTATTCTTGCATTGTGTAGTATTCTTCACTGTTATCAGCTTCTTATGGTAGTCATTCTGTCTCCCTCACCTTAAAAGTTGCTTCATCTGGGCTTCCCTGGTGGCGCAGTGGTTGAGAGTCCGCCTGCCGATGCAGGGGACACGGGTTCGTGCCCCGGTCTGGGAAGATCCCACATGCCGCGGAGCGGCTGGGCCCGTGAGCCATGGCCGCTGCGCCTGCGCGTCCGGAGCCTGTGCTCCTCAAAGGGAGAGGCCACCAACAATGAGAGGCCTGCGTACCGCAAAAAAAAAAAAAAAAAAAAGTTGCTTCATCTAATTTTGCTGCGGACTTGAAAGCCCAGTAACCACGCTTGATAGAATTATGTATAATAAGAATAAATGAGACCATGAAAGAGTTTTCAAGTAATTTAAGTTTTAAGGGAGGTTTTCTTTTTAGTTTAGCTCTTTGTGGCTCATTTTTTCATGTTTCTGGTACTCACCTGTGTTTCAACAATTTCTCTTAATAGGCAAGATGCTGTTTTACTTAGGTTTGCTGTTGAACTTTTTGTCTCTGTTCAATATATCACAGTTGGCTTTGAAGTCAGACTGACTCACAAGTCTGCCAAATTTTAGTTTTACGTCCTTAAACAAATTGTTGTATCTTTCCGAGCCTGATTTTTAAAAAGTTGTATCTTACAGTGTCGATGTAAAGAGTAAATATGTTAAAGGCCTAGAACGTTACTGGCATGGATTTTCTTCCGTCCTCTCTTCCTTCCCCAGTCATCCCCACCAGGTTGAATGGGCTTCACACTCTACCACCTGGTGCCTGGCAACAAATGCCTTGGTAAGCAGCATCCATATGCATGCCACTTTGACAAGGATGTCCTAGCTTTTACCCAGTGGTGTAGAGCTGGACTCGGAGGACCAGTCCTGCAGACAGCTTTCTTTCCTAAGATTGTCAGCACAACTCGGGGAGCAATCCAAGATTGAGTTTCATGGCAGACTGGTCCCAGTAACTTGGCCCTATGGAAAATTCACAGTCCAAGATTGACTGTAAAATTCAACTCACTCTCTAGGTATCCTTTAGAGATTTGATACCCTGAAGCAGGTATTAGCTGCTACGTGGTATTTCACTCCCTGCCTGGGGTTTACAACGGTGGAATTCAGAGGCAGCTCACCCCGTGAGAAGTATAAGGCCGTGGGGCTTTCATGGGGGGATGTGTCAGTCCCTGTACATACTCAGAGTTAACAAAACATTCAGAGCAAGGAATTTTTTAATTAAGTTCTACAACATCCATGTAATTACTTACATTTTTCCACTCCCTCACATATTTTCTCAGTTTATCCACCCTTGTGACTCATTCAGTAGCAAAATCAGTGAAATCAGCATTCTCTTCTAGTCATCAAGCAAAATGGGTCATCTCCCTGGCCTGCTGGATTGTCTGGTGTGCCCCAGAGAATCTCATTTCAGTTTAGGCCTCTTCCTGCTGCCCTATTTCCTTGTTTCCTCCTGGGTGGTTTCCACTGACCGTCAGGAACTTCTCACCATGACCGGTTTCTTCACTCCAGGTTGCTCCCTTCTGAATGTTGCATTTCTTGCATTTATTCATCATTCATGCCTTGAGAGTCCTGCCAAGATTCTGCCCTTTTCTTGCTTTAAATTCAGCTGAAATTCACTGAGTACCTGTTTTGTACCATACATAGAAAGAGGCCCTAATACTCACATTATGGAATAGAAGAGTGAGGTTCAGAAAGGTTTTGTGTTCAGAATGACAAAGGTGGTATATGAGAGAAAGAATTTGAATGAAAATCTGCCCACTCTAAATTCAGTTTTCTTTCCAATTTAGCACAACTCCCGTTTCTGCTGGGTGTGCCAGGGCATTGAGAAACTCTGATGATGTGAGCTGGAAGGCTTCATTAGGTCATGCTTAAGTCTGTGCCACTGGCCGTCATCCGTCTGCTGACACAGGAGGCTGCTGTAAGCACGTGTGGCGGATGTGCCCTGGGCACCATTCTCTGGGTCCACCTTGAGTCCGTAATGCCAGCTCCTGGCCTGTAGGATGAAGAGAAAGCTGCTGTTTTCAGTGGTTTTTTTTTTTGTTGTTTTTTTTTTTAAGAACTAGTCTTAAAAGTAGATTTAACAATTTAGGGTAAAATAAACCTCCACTCACTAAGAGGAGCAAACTTATTAAATGTAAAGAAGTCGGGGGAACTCCCTGACCTCAATTTTTTCAGAGTATGGTTTAAATCTTTAATCAGAAAGGTGTTACATTGAATAAACAAGCTTTCCCTTTCAGGTTATAAAGCCATGTGCCTCTGTCTAGGCAGGCTGCAGAAACTGTTTTTCTTTTTAAAAATTACTTCTTTAATAACCCTAATGAAAATGAAGGTGGTTTCCATGAGTTGAAAATTAGGCCATTATTGATTAATTTTATCATTGGAAGAGAATATTAAAAATAATTCATTTTGAGTTTTATAATGTGTTTTTAGAAGTCCTTTTAATCTGTATTTGATGAGGCAGACGATTACGTCACAGACTTTAATGAAGCTACAGTGTGAACACCCAACTCAAGAAGATGAGGAAACTATGTACTTTCCCAAAATTTGGAATGAGTGTAGACCAGGGTTCAAATCTGGACTACATAATTAAATACTTGGATGATCTTTTTTTTTTTTTTTTTTTTTTTTTTTGCGGTACGCGGGCCTCTCACTGTTGTGGCCTCTCCCGTTGCGGAACACAGGCTCCGGAGGCTCCGGAGGCACAGACTCAAAGCCATGGCTCACAGGCCCAGCAGCTCCACAGCATGTGGGATCCTCCCGGACCGGGGCACGAACCCGTGTCCCCTGCATCGGCAGGCGGACTCTCAACCACTGCACCACCAGGGAAGCCCGTTGGATGATCTTTGACAGGTTACCTAGCCACTCAGCCTGTTTCATTGCCTATTTGAACAAAGATTATACTTGCTCTCTGAAGTTATGAGTCTAATGAAAACATCTAATCTGTGCCTGGTCCACGGTAGATGTTTTGAAAAAGGTAGTCAACTCCACCCCACTTTAATTAGTTGATAAATTACGACTTCTAGAAAAACAAATTAAAATACTAGCCTTACTGCTGGTGAGTTAGTAACTTCATCTTTCTATACAAAGGCATCATAGTTGAAAACTAGGTACATTACATAAAAGTTTTCATATAACACCAACTTAGAGCTTTATGTCCTATTTTTATTTTCTAATGACACCCTTTGAAGATCTCCATTAGGGAAAGTAAGTTTAGCATATTAAAAGACATGATGTTTGTAACAGGCATTTTTATTTCTCTCATGAAGCATATTTTGGAACGATCTTTGAAAGCCTGCTGCTTCAATCGTTAATTCATTTTACTCAGAGACTGTGAACATCAAAGCAATAAAATTCAATTAAGTGGAATAGTCAGGAAATAGAATATTCTGGTGAATTCAGTTGTCAGTGTTAAATAAAAAAACATATTACCTTCTCCACCCATGTGTTTTCTGGTCTCTGTATTTAAATCATTCTATTGAATTTGAGGTTGTATTGAAAGCTCTGTACCAAGTTTTTTTCTGGTAAAAGAGAAATCAATTAAAATACTTTTTGTTTCATGTTATATTATTGAAAAGCATTTCAAACTGTATTAGTTGCTTTACTTCATTGTTAAGAATGACCATCATTAAAAACAACAGTTCTCCTCTAGGGATGAAAATGTAGATCAGATATGAAGAAGATTCAACTAAATGTATATTGACATGACAATGAACTTATCAATAGATTTTGATCTTTCCCTTTCTTTAGAACATGAATACAATAAAAAAATTCCACTTAAGTTATGGTAAAATGAACATTAACATAATTAATTATTATGATATAAACTTAAGAGAGTTTATGTTTGTGTAGAAATTTGAAAAATGCAGCAAAATTTTGAGACAAAAAGTCACTCATAATTCTTAACAACCAGCGCAATCTCTAAAGTTTTAGTGTTGAGTCTTTATTTATAGAATCAAAGGCAAATGGATGTGCAGTTTTCTTTGACTAGTTTAAGCTTTTAAAAATCTGTTTAACTTGATGTTTTGCTTTATTTAGTCATATTTCCACTTTAAGTTTTAGATAAATTTACAAATGGATGAAAAGAACAGAAATGAAACTCCCTTTGTGGCTTAAAAAATCTGTCCTTAATATTGCATTGGGGAAACAGAAGAAAAATAACAGATTATTTTTAAACGGTTTTTATTCTGCAAGAAGTTGATATGTAAAATAGTAAATCAGGTACCTGCTTTCAGAATTCGGGAAAAAAGTTTCTCTGAAAAATAGAACCATTCAGAAGCCAAATTGTAAGAGGTTTTTCTCCACTTATTTTCTGACTTGGAATATTGAAAGAAAAATTTTCATCACAATAATTTTTTGTTGGCTTGCTTTAAGGTTTTTTTTTGTTCGTTTTTTTGCGGTACTCGGGCCTCTCACTGTTGTGGCCTCTCCCTTCACGGGGCACAGGCTCCGGACGTGCAGGCCCAGCGGCCATGGCTCACTGGCCCAGCCGCTCCGCAGCATGTGGGATCTTCGCGGACCGGGGCACGAACCCGAATCCCCTGCATTGGCAGGCAGACTCGCAACCACTGCGCCCCCAGGGAAGTCCTGGTTTCAGGTTTTTCCATCACAATAAGGAATGTAAGCCTAACAGAAAAAACGAAGCCAAGAATTATCAGTATTTTCTTTATCTTACATGGGTTAATTTCTGATAATTGACTTTGTAAGGAAAATCTTGTGAAAAGTCTTTCAATTCTGTAATACAGTATTATCAGATACATATTTTCATCAGCTATATATCATATATAGTGATACTTTATAAACTCATTTAAATTCAGAGTGAGAAATTAAGCTCATAGCATCTTTTATTTCTTAGTTATGAAGTTAAGGAATTAAAAAGTTATTTTTGTATTTTCCTAGTGAAACACCAGGCCAGAAAATATTAATGTGTTCTTGTTAGATTTTTATCTGTGTTCTTTTCAATTCATGAACTCTGAAAGACAAAATGATGGAAATACTCCCTTTTTGCACCTCAGCTAAATAAATATCATGTATATTTTGCATGTTGATAATGTAGAATTGTCCTTTCTGCCTTACAGGAATTGGTAAGGGCCTTTTTTTCCCCCCTCAAATGCCTGTGTTGTTTTCTCTCATGCTTTTAGTATGGGGATGATTTACTAAGTTCTGACAGCACATTGGCAACAGTGTTTAGATCAGAGGGTTTTTTTATTTTTGGGGGGTTTTTTGGTTTTTGGTTTTTAAAATCGTGTGCGCGTGTGTGTGTGTGTGTGTGTGTGTGTGTGTGTGTTTGATAGCCTGAGAAGAAAAACTTTATTAGTGCTGTTTTTTTGTTTGCCTACATATACTGCTAAATGTATTTATGCCTAATGTGTATTTCTAGGTTTATTGTTTTGGATCAAGAGCTACAATTCCTAATTCATAAATTTGTGGTGTTGAACAGATAGACTACTTGCAAGTACTGTAGTTTTTATTTCGTCATTGAGTACGTAACAAAGTAGCACAAAACTATCTTCATTAAAAGTAGAACTCAAAAGTGGGTTCTTTAAAATGTTAAAAAATGTACCTAGTGAGTTCCCAATATTCTAAAGCAAAGATGAAAGAACCAAGCAGAATATTAACTAAAAATTTTCCCAATTCTCCTATGATAATTCATAGTCAGCAGTAATTACAAAAAAACACAAACCCTTTCTTTTATCTATATACTTAAATTCATACAGCTTTATGGTGGGGTTGTGGGCATGTTGTATCAATGATTTAAAGGTAAATTTAAAGATAATAATTTGTTTCTCACAGTCTCTTGAATGACAATCACAAAATTACCGTAATAAATGGATTCCTTTTCTTATGAAATACCTCCCCAGAAATTTGGAATAATGGAACAAGGGTACACTAAATCACTAAAAAGTTTAATGCTTCTTAAGTAAATGCCTTTTCAGTACTGAGCTAATGGCTAAAGAAAGGTCACTGGATCCTCTAATGAATAGATAGGAGTAATTTCTAATTAGCACCTTGTTCCCCCACAAATTACATGTGAATTGGGTATAAAAAAGCTCTTTGTATATAAATTGTAAAGGACTGTAAAAGCATAGTTTTGCTACCAAAAGTGGTTCTTAAAGGACACTTTCTTCCCCTGAATATATGAACACTCATCTGCAAATGTATTTAACCTCTTAGTGACAGGTTTATCTACAAGGTGATAAAGAATAGAACCGAGATCTTTAGTGGAATAACTGTTTGCTCTTCCAGAGAAATTCTGATTTACACTTTGTCAATGGGGAAATAGCATGGCATCAGAGGTGAAGTGTCTAGTATGCTAATGAATCTCGTTTTAAGTTATGGTTATAATTAGTTTTATTCTATATTACTTGAAAATCAAAATGTAGTATAATAACGTCAGCTACTCTTGTCCAAATTACTATAAATATTGAATTGTCGGAATCTGGAACCAGTGAGGTTATTCTGTGCCTGCACTTCCTGTTTTCACCCACCTCCCAATTACTTGCAGCTGTCAAAATAATTTTAATCGTTTTCAGATACTTTGCAGAAGAAAAGGGACTTAAGCCCTTCGGCCAAAAAAGATGTTGCCCCTCCTGGTGTGGTCTTCTTTTATAACCCCGCTGGGTCCCCCTAGTCTAGTCAGGCCAGCATTCTTTCTGAGCATCACTATTATGCTGTAAGATCTTAAACATTTATGCAGGTCATTCCACAGTTCTGATTCTGCATCCTTGCTCGTTAAACCACATCAGAGAATCAGAGAATCTTAGAGCTGGAGGAAGCCTCAGAAATCCGTTGCTAAGCCCCTTTATTTTACCAGTGATGAAACGTATGACATTAAATAAATACCTTTCAGATTAAAAATTAAACCCAAATCTCTGGACTTCTAGCCTTTGGTCTGTTCCACCAGGATATGTGGCCTGCAGATATGTGCAAGTAGACACATGCAAAAATCCGCCTATTCTGAAGAATACCTGATACTTGCATTCTCCCACCTCTGTGTCCAGGCTGTTCACCAGATATGCTTGGTTATGCCCTAGTATGGGAAAGAGCACACTGAAACATGAATCAGGCAGGGAAGAAAAGGAGCAAGCATGCTCCTTAGACCTGTTTGCAGTGGGAGTAGCAATTGTAATTGTATGCACTTTACTGCTTTTATTAGTCATTCAGTATCAAAGTTCATTCAGTATCAAAGAAGGATAATGTGTCTGTATCTTTTAGAGTTGTACCTATAGAAAAGGAGAGCCCCACCATAGAACACCTTAAGTATGACACAGGGTCTTAGTTTATATATAATAGTTTTCAACTTATTGAAAATCATAGGTGACAGATAAATCTGAAATAGTATTCTTTTGTCAAAAACTTTTTCCTAAAAAATCAGAGCCTTGCCCAGCATTCTGCTAAATTGAATCTTTCTTATTCAAATTTATTTATATTTCTTAAAGATTTTTTTTGATAGGACCATTTTTAAAGTCTTTATTGAATTTTGTTACAATATTGATTCTGTTTTATGTTTTGGTTTTTTGGCCACGAGACATGTGGGGTCTTAGCTCCTCGACCAGGGATCGCATCCACGCCCCCTGCATTGGAAGGTGAAGTCACAACCAGTGGACGGCCAGGGAAGTCCCCAAGTTTATTTTACTGAGAATATACAAATCCACTTTGAAATGATTAGTGTATTGCTGATGCCACCTACTCTTCTCCTTTGCTTTAAATATGCATATTTAGAATTTTAGCATTGGAAGGACGTTGATGACTCAAATGTCCAACTACCTCATTTTATTGCTGAGGAAACAGAATTTGAGAGGTAAAGTTTCTTAAATGTGAGCACAGAACTAGTTAGTGTCTGGTAGCATGGAGCTCAGGAATCTTGGCTCAGGCCATTGTTATTTCCCCTAAATTACTTGAAAAATTCTCATTAAATTGTCTCTTGGCTCCATCTGTTTCTGTCTATTTCTCTGTCAGTCTGTCTCTTTTTTCCTTCTCTCTCTTTTTTTCTTCTTCCAGGCTAATGCATCTCAGTTCTACGTAAGTCATTTTCAGTGGATTTAATGTGAATACTAACTATGGAATGGGTTGAAAAGAAAAACTGGATGTTTAACTCTAATTAGAATGCTGGTATCATCAAAGATTTTTTTTTTCTTTCTTTTAGCATCCATTTATGTATGCACCAGTGGCCGTCCACTGGTTGTGACTTCACCTTCCTTTCTACAGATCTGGACTGTATTGATTTTACTGTGCTTTCAAAGATCCCCATGTGCTTTGTCAATTTAAACAATATAGATATTAGATATATTGTCTCTACCTTTCATAGAAAACCTTTAGAGGTTGCCAATGAATTCCTATGCTTATATTGGTATAAGTCAGCTGTATCAAATTCAAAGTTTCTTAAAGCTGGACTCTTAGGAATCCATCTTGATATGTAACCAATGACAAGTTTTATATGTAAATTTTGTGAAATAATTGGTATGAAGAGTACATCTTTAACGTCATGTGCTGATTATCTTGGTTCAGTCATTTAATAAACCATCAGCAGAGGTATCCACTTTGTACCAGACCCAAGGCTAGGTGACAATTTGCACAGATTTGACTCTCTCATAAGTAATTCCACAAAGGCGTAGGAGTGACAAATCTGTATGTAAAGTATTATAATAAGACCATGGATAGAGATTTGCTTAGGCTCCCATGGGAGAATAGACTTGGGGCATCCATACTGCCTGGAGAAGCCTCTGGAGACCACAGTGAAGGTGGACACTGATCTCACATGTCGGGTTTCACATCGTGGGTGACTGTGTTTACATGACGGAGGCCGATACAATTGCAGTACCTCAAGGGCTACTCACCAGAATTTCACAAAACCCTCTGTGTCCTCCTCATGTCACATCATCATCAGAAGTCTCCTGCTGTCACCCTAAAATCCACACGTCCTGATACATAATATACCCTTTCTTAAAGGATGAAGAAAAGATAATGTTTTTATTTGACCTTGGAGGATCTCAATCAGTGAGCTCAGCCTTCTACTCTTAAGGGCTTTGATGGGCCGTGCAGTGAGTGGAGATTAAAATATGACCCTTGCCCCAAATCAGGCAGTGCCCAGGATTTCAATGCAGAAGATATTCTTACTTAGAGTCACATATGATCTTAGCAAACTGAAAATATTCATTGTTCTGTAGCAAATATAAGAAAAGAAAAGAAATCATACCTAATTATACTCCTATCTCAAAGGAGAGCTTAAAATGTCCAAAAATGGAAAGAGAATGCAGGATAACACTAAGAATTCTAATCAAACGGGTGAAGCAGGTTTTAGACATCTGGTGTTGACTTTGTCCCCACACTATCTTAGCTTCTTAAGTTCCCTCAGTGGGTAACTGGTATAAGTAGTTAAGCAGTTTAGTTGTGGGACAAAAAACAGTCAGGAAGCCTACGAGGTGGCTGTGGAGGGTAGGCTGGGGTTTACCTCAAAGGGGTCCTTCTGTTGGGTCTTCTTAGACTTTTAAGTGATAATGAAATAGACCTTCCCAGCAGTGACCTTCTAGCTGCTAGCAACTTCAGTGTTTCTTAGATTACTCTTCCTACTTCCCTGCACTATCTTGGTATCCCTCTCAAGCATTAAACGTGTCCAACGTGGGATGCAGGGTGTGGGATGCCCTGCCCCCGCCCACAGAGCTCCCCACTGTCCTCCTTGGTCCTTGACCCTCCTTTCACGCAGTAGCATAAGCCGGAAATCTTTGCACCATCCTTGGATCCACTTTTGTAACGTACTTGGAGTCAGTCACTGAGGCATTTTGCATTTACTGCTTAAATACATTTTGCTTCTGTGCATTCCCCTCCCTCCATCAATGATTACGGCATATACTTGAATATTATAAAGCTAGATTCCCTTCCCCCTGCAAAACTACTCCTCAGGAAAGAGGGGGTCTCGTTGTACTGGAGTGAGCATAAAGCCTCTGCTATTTCTGGGAGCTCTCCCAATTGCTTTATTTTAAACCACAGAGCACTGTGTGAGGGAGACACGTTGGCCCAAAATGGCCTCGTTTAATGCGACTAGATATTTATGAAGGGCACCTGACAAAAATCTTCTTTTTGGTTTTAAAGGATGTGGCAGCATTTAAGATAGTGTGGGTATTTAGTCCCAGGAATGTGATCTCACAATGGTAAATGCAAAATACCTTTATAAATAAGCCTTTTCACTACCCTCCGCCCCCCTGCAAAAACAAAACAAAACAAAAACACTCCCAATACGTTCAGGAGTTAGGGCTGCCGAAAGCTTGCATCTGCACCTCCAAGACAAATGGAGATGTCAGCTATCCTAATTTTTACCAAATATATGTGACTTAGGACATTTCCAGTGACCACAGCAGACAGAGATTCCACTAATGCTGTATTCCAGTGAAGATGGGTATGCTTCAGAAAACTGTCAGAGGACTAAAATGCTGACCTGAGGTGAAGCAGACGCAGATGTCAGACATGCCTTTGAAGGGTTTGAATCAAATTGGGGAGACGCGGATGGAGGGACAAAAGCGACCTATCTAAATGCTTTATAGTTCACTATTAATTTCACTTATGTAACTGAAAATAACAAAGACCGTGATCTTATGTAAACACTTGTACACTCAGAAAAGTACATGAATCTTAGGTATGCAGCTCAGTGAATTATCACAAAGCAGACAGTGTGGAATCAGACCAGGAATCAGACAGTTACCGGCACCCAAAAATGAGCCCTCCTGCGCTCTTCCAGGAACTGCCTGTCCACCTCCCACCGCCAACAGGCACGGTGTGAACAGGCCCTTCCTCCTCTCACCACGGACTAGTTTCGCTGAGTTTTGAATTTTCTGTAAGTAGACTCATTCAGCAAGCGCCACTTTGCTGTCTGGCTTCTTTCCTCAACATTATGTTTGTGAAACTCACATGTTGCTTCATTCGGTTTCTCCACGTTGCTGAGTGGTATTTCATTTTATGAACAACCACACCTTATCCTTTCTCCAGTGATAGATGTTTGTGTTGTTTCCAGTTGGGGAGGGTTGTGAAGAGTCTCGTTCTTCTGAGTCTCCTCTGTGACTTCTGGTGAGTGACTGCATGCCAGCATTTTCTTGGGTACCTATGTGGGAGTGGGATTATACAGACCGCACAGGATACCCCTCATCAGCTCTGACGGGTGCTGGCAAACAGGTTTCTGAAGTGGTTGTACCAAGCTCCATGCCCATCAACAAGGTAGGAGGGTGCCTTTCTCCATATGCTTGCAAGCTCGGTACTTTCTTTTTTATTTTAGTCATCTTGATGGGAGAATAGTGGTATTACGTTATGATTTTAACTTGATTTCCCTGATGACTTAACCCAGCTGACCACTTTTTCAGATATTTAACCACCATTAGGATATCCTTAGGTGCCTGTTCATATTCTTATTCACTCCCCACTCATTTTCACTTCTCTAAAATTTTGTATATTCCAGTTGGAAAAGAAATCAACTTTTTTTTTTTTTTTTTTTTGCGGTACGCAAAAAAAAAAAAAAAAAAAAGCACTGTTGTAAAAAGCAACAACAGTAAAAAGCACTGTTGTGGCCTCTCCCGTTGCGGAGCACAGGCTCCAGACATGTAGGCTCAGCGGCCATGGCCCACGGGCCCAGCCGCTCTGCGGCACGTAGGATCTTCCCAGACCGGGGCACGAACCCATGTCTCCTGCATCGGCGGGCGGACTCTCAACCACTGCGCCAGCAGGGAAGCCCCAATTTTTTTTAAATTGGATTATCTTATTAGCAAAACTGGAGATCATCTTGTATTGGGGCAATATGGAAGTTATTGAGGTGACCTCTTAACTGATCCATCACCCTCTGCTCTCTCTCAGATCCTCTCCTCCATCTTCCGTACTACCCATAAAGTTATTTTCTATACGCAGATCTGATCAAGTCAATTGTAGCCCTATCCCATTCATTCTCTCCCCTCCCTGATTACCTACCTTCCTATCGACGCTGTGCTAAACAGTGTTTCCAGAACTCCCCTTTGAAAGGTCATGGGGAACAGGAGTTGGGCTGGTTCGAGGCACGCTTGCTAAATATTCAGATTATCAAGGCTCGTCCCTGGAAATTCTGATTCAGTAGCTGCCAGTGGGGCCCCAGGATTCTGTGTGATGAACAAACACTCCAGGTTATTCTTATTTTCAGGGAAGTTTGAGGAATACTGCAAACAGGTTGATTTTGTTTTTGCCTCAGTGCTCTTACATGTTCTCTGTCCACTGTCTGGGTTATTCTCCTCCATTGGAAGGAAACGTCCACACAAATGTTGCCTCTGGGAATCTAGATTGACTCCTGCAGGCTGAGTAAATCACTCTGTAGTCAATGAAGTCTTACTCCCGATCTTCCTCGTAAACCTAGTCCACGTGGCCTTCCCCATCTCAGCTGATTATATGCACTGGTTTTACCTTCAGTTTAAATTCAGAATTGGCTGCAGCTTGCACACGGTCCTATTCTCCCGTTACACTTGGGCCTGCGTGACTGCAGAAGCCTGCTAATAACTAGCTTTCCCGCTTGCATCTTGCACCCATGTGGTCAGAGTGATCATTATTTTAAAATCTAAGTTAACATCACATGTTCCTGCTCAAAATGCTCCAGTGGCTCCCCATTTCTCTCAGAGTAAAAGCCAAGTCTTCATGAGGTCCTACAAGACCCATCTCCATCTACCCCCGTCCCCACCTTCACCCTTTGACCTTCTAGTCTCACTCTGCCTCAGTTATTCTGGCCTCCCTGCTTTTCTTAGAACATCCCAGGTATGGTTGCACTGTAGGGCTTTTGCACTTCCTGTTCTTTCTATCTGGAACACTTGCCCTGAGGCGTCTGTAGTACTAACTCCTTCACCACGTTTTTCAAGTGTTGGCTCAAACATCTCCTTCTCAGTGAATCCTGTCTTGACCACCCTATTTAAAAGTGAAACCTGAGCCATCCTTCCCACAACTCCAATCTCTTATACTCCGTTCTTTTCTCCCCATGGCATTCACTAACTTCTAGTGTACTCTTAATTATGTATATCATTTACATCTTTCTGCAGAATATGAGTTCCCCAAAGGCAATATTTTCTACTGTTGTGTTCACAATATATTCTCAAGTATCAGAACAATGCCTGGCATATAATAAATGTTCAGTGAATATTTGTTTGATTTGTAGAATGTAATATTCAGGATGCAATAGAGAAGAGGCCTTACCTAGTATCTCTTTATAAGCCAGGTTTTTTATGAAGCCTTTTCCAAGATATGTTGCATACCTTAACTTTTTTTTTTTTTTTTTTTGTCGGCACGTGGGTCTCTCACTGTTGTGGCCTCTCCCGTTGCAGAGCACAGGCTCCGGACGCGCAGGCTTAGCGGCCATGGCTCACGGGCCCAGCCGCTCCGCGGCATGTGGGATCTTCCCGGACCCGGGCACGAACCCGTGTTCCCTGCATCGGCAGGCGGATTCTCAACCACTGCGCCACCAGGGAAGCCCCATATACCTTCACATTTTGAAGTGAAAAGTTGACGCTGGCAATTTGGATGAAGATGGGGTTGCTTGTGTACTGCTTCGCTGGTTTGAAGGAGAAGCCCAGCTCATGCTCCCTGAGTTATGTGTATTCTCTGAGATACAGGTTTATACAACAGGGTTGATACTTGAGTCCTGGATTTTAGGTTTTTCTCTAAAAAATGCCAGCAAAGATGCTGGCATTACTTGAAGTGTCCATAGAGGCAGGTTTCCATGAAGAAATCACATAACTTAAGAAAATTAAATGTCTTTTATGTTTGGTTCAAGCACATCGATTTTGAAAAGTTTGTGCATAAATTCTTAGTCCCATTATAGAACCAATGTGCTTTTGCCTATTTTAGCCCATCTGAAGGTCATTCTTATATACCCTTGCATCAGTTTTGGGTGACCAGAAACCTAATCCTCTCTCTCATGCATTATTTCTTGAAATGCTGTGATGCAGTCCAGCTGAAATCTGATTGCTAGATAAGCATATTACTCTAGAGAGTCTATTTATATACATCTGATTTTAGAATAACTTTTACTTCTATTACTGTAAATTCGTAAGTTTCTAATATATACGCATATGTACTTATTCATGACTTTGAGAACGTAACTTTTACTTTGTTGAGTCCCGTATTTTCATGGGACAGGAGGATAATTTTTCTCTTAGCTTACCAAGAGATTATATGTAAAAATCTGCTGGCTCAGCAGGCCATTCTGTCATCCTGGCTTACCTAACCTTTGGTGATCTCTAATTGTCTTCTTACTGTTTTAACTGTGTTAGCCTCCTCTCACAACCCAAATTTGTTGATTAGAAGCTTTTTATAAGAGTAATGCCTGTACTTTAGTGTCTCCCAAGTGTCTCCCAAGGGGCCTGGAATACTGCTGGTGCTATGATAGCTCTGAGCAGCTAAGAGTAGAATTATTTCATGAGGAGTGAATAGATTTCCTCTAATAATAAGAATGATTATTAGTAGCTCACCACTTGAAAGAATGCCAAGAAGCAGACTTGTGTGAAGACATATATCTTAAGTCAGCTAATATAATACTTGTTTGAAAAAGCCAAATCTCAATTAGATAGTGTCATGAGGGAAAGCCTTCGAATAGTTTTATCCAAAATAAGAAAGGCAGTTAGGCACCAATTCAAATCATGGTTAAAATTCCATTTAAATGACTTCATAGGGCTTCCCTGGTGGCGCAGTGGTTGAGAATCCGCCTGCCGATGCAGGGGACGCGGGTTTGTGCCCCGGTCCGGGAAGATCCCACATGCCGCGGAGCGGCTTGGCCCGTGAGCCATGGCCGCTGAGCCTGTGCGTCCGGAGCCTGCGCTCCGCAACGGGAGAGGCCACAACAGTGAGAGGCCTGCGTACCACCAAAAAAAAAAAAATAAGACTTCATAAACTGTATGCATTGGCAAACTTAAAAATAGACACTTCGTGAACTATTATAGGAACTTTATTGTGCAGTAAAAAAAAAAAAAAAAAAAAAATACAGCAATTGCCATGAAGTAGAAAAATACCTAATCAGACTGTCCTCTTTTTCTGTCAGCATTCTGAAAACTTCTATATTTCAGGGCTGTGATTTAACAAATGCTAATCTTATGAGACCATACATCAACAGATAAATTTATATTTAATCTCTATTCTGTTATCTGTCTATTCTCTGGGATATGTGAGTACTAATGAGCCAACAAATATGGAAATTCAGTTAAAAATGCTGGGACTTAAAGGATGGCAGGCAAATGAGGAAGAGAATGAAATATCTTCTAAATGGCATTCATTTATTTCACAAGTATTGAATACGACTAGATATGAGGAGCTGGGGGATTGGAACTGAAGTGGTAGTGAGGGTTGGGTATATAGAAGAGAAGGGAAGAGGAGCTAGCCTGTCCCAGCCTTCGTGGCACACCTGGTTCATTCATTCATTCATTATCTGTTGAATGCCTCTAACTCACTGTAACAGGGATACAACACTGAAATGAATCAAACCAGAAATTCTTGCCCTGACTGAGCTTATATTCTAGTGAGATAGAAAGGCAGTAAATAAGGCCCCCCAAAGTAAAAAATTCAGTAGAAAGAGTTAAGGACTAAGGAGAAAAATGAAGTGGGGAGGGAGCCTGGAATTGTTGAGGGTGGGAAGCAGGTGGTAGTCTTAGATAGGTTGTCCAGGAAAGGATCTGATGAGAAGGGATCTTTCTAGTAAAGATCTGAGGGAAGTGAGGGAGCTAGTCGCACAGCTGCCTGGAGGAGGGGCCGCGGGGCTGCCAGGAAGAGGCAATGTGAGGTGCTGAAGTGAGAGCTCACCTCGCATGTTCAGGGAATAATGAGAAGGCCGCTGTGGCTGGAGCAGGATGGACGACGGGGTGAAGCCTTGTGAGGGCTGTGGGTTTCGCCCGAGGCCTGACGGGAAGCCATTGGGAGGTTTTGCCCCCAGGCCTGCAATGTGACCAAGGGAACGAACCGTAATTCAATTCAGCCGTCAGTGGTCGAGCAGACGGGAAAAGCTGAATCGTACTGGAAGTTGTAAAACCGGAATGGGGTGAGAAGCCAAAGCTGGACTTAATGGCTTAGGAGTTACCTGTGAGAAAAACGCTCCATGAGTCAGGAGGATGGGGCGGACTTTGTGGAAAGAGTGGGGTGGAGACACCAAAGAAGAGCCTTAGGGGTGCCTTTGCCCACTCACGGGGGCTGGAGGGGGATCCGGTGTGATCCTCAAAATGGTAGTAGGTGTCCCCCTTCTTTTGTCTTTTTACTTGTTTTATATGGGTTGTTTTCTAAGAAGGTCTTTGGTATTCTTTCTCAGACTTCTTCTGAGGTGAAATTATGAAAGAAGGAAGGAAAGATACTTGGAAAACTGTATCTACGATGTTGTCTTCATGTTAATTACCAGCTCATTGTGCAGCGGAGGAGGTGGGTGGGCAAGTGGCTGGCCTCCAGCCCACTTCTGGCCAGTTAGAACCACAGTTGAGAACTGTTCGTAAAGACATAATAAGTATCTATGATTTTAGGCCTAAAAAACCCAAATAAACCAAAACCTCGAGTATTATCTTCTGAGAACTATAGTGATTTCAGTTTATTTTCTTTTTTTGTCATCTCTCTTGCTATCCTACTTAAATATCTTCAGCCACAATTATCAAAACACAAATTTGCTCATTTTAATTTTTATCACCTGTAAAATGATAAAGGTACTCGCAAATCAGTGTTTTCACAAGTTGAATTGTGTGCCTTTCATACCAAGACTCAGTTGTGTGTTTTTTTAAAGTAAAGATAAAACCGTGTGTTGTCGTCAGGACTGAAAGCAAAATTTCACAGGCCGTTGCTTCTGCCAAAGAAACCTTGCCCTCTCTTGGCTTAAGGTGTTAAAACACTTAGCAGTGTTTTCTGTCTAATTTTAAACTGTTGTTTTCTAATTCTGAATTGGAGCAGTTTGTCATAGATGAAATGTCGTAGATATATATTTTACCCCTAATTGGATGCAGGCACCTAATTTCTCTGTGCCTTTCGGATGGAAGTCAGAGTTAAAATGGAAAATTGCTCTCGGAAGCTGGCATATTTTTAAACACTTGAGTGAGTTAAGGGGGGAATAAAAACTCTTTCCACCCTTGACTGCATGGAAAAAAACTCCTTGTCAGTAAGCAGGGGAGATGATGAGTATTGTGGATTTTCATCTTTCTCTCACGAGTTCTTATGATTCACATCCTATCCCTGTTGTAGTGTTGGTCTGCATTAACGATCTCGAATGCTGAGATTGAACCATTATTTTTATACTTATTTTTTCTTGAATCTGATGGGTGCTTTGGGAATATTAATTATATACCTTTTTTGTTGCAAAGGTTCTAGCAGTTTGGTTTCATCTTGACTGATGCCCTTGACTTCAGAGTATAAATAGAAAAAGAGATAGGTGACAGGGATTGATTAGCAATCCTCCATCTAAGCAAAACAGTAAACCTATCTAGATAAATCACCAGCCCCAAAGCCTGGAGAATGCATGCTAAAGAATTAAGGGGTGTGTGTGTGTGTGTGTGTGTGTGTGTGTGTGTGTGTGTGTGTGTGTGTGTGTTTAATTGATAGGGAAATTTTCTAGAAGAGCCACAAGAACACAAAGATTCTATCTGGTCCACTTTGCTGTTCTTTAATTTTTATTAGAAAATAGGCTTATAGGTTTTACTAAGCTATTAGAATGATTATTCGCAACGCTTCACCCTTTTTAAGGGATTTTTTTTTTTTTTTAAGTAACCGGAAACTGAGATCAGTATTTCATTGCTGTTTCAAGTCTCTCTCTCAATATATATGTGTATTACTTTGTTATTATTAGACTTTTAATTGTAGGGTTGAAAGAGCTCAGGGAATCACCTGATTCATCCTCTGGCACTTTGAAGCCATCACAGATAGCTGAAAAAATATTTTAGTATTTTTCTGGCATTTACTCTGTGCCCTGCCATGTTTGAAGCACTTCACGTAAATTAACTCGTTTAGCCCTGACATCCACCCAAAGGGATGGGCACTGTTTTTATTCCCATGTACCATATAAGGAAACTGAAGCACAAAGAAGTTCAGCAACTCTCCCCATACGGAATGGATCTGGGACTTGAACCCAGACACCAGAATCTGTGCTCTCGACCTTTACGAACCGCCTGCCTCTTTCCTTCTCCCATTCTTTCTAGAGTTTCCAATTCTAAGGGTTAATTTTTACTCTCACTCTCCTTTACCTAACGTGGTTTCCTCAGCCTATAGTTTAAGGTTCCTTTTCGGTTTGGGTGGTTTTTTTTCCTTTTTCTGAGCACTTCTCCAGCTTTCCGTCAGTCACTGCTGCTCCATTCTCTCACCTTCCTCCTCGGCGATATTCTCAACCCTCAAACCATTTCTGAATTCTTAGGTTATATATCAGGACTAGAAGCTGGTGGCTGTCATAATGACCAATTCTGAGTAAGATAATAGTACAGTTACCTCTCAGTTCCTCATGTATAGCCTCTATTCCTGTTTACCACATCTTTTTTCTGCTGCATTTGCAAAAGTACGTTATTCATGCCTTAGGTCATGCTATGAGTGATGCCATTTTATGGATTTGTGAATAGTCTCAGATTTCCCCAGACCTCTGGATGTGGACTGTAATCCATAAACATGCTCTCCTCTTTGTGGACATTGTATAGCATCTCTTTCGGTGATTTAGGAAAGTTTCTAACTGTGTATCCTAGGATCTTCTAGCTCTTGAGACACGCTGCTCTTAAGATGTCGAAGGTGTAAATCCCCATTATACATACAATTGTCAAAGACAGTTTGGTCGATGGGGACTTTGGACCAGCCATTGGCACATTATCCTCCTGGCTGAATCGCAGGGAAGAGAGTAAAGCACGGAGCACCGTCTCCCCTGCCCCCCACATAGAGCGCTCCTCACCCCAGTCCCCACACCCCCACTCCGCTAGGTGGAATCTAGTGGACCCTCCGCCCTTATTGAAGATGAAATCCTGCAGATGAGTTTTCTGCTGCCTAAACCAAAGGTAAGCATTCCGCCGTCACCAAGTGCCACATGATGTTGAGTGACTGCTGCCCTATTTTATTAAGTCAGGAAGAATTTCACAGGATTACAAGTTGTAACTACAACGTTTGCCGCCATCCTTACCCTTCCATGATAATAGTTAACATCTAGAGTCTGAGGTGGCGGGGGATGGTGGGGAGCAGTCCCCCACATATGTTTTCTTGGCTGTGCTGCTGCTGGGTTTTGTTGTTGTTGTTATCTTGGGGGTTGCTAGGCTGGATTGTCTCTGCATAATGGTCCTGACCTCCACTCAGGAGCCCCCTAGACTCAGGACCCCTGCTGCCACTTTTGACTCCATTAGAGCAAGATCATGACTACTTTGCCTGTTGACCCGTCTTTGAAAGTGATGTACATGCTTGCTGAAATTGTCTGTAATATGTCCAGTTAGTGCACCCAGATTCCCTATTACCTGGCATGTTTATGTTCCTGTGACCTTCTTGCCAGACCGTGGGAACTTTGGCCAGTGGATTGGAGATGAGGGAGTGTTTTTCCTTCCAGCTGGGGAGCTTAGGTGTTCCCATGGCATCTTGTTCTTGCCTGTGTATATCATGATAACATTGTAATTTATCTATTCCCCTGTGAGCCTCCACTACCTGACGGAAATTCTCAAAGACTATGGGCAGGCAGTTCTGGGTCTGGCTTGGTGAGGCTCCACAGCACTAGTCTTTGTTTTCCCTCCCTCGTTCCAAATGCCATTCAAGATGGGAGTGTTATTAGTACCAATCCAAGGAACCTCTTGGTTTTAATAGGCTTTCAGGAATTGGCCGAGAGACTTATATACTGTACACCTATATGGTTGAAAAAAGTCTAATTTCTCAACAATGGACTTGGAACCAAGCTTTTTGGAACACAGCTGCCTTTAGTCCAATTTCGACACCTCTGTGTCTTTGTCCCTGTGATGTCTTCCAGCAGTGCCTTTCTCCTGTGGTGCTCCATCTACCAAATTGTTCTTCACTCCCAAAGCCAGCCAAGAGACTGTCGCCTCTGAGAATCTCCCCTCACTCCTCCCATCCAGAGCTCACTCCTCCCATCCAGAGCTCACCCCTCTCTTTCACTGGGCTTTTATCACACCACATGCATTTAGCTCTAATTATTTATTTATTTATTTATTTATTTATTTATTTTTTGCGGTATGCGGGCCTCTCACTGCTGTGGCCTCTCCCGTTGCGGGGCACAGGCTCCGGACGCGCAGGCCCAGCGGCCATGGCTCACGGGCTTAGTTGCTCCGCGGCATGTGGGATCTTCCCGGACCAGGGCACGAACCCGTGTCTCCTGCATCGGCAGGCGGACTCTCAACCACTGTGCCACCAGGGAAGCCCTAGCTCTAATTATTTAAAATTACCTAGTCTGTCTCCTGTGTTGGACTAGAGCTTCTTGAGGCCAAGGCACATGTCTATTCGTTTTGCATTTCTACTCATAATATGGTGCCAGGTACATCGCAGCAGCTCAATAACTGTGGAGTTGGATTAGATCCCTTTGTAATAATAGCACCGGGGGAGGGGGAGGGATCATCTGGTGAATAGAATAGGAACCCAAGTGGAGAAGGGGAATGGAGCAGGTCATTATTTCAATGACGAATGGGAGGCTGAATTGAGGGGGAAGATGAGTTTGGGGCAGTCATGCCGTCAGGGGACGACACCATACCAGCTTGGGTGGTGGCAGGCCTTCTTGGAGTTCTGGACTGAGGTGTTAGCAGAGGTGGGAGAAGAGCTAGGGGCTGTGGGATTCGTAGATGGAGCCCTGGGAATGGCAGGTTTCTATGGGACACCAAGATGAGAGATGCAGTGTTGGGACAAAAGGGGAAGGACCCTGGAGATGATGGGCGTGTTGGAAGGAGCACAGAGATAGCTGGTAACTGGCAGGGGGAGCAGTGGGGAAGGGGCGGGGGGAGGGACGGGGCAGGGCTCCATCAGCAACAAGCAGATGTCAGGGAGGGGAGTTGCTGCGACCATGGCAACTTTAGGCAGCCAGCAGTGTCAGGCAGTTGTATGCACTGGACGGAGTCAGTGACTGGTGATTGAATTGTATCTTAGGTAGTCATGGGGAGCTAGGGTTGGTAAAAGAACCAAGTGACAGGCTTGGCTGAGCTTGCAGGGAATGAGATCATTTGTGACCATAATGCTGAACAAACAGGATTAGAGGGCGCGTCAGAAACATAACTTTGTGCTCTCCTCCTCTCCCCTATTCCAACCACTCTGCGGAGCTGGGTTTTCTGTCCCTGCATGAAATCTAAGACAGACTTCACTACTTTACAGCTTCTCTCAGATCAAAAAAAAAAAAAAAATCTTTCAGTAACTTTTATCCATAAACACAGTCTTGGTTTAGTAAGGATCATGTCTGGTCTAGTCCAGTGTAGTAATACATATTTTTTTCATTTAAAGGTAAAGCTTTTCCCACTCTTGCAGCTCCTGTTTGCTGTAGATGTGAAGGCTGTAGTGGGGGAGAGAGTCCCGATGGGCTGCTGCCTATTTTCCCCCTAACACATCTGCTCTCTCTCCTCCACTAATCAGGCAGCTCCAGCTACCTCGGAGTAGATGGGAGAGGTGGGGTTGGTAAAGTGCAGGAAGGTCCTACAGCAGGACATCAGTTTGCCTTGGGTTTCCTGCCATGGCAGATGTAAACCTGACTTGTTCCTTTGTGGGAACTTGTATAGGTTCTTTAGTGGGGAGAGTCTCTCCCTCCTTCATCTCTGTGGCTATCTTACCTAAGTTTTTCCTGACATGTCGGAATCCACCTCTTCTTTCAGCAAACCTTAGTATGCTGCTGAGGTTTCCTCACCCACCCAGGCATCTTTAACTGAGACTCACTCAGCTCATGTTGACTTGGCAGTACTTATGGGATATCTGGGTGGAAATCCTCTCCTAACACCTGAGAGAGAGGTGGGGGCTGGACACACAGATGCGAGGGTAAATGCTGTGTCGATTTTGGCTGAAGTCGTGAGCGTGGACACGCTTGTCCAGGAAGAGACCTGGAACTTCACACAGACTCATATTCTAGAAGCAGGAGGACAAGTAGCTGGCCAAGAAGGTGGAAGCCTCTTCCAGAGTGTTGGTTTTACAGAGGGGCAGACTACATAGGAGTCAGCCCAGAATTATGTCTATTATTGTTTCCATCTTTTACCAAGAATGTGGAACTTAAAATGCATACATTTTCATTTTAATTGTGAAAGGACTCTAAACTGTCTTCTTCCTGTTTTGAAAATTGATATTAATTTTACCTTAGAATTTCTAATTCTTTGAAGATAAGTTTTAACTTTTTTTTTTCCAGTTGTGTATGAACACAGATCAAGATTAGAGAAATCCTTGCAAAAGGAAAGACTTGAACATAAGAAAGCGAAGGAAGGTAAATAAATAATGTAATTTGTGTTCTGTGTTTTTATCATACTCTTCTTTGAAGCATCACATACTTGCTTTACTATTTTTTTTTGCTAAGAAATTTTTCAAATCACCCAAAGTCAGTTTTATTTGGTGGATGGAGAAGGAGATACCAAGCAATATGCTATACATTGTGTGACAAAATAATTCCTGATCAAGACTAGATTTAGAATCTTTCATTCAATTGGTGCCACTTTGAGGTCATTCATATATTGGTTATATGTGTTGCTTCGGAAATAACATACAGTTTTTCTTTGAATATTATCAATGCACACGTTACTAACACCTGAAACTTCCGTCCACAGGCATCCAGGAAAGTAACAGCATGCATTGTCCAGAATATGACAAACGTTATATAAACATATATGTATACATGTACATTTAGAACGTAATGAATTGATCTTATTGTACGATGTCTTTTAGGTTATACACCTGTTTTCATCTTGTGGTAAAGGCTTTATTGGCACAACTGATTGGTTTGGTTTGAAAAATTAACATTTAGCACAGGTATTAGGCAATGCTGTTGATTTTTATCAGAGTTTTTCTATTAAGCGTGGAGCTTATACAGGTTGTGATTTGAAATTGCCTGCATTCTATTTTTATTTATTCATTTTTTTGGTAAATCTTGAGATTGAAGTGAGGTGTTCTGTCTGATTACCTTGGTGTGAGGTAGAAGGAGGGAGAACAGAGGAGGGCAGTGTAGGCTAGGATGTTTTACTGAGATGTTTAAGATCATTAAAATGCTTTGATAGGATTTGGATTTCCCTTGTCTTCAAAAGTAGAGTGATTTTATAGAGCCATCTAGTGGATAATAAAGCTTTAAGAGCATTAAAGCTGGTTTCCACGGCTTGATTTCCTTTTCAGGTCCTGAATGATTTTCGTGCGCCATCTAGTGGCTGGCAATAAATCATCTGTGTCCTTAGGTGCACTTCATGGTTTTTTTCTCCTTAATTTCAAGGACAGTTCATCACCGAGTACACATTCTAAATGCACTTTTAATCAGTTGGTTATAGTGTGTATTTGTTGATACAAGATTCACAACTTAAAGGTAAAGAGGAAAATTATGTAACAGTTTTTTTCAACTCTTTCTAAAGCATTAAAAGACAAAGTATATAAGTCACCAAGTAGTTTGTTTTAAACCTGAAACATTTTTTAGGTCTGAGTAAAGTACACCTATGCTCTTTTAGATGTCTAAAAATGCCACAGTGAATAAACTTATACTCTATTTTCTCCATTTTGTATTTTCTAGATTTTCTGGTTTATAAATTAGAAGCACAAGAAACACTAAATAAGGGAAGGGTGAGTTTTTTTTTTCTCCCTTAATTTTTTATTTCACAAAACTTGAAAGGGGGAAATATAGTCGCAAAACCTTTTACTCTGTTGATCATTAGAATTGAAGGGCTGAAATACATTTCCCTGCCTCCCTCCTTCCCTCCCTCCCTTCTTCTCTCCTTTCCTTCCTTCCTTGCCAAGAGATTCTCAGAGGAAGACCTAAAAACTGTTCTTTTAAAACCTACCTTCCTTTGTTTATCACATTACTGTGATAGTGATATATTGGAAATAGCCTTAATGTTCAACCATAAAGAGATATTTTTATTCACTTTTTTATTCATTTGTAGTCTCTCTTTTCTATGGAATGTGATATTTATTTTAATTTGCCTTTGCACGACGTTACTGTCACTTGCATAAACATTGCTGTGTAATGTCTGACAGGGCACCTGGCCTAGAGTTACCATGTTCAAAAACATTTGTGGAACAAATGAATACATAAATGATATTGGCAGTTTAAAAAGTTTTTAAGTCCAAATTAACTGGAGAAAAACAAGTTTTTCTCTTACTCTAAGAAAAATATGTAAGCATTGGTTGAATAAAGCATTGACGTTTTGGGGTATTAAAACTGAGAAGAGTCTGTTCCTTGAATAGCTAGGAGGCTGTTGGCTTTCAACTCTTACCTGCTTTTAAAAGCCCTAGCCAGAATTGTGTGTGTTCTGTTGCGCAATTTGTAATGTAACTTATTACACATTAAAATGGTAAAGTAACAAAATAAAATGATAAAGCAAAAATGCAGTTCATTTTAGAAGCTGCAAGAATATGAAAGAAAGAAAGAATTGAGGCTGTGCTTGTACCGGTGACAGGTAAAGCAAGGAGTGGGGCACATAAGATAGAACAACACAGCAGCCTGGGGAGAGAAAACTTTCAGGTGGTTTGTGGTTTGCACACTGGTTATGGTTGCCCAGGACTGGACTTGTGTGAGGTCCAAATGTGAAGATGCTCCACTGGCACACAGAGACACACTCCTGGAGCGCGTGCTTCAGCCATAGGTGTAGGCTCACGTTTTGGTCCTGGCTCTGCTACTAAAGGAAATGTTTGCCCTGGCCTGCTCCTTAGCCTTTCTGTTTCTCACTCTATGAGTTGGAGTCTAGTTGGGGTAAAGTCACGTATGTAGAATTTCTTACCCACTGAAGCTCAAGGCAGGAAAGTGCCTTTTCTCTCCCTTCCTGGAAGCCATGCGAAGCTTGTGAGGCCTGGTTTATCTCCTTTTCCCCTTGGAGCACCCGGCACAATATATCAGCCATATGCGGTGCTGCATCTCAGGACAAGTTCCCCGGTGCCTCTGGCCTCAGTTTTTCTTCTCAATATGAGGGTGGAAGTAAATCACCTCCAAGGGCCCTGTCAAGCTGCTGTTTCATAATTCCATGTCCTGATTTTTCATTATTAAAATCTAGCAAACTTAGAGGAATGTGAAAACTTCATTTCTGCTATTAAGTAAAGAGATGGCCTCAGAATTGTCCTGTTTTGAGCTTAGAGTTCATTTTCACTTAACACAAGTGAAATGAGTGAAATCCTTCCATTAAGACCTTTAAGCTCTGGTTAGCAAAAGAGCCAAATTCGTTATTTTTGTGTTAACTGTTTGCTTTTCAATTTACAGCAAGATTCTAATAGCAGGTACAGCGCATTGAATGTCCAACATCAGATGTTAAAGGTGAGTAATTTAAAGTTGTTCTTCGTGAGTGAATCAAAGGATTAACTAAGTAACTTAAGTGATCAAGGAAAGTTTACAGAAAGTTGATTTGTATTGTGATATGGTATATTAAAGTCATTTCTGGCTAAAAATGATACATAATTTTAATGCTCCATCATGTTTATCACCTGATTACAAAGAACATATTTAGCTCATTACACATTTTTATAAATCAGGCTCTCTGTTCACCTAATTTTTAATTTTGTTCTCTGTCCTTTAAGGATTTTTGTTTGTTTTTAAAATCTAATTTCTTAGAGTGGTTTTTCTTAGATATTTTCTTTTATCTTAGTGTGCTGGAGGCAGTAGAAGTATTAAAATGCCGCCTTCCTATTACTAATGTGTAATAAGTGTTCTGCCTACCACAGGAGCACAGTTTATGTTTAAAGATTCTCCTTCCTTGGTTCTTGGATAAAACTCATTATTGTGTCAGGAAAATTGAAAAAAAGAGAGAGAGAGAGATGCATTATTTCTTTTCAGGCCAGAAGAGATGAGCAGCAGACATTATGCCACCCTGCACAGCAGGGAAAAAAAACCACACCACTGTCTCCAGCCCCTACCCCCCAGCTTTTTGTTTGGTATTATCTTTTCTCCTATATCAGTAGAGCATATGCTTTTTATTAAAACCAGCATCTTTCCTATTATCAAGAAAGCAATACATGAATTAAAGCAATACCACTCTTTCACATTAAGCATTTGGAGACTGTAGAATTTATCTAGATTGTGATTACAGTATTATAATCAGGAGTAATATAAGTAAGAATTATTCTATAAACAATCGATTTATTACTTCCCCCAAACGGAAAAACGTCTCCCCCCCCCGCCCCTTCTTTAAACTGGGTTATCAGGAAGGCTGAAAATCAAAGAAAGGAAATAAAAAATATTGCTGGGAAAACATCAGATTGAAAGAGGCAGTCTAGAGTATCCACGGAGGGGTAATTTTTTCGTTAGCTTTACCCTGTTACCGCAGTAACTTTTGAGTCCCTGGGAATTTCCCCAAATCCCTTCCTTTTCCATCTGTCATGCAAACTTCCAACTTCTTGTTGTTCCCATTAATGTTAAAAATTCAGGAGAAGGGGCTTCCCTGGTGGTGCAGTGGTTGAGAGTCCACCTGCCAATGCAGGGGACACGGGTTCGTGCCCCGGTCCAGGAGGATCCCACATGCCACGGAGTGGCTGGGCCTGTGAGCCATGGCCGCTGAGCCTGCGCGTCCGGAGCCTGTGCTCCGCAACAGGAGAGGCCACAACAGTGAGAGGTCCGAGTACCGCCAAAAAAAAAAAAAAATTTCAGGAGAAAATTATTTTTGGCCATGATCCCAAACTATTCATTTGGAATGGAAGGGAAATGGACAGGAGCTGCACAAATTCAAAGCACTCTGAGGAAAATGAAGCCTACTTCTTCATTTGTGCTTACTTTCTTTCTGGCAAGAGAAAGGCTACGCTATCGAGAGACAGATTCTGATATAATTTAGAGAATGTACATCCCTGCTAAAGTTTTCATCTTTGCAGAGTCAACATGAGGAGCTAAAGAAACAGCACAGCGACTTGGAAGAGGAGCACCGCAAGCAAGGAGAAGACTTCAGTAGGACATTTAATGACCACAAGCAGAGATACCTGCAGCTGCAGCAAGAGAAAGAACAAGAGCTTTCTAAGCTAAAAGGTATTTGGAAACCTAATTAGTCAGTGTGCATGGAAATGAATAGTCATATTAATGTTTGAATAGAACAATAGACTTTTGTTTTATTTTGTTTGTTGCTTGGTGATTGATTACCTTACATGTGGTTCTTTACCAGTTACTTCTTACTTCTTTATGAAGTTTCACACTTATACTTATCTCTTTGGGTTTGTTTGGGTCTCTTTAGGGAAACAGAATAGAATACTTAGTGTTTCTCAACGGGGCACATTGGCCATGTTGGGCAAGACAGTTCTCTTTTTATGTGTGTTGTGAGACATTTAGCATCTCTGACCCCACCCACAAAATGCCATCAATGCTTCCCAGTTACAGTGATGCATTTCCAGATCTCCACAGCGGCATAAAGACTCCCTGTTGATCGCTAATAGTAGCTTCAAAAAGCTCAGGCTCTGGAGTCAGACTGCCCTGGTGAATCTTGGCCTCTTCAATGACTAGTTTATATATGACCACAGGCAAGTTGTGTAGTGTAAACCGTCCTCATCTGTAAAAGCGGGATATTCATAAAAAGTATCAACCTTGTAGAGTTGTTATGAGGATTACATTATGCAGAGCACCTAGAACAGTTACTGGTATATGGTAGACCTTCAATCTATGTTAACCACCATCAGCATCAGCATCAGGTATTTTCATAGTAATATGGAGCAAAATATATCACTTCTAAGTACATGTGAGTTCTGGAAAAGGGCAATAGCATATTTTACAATCACCTATCCAGGTACTAAATAAGTCTGAAGTGTGAGATTTGGTTTAAAAACGTACATGGTGCTTGCAGAAACATGGGTAAAATCCTGGTGCTTGCAAAAACACAGGTGAAATCCTGGTGCTTTGCAAAAACACGGGTGAAATCCTGGTGCTTGCAAAAACAGGTGAAATCCTGGTGCTTTGCAAAAACACAGATGAAGAACAATTTCCTGGTTTTATATAAAATGTCATCATAGAAAGAAACCATGTGAAGGGTCCTTTGGACTTTTCTGTACTTTTTTTTTGCAGTGCTTTGTCTCGAAGTATTCCAAAATAATAGGCTAATAACAGTATTCCAAAATAATAGGAATACTTTGTCTGTAAGTATTCCAAAAAGACACCTGGGAGTTAAATAGCCACTGAGGCAGTTTACAAAGGGTTGAGGTGGTCTTGATGGAGCCAGATGTCAGCGGATGATACCCAAGAGATGTAGACATGTAGGGGCCGTGGCTTGTTGGTGGTGAACCAGGTGGTGAGGAGTCAGTAAGATAACAAAATAGAGAAAGGAAGAGCCTAAACACTGAAAGCCCTTACAAAGGTGGTAAAAGGAAGAGAGAACCAGAAGACTCCAGTGTGCAGACAGCACTTGCCACCCTGGGGATGCTACACCTTTGTGTGGTGAAGGAGGACATTTGACTTGTAGGATCCACTGTTCAGCATTTTCAAACCTGAGCCAAGCTGAGGAAATATATTTAATTATATTGATATGAAGGAGATCCATTAAGGAGTGAGAAGTAAAATTTTCTAGGTGTCTGACCTTGGCATGCTTTACATAATTTAGTTCATTCAATTTTAATAATAGCCCTAAAAAGCATATTATCGTGTGTCTACTCTATAGTTACTCCTTTCTTTGAAACCAAGTCCATGTATAGTAAAATTTTAACAAGAAATCAGAACCATGGAAAATAGGAGGATACTTGTCTGTAAGTTCTGCATACTCAGATAGTTCAAGCCTGATGGCTGGTCTGAGCTTCCTGGAACCCAGAACAAAAGGAGAAATACAGTAAGTGATAGGGCCCTTGTCATCAGAAGAGAGAATCTACCAATACGTTGGTGGGTGAGAGAGCAATAGGGACAGAGATGGAGACAGAGGGCGAGAGAGAGAGAGAGAGAGAGAGAGAAAACAGTATTTTTGATATCAATTAATTATTGGAAGAAGTTTCTCAGAGAGACTTCAAACAACTTAATGTGACAGTGCCTTTGATGACACTTTTGATAAGTGATTTTCACATCAGCACTTTTGTTTGATTATGGTCCCTGATAGTAAATTAAAGATAGACGCATCGTGATAGACGCGGGTCTGTAGCGGCAAACCTATGACGTGTGTACTCTGAGTAGTCTTTGGCAGATTACTATGACACGAGGAGGAGGGAGTTTACAATTTAGAATATGGATAGCTATGAGCTGATAGCATATAAACTTAGATGATTATTCTTCCCATTATCGTTATAATAATAGCTGACACTTAACAAATGTTTTCCATGTGCCAGTACTGGGGGAAATTCTTTGTACAGGTATCTTATTTAAGTCTCATAACAACCTGCAAGACAGGCATTATATTTAGTCTAATTTAACAAGTGAAGAAATTGAGGCCTGCTAAAGTTAGGTAGCTTGCTCAGGGTCACACAGCAAGGGCACAGGAGACACCGTCATTAAGGTTATGAACTGAATTCCTTTAAAAGCCAGCCGAGTTCGGGTATTTTAAGTGCATGTGTGCCTGTGTGTAGACTGAAGGCCCATCCAGCTGATGACACACTTGTGGTCCTCTTCAATTGCCACAGAGTTCTGTTTTGACCTTTGAGAAAATCCAGTATGACATGTAGGTGGACAACCCAACCACTAGCCACATTTCCCACCTTGTTCTTTTTTTTTTTTTTTTTTTTTTTGCGGTACGCAGGCCTCTCACTGTTGTGGCCTCTCCCGTTGCGGAGCACAGGCTCCGGACGCGCAGGCTCAGCGGCCATGGCTCATGGGCCTAGCCACTCTAAGGCCCAGCCGACCCGCGGCATGTGGGATCCTCCCGGATCGGGGCACGAACCCGTGTCCCCTGCATCGGCAGGCGGACTCTCAACCACTGCGCCACCAGGGAAGCCCCTCCCACCTTGTTCTTGATCTCTCCCCAAACCCAGTCACGAAGCCAGTGCCCAGGGATCAAGCAGGGACTCTAGTGCAGTGAAAGTGGACAGAAAGTATGAGGCGGGATGGTGACTGGAACTTTCCTTCTGTGCTGAGGGCCACCCTGGAGACATAAAGTTCTGCCTGCAGCAAGTGGCTGCCACTTTGGGGACGGTTTGCCCAACATAGTGCAGGTCCACACCTGCTGCTGTCCCAACATAATTCTTAACAGCACCCCTTTCACCCTCAACAGTATCTCCCGTTGGAAATGAGTCATTATGGTCATGCAGCCACCATTTAACTTCTGCTGAGTGCTGTCACATGAGAACTGGCCTAATGTTGCCAGAATCTTATTAGACCCAGATTCTTGATTTTTAAATGGTGACAGCTCTTCAAATGTGTAGGCCAACACTGCAGGGGCCAAAAAAAATGTTTGTGTGTTGGATTTGGCCCAAGCGCTGCCAGTTCATAACATCCAGATACTGAAAATGTGGGAAAATTAGCAAGAGGTCGTTCCCCAAACAGTGGAGCTTATGGTTCAGGAGGTTTTAAGACTTCACTCTGATTGCTACAGTCTCACATGGTAGCCCTGGAAAGAACTGTCCTATAGCTATTGGAGGGAGAATTTGGATCAGTCAAGAACTCAATGGTGGGAGAAAGAAAATATATTTAGAATTTTTGAGCAGATGGGCTGTCTCTCTGTGTCTTATTTATTTCTTGAGTTGCTTTTGTAACTGAAATACCTTTGGGGGACTGTGGAAATTATTCATGCTATGAGAAATGTGTTTTTGCTTTTTGATAGCCCTGTTTTTAATTTGTGAAGAGATCAAAATCTTAGATGACCCCTACCCATTACATTTCATTCCTAAGGGTTTGCTTATTAACAGAAACATTTCATTTTTAGCACAGGAGTAATTAAAAATCCTTAACTTCTACAATGTGTAGCTTGTTTAAGTGTATTTAAACCACTGAACCAGATTGTATTGGGTTGTCCAGCTGAATCCATGCCGCATCCCAAAATGGTATAGGTTTTGTTGATTTGGAGTATTGTACTGTCAAAGTTCAAAACAATCCTAGAAAAAGTTATGTGAGGCTTTAGATGTGAAAATAATAGAATCAAGAGCCCAAAAGGCCCAGGGCTTTACGCATGATTTTCCTCTTTCTAAAATAGAATCCGTGTACAATTTGAGAGAAGAGAACAGACAGCTGAGGAGAGCGCATCAGGACATGCACACACAGCTGCAAGATGTCAAGGTAAAAAAAAAAAAAAAAAAACCCAGCATTTGACTGTTTAGTGTTTGCCTGCTTCACTTTGTAGAGTGACCTTAAAAGTTGTTCCCTATTTGACATGCTTTACAATGCACACTGTTATTTTGGGCTTTGCATAAACCGGACCAGGCCCAATACTTTTACCACTTCTGTATCATAAGCTAAACGATGATCTGGAAATCCCAACATTTCCATTAGTACTGAAATGATTCTTTTGCTAGATGGTTCAATATTAATAAGCTTTTTTTTTTTGGTGATATAGAAATACCTTTAATATCTTAAGTGAAAAATAAGTACATGAAGTAGAATGCAGGCTATTATGATAGCTATATACAATTATGTAGAGAAGACCGAAAGGAAACATATAAAATCATTTGTAACTTATTTAAGGATAGTGGGATTATATATTTCCCCATCTGTTTTTCAAATATTCTGCACTATTGTTATCATGTTTTAATAATAAAAATGTTAATTCAGATATTATTAATAATATTTTCCACTTATTTCCAGTATGGCTGTAATGTTGCAGGTTTGTTAGATTAATACGCTTTTTATTTACAAAGGTTTATTAATAATGAGAGGTATTTTTCTTTGTGTGTTGATTTCACTGTAAGTGATCGTGATATTTGGTAGCACATTTTAGATTGTGGAATACTACATTAATCATAGTCTTCCCTCTACAAAGATTTTGGAACTTAACAAATACTGCAGAAACAAACAAACAAAGCAGCAAGCAAGCAGCATCTGGGTGCTCATGCCACCGTCTGCCCAAGAGGAGTTTGTCCTAGAATGTTAAAACTCAACCTGTAAAATTCTTTTCTGTGTAGCAACAGCATAAGAATTTACTCTCCGAGCATGAACAACTTGTAGTGACTTTGGAAGACCACAAGAGTGCACTAGCTGCCGCACAGGTTAGAAGGGTAGCGGCCTCTCTGGGTTCTTTCTAAGTCTGCTTAACATTTCTGAATTCCTCTGTGCGTGTAGTCTCTTAAAGGCCAGGCTTCACTGAGTTCCTTAGGACAGAGCTTTCCTGATCCTGAAGATCATGCATGCTTTCAAAACTCGATCAAGAGAATATTAAATAAACTTTTGATTTTTTTTTTTTTTTTTTTTGCACTGGCAGTGTGGTGCATATTACTTTTTCTACCCTCCTTCCAGCCCCTGCATGCAGTAGTCTAATACTTGTTTCAGTCACAGAAATTATCCCACATATGTGGTCTTTTGCCACCATGTGACCTGTATTGACGCTTGCTATATGATCTGTAGGATTTTATGATGCTAGCTACCTAAATAAATTATTGTCAAGCTCTATATTTTATTCCTCCCTCCCTTGCTCCCAGCTTTACAGCCTGCACACACTGCTTTGGGGACTAGGCTTATGTGTTGTCTGGTCAAATTACAGGAAATAAGAAGAGCTCTCAAGTCAATAGAGAAGGAAAACGAGAGTCGTAAGCTTCATTTGTTCAAAGCCGAGAACAGTCCTCGGCACAAGGCAGGCCCTCAGTAGACACTTACTGAATGAACAAATGAACAAATACAAGTGTTGGAGAGCTTATTCAAGTAATATCACATTGAGTGTTTTACAGTTTTCTAGTCGAAGCGAAGAAATAGGAATGGCTAGTTTAGTTGCTATGTCTTCTTAATCACCAGTCTTCACTTTTCTTCTCTTGGAAGAATTAAAAGAAAAGGGCAAAGGAAAACCAACTATCTGTGCTTACCAGGAGACCATGTATTATCTTTTGTCTTTATAAAATTATTAATAGAATCATATGCTGGGCCCTGATTCATCTCAGAGGCTGTAGCATCTGTGTCTCTGGGACCCTTTTTCAAGGCAGTCATTGATTATCTCCTTACAAAACAGTAGCTGTGTGGTAACTTTTTCCATGGGTATAAATTAAATTGACTTTAGAGGATAATATTACATTCAAAACCTTCTTTATAAAATTTTTACCAAGTATTACTATTTTCTGTGAGGCTGCTTTTCATACTGAAAAATGTGACAAGCCAATTTGAATACTCTATGTACTATAATAGCCATAAATATTAGACTAAGCAACAATTTGAAAATTCAGAAAAATATAAGTAAAATAGTTCATTTAATGACCAAAACCAGATTCTGTTGTAAGCATCCTGGGAGTATTGCCGACAAGGTTTTGCAACAGAAAAAATTTTTTAATTTAACTTACATATAATTTTCTATTTCTTTCAATAGCTTTTTGGTTCTTTTGGGTGGGGCCTCCAAGTTTCTCCTGCTCTTTTACCCCCGTATTAAAACTTTCCCCAGATCTGCTCAGAAAACAACTGCTATTTCAGGCATCTACGTCTTTCGTGTAAATCATCTTATGAGATTCTGTCTTGACAACCTGATTTTTAAATATAATAATTAAGGGCGGGAGAAAACAGGAACAGAGTAGAATTTGAGAGTTTACAATTTATAAGGGATTATCATAATAACTTTATGTACAGAATTTTATTTACTATTCACAACCTACTGAGTTATATAATACTGTATCCTTTTTATATCTAAATGAAGTAAGGTCAAAAGGAGTACTGTAGCTGGCCCCAAATCATTGCCCAGAACTAAGCTGGAAGCTTAGGTCATCTGGACCTCAAAGTCACACTTAACTGTTCAGCTGGAATTTGTGGAGACTCCCTGTATCACAGTTACCTGGGCCTTGCTCCAGACGTACTGAATCATCATTTTTAGGGTGGGGGTGTCCAGAAGCCTGCATTTGTAACATGATCCTTCCATAATTTAACATGATTCTAAATGCACGCTAGTATTTGAGAACCACAGCGTTACTGCCTTCAAAGGTTATGTATCTAGGAGGAGAAAGAAGAAAGACTAGAATATTTATCTTATTAAAAGTATCACTGTGTGGATGTCATCTTTTTTTCTTTGACCTCCAAAATTGGTTTGCAAATGTTTTGGTAGATTTCTGGGCTAAGGGTCATTGTTAGCCGTTTGGCACGCCTTTGTTCAAATGATAAAGAAGCACTCCCCTGAGACAGATTTAGCAAGCGGACTTCTTCACCTCTGTGTGAATTAGAAAAAGGCAGAAAGGGGGTGGGAGAGCACCGTGCAGGTGCACAGCTGTGGCCGCAGGAGCACGACTCACCAGCCTCGACTCCCCGCTGTGCTGTGCACACTGAGGGCGGCGGCCCTGGCCAGCAGGCTCTTTCTTTCAGTAGAGATTTCTGGGTTCTTTGTGTTCATGTAAGTGTGTGTTTACACACACAGTATTTCTCTTTTAGGGTTACAGTGTTGGTGCATATGATGAGCTAAGTATAGTCTCTTGGTTTTCCTACTTAAAGTGTTTGATTTTTTTCCATCTTTCTAGCTTCTTGTATTAAAAATATCACACACACACACCCTATCACATACACACACAGGTACACACATATGAGTATATGAGTATATTCTAGACCTATGCCTTCATCAGTGCCTTTGTTGCTCTAGACGAAAAGGACATTCAGAATTGAAGAATAAAAATCCAGCCTCATTTCATGCCTACGCTATTGCTTTCCAAAACTGCAGAGCACAATACAGGAAGCGTTCTGGAGAGGAAGGGACCCTATGTGAGCACATATTGACTGGAAGAAGAGGGTAGCCTGAGTGATTTTACATATATATTCAGTTACTTACTTGAAGCCTATGATTCTTTTCTGCTGAAAAGTGTTACTCAGACCATATTGGTAAAAGATAATTTGCACTTATATAATTGTGGAATTTTAAAATATAGTTTAATGTCAAAACTGATTGCATAGCTGTCTTACTTTTAATAATGATATTTAGACTAGAAATTTATATATAAAAATCCTGACTTAGTTTAATGTAGCATGGGAAACTAACATCTGTCTTAGATACTTTTTCTCTGTTCCCTTTAACTCTAATTTGCATGTGCTTAAAAATGGTTGAGCATGTCCAAGTAAGTATAGCTAATGCATGGAAACAGTCTGCATATTCTTCCTTTCTTGCATTTAGGTATATTTTTGTCTAGTCTTCCAGTGAACCGTCTATGAATGATATCCTTTTCCCTCCTCAAATTGTGCAATTTGCATCCAATTGTGCAATTTGTATGCAGACTCAAGTTGCAGAATATAAACAACTGAAAGATACTCTGAATAGGATTCCAAGCTTTCGAAAACCAGAACAAACAGAGCAGCAAAATGTTAACCAGGTGGCACATTCTCCACAAGGTGACAGCGCAACAAGGGACAAGTTACCCGGAGAGCCTCGGGAGGTAAGAGGCATAAACTGGTCATCTGTGGTCAGGTCGCTTTTCCTGTCAAGCTGTCCTCAGGTGAACTGCTCTAAATATTGCCAGCTCTAACTGCAGAACACCAGTTCTCACATTTTAGCATATATCAGAGTCCCTAGCAGGGCTGTTAAAACAGGAATAACTGGGCCCAAGCCCACAGTTTACAGTTCAGTTAATTTGGGGTGAAGCCTGAGGATTTGCATTTCTAGCTGATTTGGCTGGTCTGGGGACGCACACTTTGAGAACTGCTCTTCTGTTTCCTGGAAAAGACTGAACTAGTTTTGTCTTTCTTCATGTGGGTATATTTGTTTGAAAGGAGCTGTCATGTCTGAATATTTTCCGGTTTTTTTTTTTGGGGGGGTGGTTGGGGGTAGGGTGAGAAGGTTAAATGATCATGAGGATATTATATGACAATCAGCCCACTTAAGTATTAAAGCTGATAATATATTTGAACTTGATGCTGTACTTGGTCCATACAAAATATGTCAAAGTTTGCAGTATATAGCCTTCATAAAACTACAAGAGTATAAATGCTAGTCACAGAATCCATTTTTTGTATTCCTGTTCTTCATAAAATTAAGCCTTGTTGCTTAAGAATATCTCCCAAGTGAAACGTCAAAAGTGGTGTCTCCCACGTGATTAATTCTTACAGAGTTGTTTATGCCATCACACCTGTAATAAAAATGGCAAGTATGATTATCTTTCCCCCGACAAAGTCGTTTTAAACAATGAACATTTGAGAAGACTTTCCCCAGCTCACCTTCTTATCACCTTATGGGAATAGTTAAGTTGAAGTGAACGGACTCCGTTTGAATCTTCAGTCTGAGCAAAGCATTCCTTCACAAACAGATTCTGTATCCTCCTGGATGCTTGTTCTTTGTCTGGGTCTTATGTTGCTCCTAACTTAAGAAAACACAACCAGAGCCCTGGTGTGGAAATTGGTTCTATTCTCTATCTAAGTTTAACTACCAGTTTACTGGATTAATCTTGTAATGACTCAGACTTTTTAGTTCTTCCATCTGGGAGGTGGAGATAATAGTCATCTGCTCTAACCCTTCTCACAGGGATGTTGTGGAGATAAGTGACAGGTGTTGGAAAGAACTTAGGGCCCTTCAGAGAAATATTTCCTGTAAAGCCAGGGCAGTATCGATTCCAACTTGCCAGGTATGCAAGGACTTGGTAAAATGTACACCTCCAAAAGCTGTCATCAGATGTCTGAGAAAGGACTTTTTTCCTTGGCTTATTTGTTTATGTATACAATCCAGTTTCTAAGTTATGTTTCTGCTAATTTAAGAACAGGGCTTCACATTTATTTCAATTATGGGACAGCAACCTGACCAAAGAAAGTATTCTTTCTGCTAAAGAAGGTTGGTGGGAGGGAGGACAGTGACACATTTTCCTATTGGTATTATACCATCTCTCTTTTGCCCCTCTTTTCTTTCTTTTTTTTTTTTTTTAAGAAGATGTTGGGGGGTAGGAGTTTATTAATTTTTATTTATTTATTTTTGCTGTGTTGGGTCTTCGTTTCTGTGCTAGGGCTTTCTCTAGTTGTGGCAAGTGGGGGCCACTCTTAATCGCGGTGTGTGGGCCTCTCACTATCGCGGCCTCTCTTGTTGCAGAGCACAGGCTCCAGACGCGCAGGCTCAGTAGTTGTAGCTCACGGGCCTAGTTGCTCCGCGGCATGTGGGATCCTCCCAGACCAGGGCTCGAACCCGTGTCGCCTGCATTAGCAGGCAGATTCTCAACCACTGCGCCACCAGGGAAGCCCTTGCCCCCTCTTTTCTAAGTAATGAAGACCATATAAAAATCTCTGAAACTTGCAGAGAAAACTGATTTAAATCAACCAGTTTTAGAAGAGGAGCTCTCTGTAAAAAGACACACCTTTTTTTTTTCTTCGGAGTTTTCTGTGTTAATAATATACTCACAAAAGACTTCCTCTGGTTTACAAAGAAATACCACTTTAATACATCAAAAATGTTTAATTGTACCTGATTTAATGGGCACTATTATAGCCAACATGGGTGTCCATTAGTAATGGTATTCTTTTTTTTATATTAGCTAACAAAAAACAAAGCTAGCTCATCCTCTATTTGATCTTATTCTTTTCTTTTCAAATAATTATTGAAAACAAAATTTACCTTGAAGAAGATTACGTAAGTATTTGATCACTTGAAGTATGAGGGTTTTTCCCTTTGTATTCTAAGGGAGAACAGGAATTAGATTGCTTTTGAGGGTAGAGTCTACTGAGATGTGGTCACCTATAGGCTTTACTTTTAGGTTATTTACAGTATTCTTTCCACGATGAAATTTTGCTTATGTTATCTCTATTTTGTAGGTGAGATCACACAGTGAGAAGAGTTAAGTGACTCCATTGCAGCCAGACTTTTCAGTCAGGACTCTATATTTCTAGACTCCAGGATTTTGCTTATGTTGTAACCCCGTAGACATGGTAATAAAGCGATTCTATCACTACTTTCGAAATAGAAGAGTGTCATTTCCAGTGATGTGCTTGGCCTAGGTGTCTCGAAAGAGCGAAGTGTGGCAGAACCACGAAGCAGTCCCTGGAAGAACGGAGGAAACAACACCGTACCCTCCCACCCAGAAGGAGGCAGAATTCCGGGCTCCCGCAGACCTGACCCGGCAAGAAGCGGGACGCAGGGAGCCCGAGGGGCGGCAGGTGGAGGAGGAGCACAGGAGGGCCCTGGAAGAGGAGGCAATGGAGCAGGTCGGGCAGGCTGAGCACCTCGAGGAGGAGCACGACCCGTCGCCGGAGGAGCAGCAGGACCGGGAGTGGACGGAACGGCGTGAACAAAAGGAAGCCGAGCTTCCGGGGGGGCAGGCTCGTGCTGAGGTACGAGGTCACCCAGCCCGCTGGCTGGGGTAAGGGGTGCGCCTGTGTTTCTACATGCGGTTGACCCTTGAGCAGGGCAGGTTTGAACCTCATGGGTCCACTTATACCAGGATGTTTTCAGTAGTAAACACTACAAGATCCGTGGTTAGTAGAACCTGCACGTGGGGAACTGCCCAGAGGAGCCCCTATAGGGAGGGTGTGGAGGAACCCGATATACAGGGGGCCGACTGAAAGTTATGAGAAGATTCTCCACTGCATGGAGGGTCAGCGCCCCACCTCCCACGCTGTTCAAGGGTCAGCTGTGTTAAGGAAAAAGCCCTCATGTATAACAGTCTGTAAAATAAAGTTGGGGTGATCTTGCTAAATGTTACATGTACATATTTAAATGTTCTATCGTGAGGTTAGTAGCATAGCTACCTTATCCCAGAAAGACGGTTGGGGAAAAGAGAAGGTGCTGTGCATGTGTGTATGTCTTGTCTTTGTCAAGAGTGCGCAGTGAGAGAGACTCAGCCACTCGCCTTTAACAGAGTAGGAGAGTAGATGGACACCTCATCCCGCACCTTCCAGTCTGTGCTCGAGTCCCGTGGGCATCTTGAGGCCGAGAAGTGACTCATTCTCTGTGATCAAGGGTACTTTTCTCCCTGTTCACTTACTGTCAAATCCTGTGTTGGCTTTTGCATGCTCACCTTGAGGGTGGTCAGCAAGTCCTCAGAAAGCTGACTTAAGGACATGCCACTAGGTGAGTGAGTGTGTTTAACCAGTCTCTGCTCAGGCTCCACCACTGAGCACTCCCCTCTTACATAAGTAAGACTCATAAAAACATCCATTATTATTATAAATGATACTTTAAAAGAACTGAAAGCAACCCTGAACACAGCCAGGTGTACCTTCCTTACAGAACCTCGAAGGTGATACCTGACGGTAGGCTACCTGGCCCTTACGTGGATGCTGGTCACCTTTTATTTATAGCTCTGAAGCTTTGTTTGGCCTCAAACTTTCCAAGACTTCAAGCCGCTAGAGGCTTTGGCTGGGCAGGTGTGAAGACCCCTGCAGGTGCACTCTTAAATTGTTGCAAAGGTGGCATCAAGAAGCCTCTCTCCCAGTCTTGGGTCCTTCATAGCTTTCCTCAAAGGTAATTCCCCACTAGGTTTAATTTCCCTCAACCATACACCCTCTTTCCTTTGGTGAGAACTGTGTGGACTTGTATTAGTTGTGGGGGGAGGCGTGGAGGAGGGAGTGGTAGACGGCTTAATGGAAGCAGAGTTGAAGAATTCCTGTATCAGGTTTTCCTTTAATCAGAGAGTTCTCTCTTCTCATCCGTTTTTGGTTTCTTTGAAGAAAAACGGTTCTCTGCTTTTCCACCCTAATCTGAAATTTGACTTCTTTTGGCTCCGCTTAGCCTGAGATTAGTATATGCATTGCGAGAGTTAATTAGCTTCCCTAGGTCTTTAGCGCTTCATGGAAAAGCCTTAGCCTCAGCCTCAGCTCACAACGTGCCCCATTTAGTCTGAGGTTATTACATGCCCACATATACCAGAGCCTTCTGAGCATAAATTTAATTAGGGGTGAAACATTTCTTCTGTTGCATCCTCCTCCATTTGAGAGGGGAGCACATTAAAAATCTGCCTTAATGCCAACAAATGGAGAAGACCAGTTGCTGTAAGAAGCCAAGGGTGATTTAGAGCGTTGGGAAACAGGAGTGGAGTCCAGCCATGGGTGGCTTTGGACCATTATGACAGTTGACCTGACAGATAGGTGTTCATAAGCCAGCCCCGCCCTCTGCGTGTGTCGCGCGAAACGGACGAAGGGAGGACCCAGGGGACCCGACAGCTCTTGCTCTGCACCGACTCTCTGTCCCCCAGGTGTATCCTTCAGGCAAGCCGGTCGCCAAATTCCAGTCGCCATATGAGGAGCCGCTGGAGCAGCAGAGGCTGGCAGCGCGGCGGGCGGAGGAGGCCCAGCGGCCGAAGGAGCACCAGGAGGCCCTGCCCCAGCAGAGGCTGCAGGGACCCTTGCTGCAGCAGCACCAGCCGCAGCTCCTCGCCAGGGAGATGGCCCAGCAGAGGCAGGCTGGGCTCGCCGAGGGCCGGCTGCAGCGCCCAGACCAGACACGGTAGCCTCCTGATGGGCCTAGGCAGCCCGCCTCTTGCGTTCACAAGCAGGATAAAGACGGCTTCCTGTGTTTGGTACCCGTGAACCTGAGGGGCTCCTATTGCCTGTGTAGCTGAGGCAGAACCACTACCTGAAAATTACATTCCAAACATTTAATTTTCAGAGTAATCAACATTTTTTTTCCCCGCGTAAAAATGACAGTGTATGTCTCAAAATAACCTATCAGGTTTTGTGCTAACTTCATTTTATTTTATCATTTGAAAGGTATTTTATCTTTTATAAGGCATGTTTTGAAAGTGTATCTGGAATCTTTCTTAAACCTAATTGGATAAGTGTAAGAAATATTTTTATGGCTTTTAAAAAAGTGTCGAAAAATTCATTGATAACTCTCTTTAAAGATAAATGACTTATGTCAAACTGTGCTACTTAATTTGTGTCCCTGAGGTGATGATTGTTTGTTTCCCTTGCAGGCAGCAAGCTCGTTATGATGCTGTAGATAATGATATTGTTCAGGGAGCAGAGGACCAGGGCATCCAGGAAGAGGAAGGAGGTGGTGAGCTTCTTAGATGATGAATGTTTTAATAAAACTGCTTGGTAATATATAATATCAACTCAGAGTTATATGTGTATCTGCATACATGTTTCTCCCGCTCTCTGAAAGGAGAGCGTTCCTGTGAAACCTTTTGTAAACTGAAATGGTGTAAAGCAAAGAAGCAATTACCATAGGACACATCTCGCTAGAGGATACACAGAATAAATCGAGGTAAAGCACAGATGCTCACAGGCACAGTTCAGAGCTCTGGGGGCTGATGCTGAGCCTCTGAGCTGAGTGTAGGTCCGGGGGAAGGAGCTGGACGATGCCACTCTCACTGCTCTGCTCTGGGTGTGCACCGTCTCCACGAGACTCTCTCTCTCGCTGCAGAACCAACACTAGTCGCTATTTTTGTTTTCCACCTTTTTCCATAAAATTGGAAATCCTCTTCCGAATGCTTTCGGTTACCCAAAACAGGTACTAATATAGGTCTTTCGTAAAAGTGAAGTGACGTGACGTAAAACAAACTTTCAAAAAGTGGAGGATACCTGTACTTACTACCATCTGTCTTTTGTTGTTGTTGGTATGCTTTTCTTAATCCTCCCAAACAGTTCACATGGGTAGCCTAAATCACGCAAGATAATCTGTTTGTTCTCTGACATTTTAGAGAGGAAATGGTAGTTTAAGCTTGTTGTATGCTAAATACTTATTTCTAACACATTGTCATAGGACTGTTATGCTTTGGGAAACTTCTACATTTTCTTCTTACCTTGGAGGTGTTTAGATTATTGCCTTGAAAGCTTTTCAGATTAAGTCAATAGTAGCTTTCATTTGCAGTGCGCATCTATGTGTCATTTATCAAATACCGCTTACTGTGATAATAGGACTAGACAGTAACTGTTTCCCTGGCAACAGTAACACTTAGCTCTGTATCCTTTCCTAAAGAATCTAAAGGAAGGTGATTACCCAAACTCCCTCTACAGCCTGTTCTGATATTTTATGGCCCTTATAGTCAAGAAATTGTTTTCCTTATGTCCCCCCATGCAGCACTTTAAGCTTTTTTGTTCCATTATCAGTAAGACTAGAGAACCATTTGTTCTCTCTTTTATTTAATGGATCCCTTGGTGCACTTGAAACCTGATGGAAAGTTACCTGCATCTTTATTTTCTACAGGCTGAATACTCTCCCTATAGTTTAACTTTCCTCTTGCATCTTACCGAAAGAATTTATTTGTTCCTCTCTTTGTGTGCTCTTATCTATCAATAAATTCTCTTAATTGAAACAGTTTTTTTCAAAACGTAGCAAGTAAATGTGTGTGTGAGTATAAACACGCAATGCTTGTGGCATCGTCATTACGGCCACCTCAGAGAACACAGGACGATGGGCTGAATTTGTTTTTTTAGCTCCACAAATGGGGTTGTTATTTCTTTCATTTCCTGAAATAGCATCAGTTTCTTTTTTCAGTGCCTTGCCATTTTCTCTGACATTACCAAAAATTAGTTGATAATTTTAGCGATGTCCAGTTGACTGGGCTTTATTTTATCAAGAAAGTTTTGATTGTTGTTTATGGCATAATGGGGGGAAAATGCCACTTTTGTTGTAAACATTTGTTTTTGGAGAGTTAGAATGGTGTCACTTACCCACACTGTCTCTGTAGACACAAGGCCTTTCCACACTATCTCTGTAGACACAAGGTCTGGGGAAAGGGCATAACTTTTCCAGAAAAGCTGAACCTAAAGGAAGGTGACCTTATGTTGGGCTAACCTAGCAGGAGGAGAGAGTGGGTGAAGTAGTCTGCAGGAAAGCCCGCTGGTGACTTTGCTTTGCTTTGAAAGGAAGAATCCTGTCTGTTGGTTTGGGCTGATATTAGTTCCTTTGATTTGCTAGCCTATGAGAGAGACAACCAGCACCAAGACGAGGCAGAAGAAGACCCAGAGAATGGACATGAGCTTCAAGAACAAGGGCCCCACGAAGCTGACCCAGAATCCGAGGCAGATGTAAGTGTCCTCTCTTCCGGTCGTGACACTTGGGAACTCACAAGGCAGAAAGGAACCGTGAAGGTTTACCTGACACCGTGACTCTGGCTCCAGATATGTCTGTTATTTCATCAGCACAGAAGGAAGGTCGCTTACACAATTATATGATATGAGCAATGTTGTTAACTGTAAACCATGGGGTGTGCATGTGATGAGAATGGGTTAAAGGTTTTTCTGGGAAAACATCCAAGGAGTTTCCCTCTGGGGACTTTTAGATTAGTCAAATTCAAATAGAAAAGCAAAAAAGAGGCATTGAAATATGTAGTAGTTCTGAAAGATGAAAAAGAATTAAAAAAAAAAAAAGCAAGTGTGGGAGTTGGAGAGAGAACCAGAGAAAGGAGATTAACCACTGTGGAGCATGTTGAGCAGTCTGCTAGGGTGTGAATGTGTGTCATGTGACTCTCTGTAATCTCCCAATAGTCCAGTGACTATTTTAATAAATACACAGATAAGAATGTGAGGTTTGAGAAATGAAAGAAAAAAAATTCCCAGACACCATGATGCTATAGAAAAATTAGAATATTAACAGGTAGAGATATAGTAACCAGAAATGTTCTTTTTGTTTACTCAAAAAGGACCAAAACTCCCAGTTCAGTTGGGTGGTCTGGGGCCTTGGCCTTGCCTGCAAATGAGTGGGTCCTTATGCTTATGTGTAGGTGATTTTCACAGTGTAAAATCCTAGCTCTCCTGTCATCTTTTGCTAGGAAATCCATCACCATGTTAATAAAATTCAGTCTGTGCTATCCTATGGGCCCTGTCCATATTCTTCCTTGATAAACATTGAGAAGGTCTTCCTGATAGATGCTTGAAGCCGCCCTGATGGAAACAGCTTTTGCACATAACTTGCACTGAGAGGTGGCAGAACACATTTACCCACCAGCCCCTGAATTGGCATTTCTCAGAGTATGCTCCAGGGAACCCTAGCCCTGAAATATTTTCAGGAAAGAGCAAGAGCTATAGATAGCAGGAGAGTGTGAGAGAGCCAGAGGATGTGAAAGAGCAAGAGAGTGTCCATGAGAGAGCAAGAAAGCGAGTGTGCAAATGCCTGAGAGCGTCCTGAGAGCCATGGAGGGGACAGAGGAGGGGTGGGTATTCCAGTCACTGACTTTGGGAAACGCTGTGTGTTTCGATTGCTTACCTGACTGCATAATCCTTTACTCTCCTTTCATCAGTTGACTTGCTCTAGATAACACGCTGGGAAACCTTTCTACCATGCCTTCTCTTAATTAGAAATTATTAGCCTGCTTGTCCCTCTCTTTGTCTCACACTTCATTCATTTATTTTTAAAGTAAAAACAATTTTGTCCAGCTTTACTGAGATTTAATTGATCATCTAACTATTTTTTGATGTAACAACCGTGCCTATTAAACCTTTTTTACTACTTGGTTAGAGTTGGAACTAATGTGTACATTTTCACGTACTTTTGCAAAAGACATCTTATACTTTCTTTTTCTGAAGAAAATGTGTTACATTTTTCCTATATTTCCACACTGTTTATTGATAACGTATAAAAAGTGATCCATGTAACAAGATTGTGGAGTAATTGGAGTTTAGTGTGAAGGTTATGATTTGTCACTCTCTGTATTCCCGAGAAAAGTGTCATTTTGCTCTTGAGCAAAGTATATAGCCAGGGATGTGCAGATAATACATCAGCTGAGACTGCAGCAAGCTCTTGTACATGTTCAAGGCTCTGAGGTGAATTGAAGTAGAATTTTGTGGTCTGGAGACTAAATCTCACTCTGAGGCTTCACTGTCTCTGGGAAGCATTTGCTGCTTCAGTGAAGTGCCCTATTGATGACCCTGGTGTGATCAGGGAAGCTCTTGCAAAGCATCACCATTTCTGCCCGGCTCAGGCTCTAAAATCTGAATCTTTATGAGGGCATGTATTCTTTTGAAAGGTGCTTTGGGAGCATAAGTGGGACATCTAGATAATTCTAAAGTTGATAATGTGAAGGGCGTTCATTGAGCACAGTCGCAGAACTACTGCTTGAGAGGTGGGGCGGGGAGGGGGAGGTATTTTTCAAAATCTATTGCTGGAGGCTGGGTTAGCCCAGTCCCTTTTCTCCTGTCTCTGGCCAGTGCAGCCTCTCTCAGCTTCACGGTAGTGTTCGTTATAAAGAAATGTGATCCACACTAGAACGTGATCGTCTACTTGTGAATGAGCCTCCTCTTGTCTCCTCGTGGGCCCTCTTCTTGGGTCCTTTCTGGTGCGGGCTTCCTCTCTCCTCAACTGCTTTTCACTCATTTACATGTAACAGCTGTTTTTGCAAACAATAACTTGTCTGTCAAAAAAATCAACATACCAGTGAAAGAAGTTACTATTTGCCTATCTAAATCTCTCATTTTAATTATTTCTCCTACTTGTTCCTTTGGCTTTCATTAACTGTTTCTCTTGTCATCTAGTTATGTTCATATTACTTGTGATATTAGAGTTTTGAGAACTATTTTGGAATCGCTTGCAGGAAAGAAATGCTATTTGAACTTAATTCTGATGCATCGGTCTCTGACAAATAAAGCAGAGGCTTTATCTTTTGACAGTGGGATGAATACTTGTGAGTCTTGGCAAGGATAGATCTGAACAATCTGGTGAAGGACAATTTCATTTTCGGCCAGTGTGTGGCCTTTCAAATGAAATTAAACTTGATCCTGGGATTTGAAGTGGTGGTTGCTTTTCATTAAAATTTTACAGAGGGCACCTGTAGAGGATATAAACCCAGCAGACGACCCTAATAATCAAGGGGAGGATGAATTTGAGGAAGCCGGGCAAGTGAGGGAAGAAAACTTGCCAGATGAAAATGAAGAGCAGAAACAAAGTCACCAAAAGCAAGGGAATGCAGAAATGGAGGAGCATCTGGTGGTAAGCGGATGCCACGATGGAGGGTGGTTTTAACTCGGGTATTTTAACAAATGCCTGGTTTTACGCCAAAGGGTAGCCATAACCTCGTGGACAGGAGGTTCACCTCTTTGGGTTTTCTGGGGGGGTCATCATGTGAAATGCCCACCCTCAGAGGGAGCGGGTGATAGGCATCCCGGGCTTTGTGTTGAGAATGGTTAGTCATCCTTTCCTGGCCACTGATGCATTGAAAGTGTACTGTTCATGGTGGCCTGCCCGTTC